>NW_022733259.1:2709029-2727124 GCF_011630105.1 Anneissia japonica | reverse complement strand
AGTTCAAGAGACTTGACATTGGTCTCAATTTTGTTAGAAAGTATGCCTATATTTTATATAATATATTTTTAAAATAGAGAAGTTATCACCAAATATGACTAGAACTCAAGTATATTGTGTCCAATGTTGCCCATAACTACCCGTCATTGGGACCATGTTCTAAAGTTAAGTTTGAAAATCTGTTGAATCTTAAAATCTGCGATAGATGATTTAAATTTAAAACAGCTCCGAAACCTGGAAATACCGGGATGGTGTCCAGAGGGGGATAGTTTTGTTTTTTCCAGAGTAGTTAAGTGTTAAGTGTGTTAAGAAGCGTAGCTTAAGCTAGTAAGGCTGTCCTGGGTACGACACACTAAACTCCACCCAGTCGAGGCGTCGGCGACTAATCCGACAACCCCATTCAGATGTGTCTTAGTGGCTGCTGAGGGGAGGTGCCATGGTCACCCAGCAGCAAGAAAAACCAACAGCTGAACCAAGGCGGATGAGCTCTTTGGAGTCAACGGCCAACCATAACTTAGTTTAAGGAGTATAATTAGCCACATATTATTTTAATATTTATATTTTTAAACTTATTTTTCATTCAGTTAATTTGCATATGAATAGTGCATGCGACCATAATATGACAACGGCGGCGAAAGCGGGGGGCCAGGTGGGCCATTGGCCCACCCACTTTTTATACTGGGGGAGGGGGCCTGGCCCCCCCTCCCACTTTTGTGACTGTTCCCAGCACCAGTGACAAACATTTTACGAAGATGTATAGTTTAAAGTGTAACTGATTGGCTTATAGTAAACCTTCAAACCAGCGTAATATAACCACATTTAAACTCTAATTTAACGAAAACAATAAGATACTTAATTAGGCCATTTTTTTAAAATAAAGTTGTCTGAAGGTTAACTACAGAATTTACAGTACACTGTAGTTAATGTGTTATAGGTTGTAAAACTGTATAGAGTAAAAAAAATGTATCCAGCTTTTAATCTGAGAGTGCCATTTCCGGCCATCTAGAGGTGCCATAATCATAATAACAACAGTTGTGGGGCTGAGGCGGGTGGACATTCTATTTACGCAAGACTCTCCCTGGAACCCCTCTATTTCGACTTTGTTGACCCGCCACAGTTGGAGTATCATTTCCGAGCTTAGCTTATAGAAGTGTAATTTTTATCCATCGGGGGAAAAGGAGGCTAAATTGTTCAATTTTTTTTGATGGAGATTTTAAGGAAAATTATATTCAAATTTTAAGTCTAAGAGTGTAATTTCCAGCCATCTAGAGGTGCCATAATCACAAATTTTCTTGTCTCAGCCCCAACCATGGTGGGGCTGATGTGGTATAGATTCTCCATCTGCTGAAGTACCCAGTGGCGGATTCAAGGGGACCCAGACGGCCCGCCCCCGCCCTCCTAAATTGTTCAATAAAAAAATGGAGATATAATGATAATTATATTCAAATTTTATGTCTGGAAGTGCAATTTCCGGCCATCTAGAGGTGCCATAATCACAAATGTTCTTACCTCAGCCCCAACCATGGTGGAGCTGAGATAGTACAGATCTTCTATCTGTCAAAGTACCCTCCCTGGGCCCTTCTATTTCGAATTCCTGGATCCGCCACTGGAAATTACAACAAATATGAAAATCATATTACAGTAGCTTGATGCCTATAAAATAACTTATAAAATTCACCAAACTTCGTAAAATATCCGTAGCTTCCAGGAGGCTTCGCCCCCTGGACCCCCACCGGGGGGCCTTGGCGTTCCCCAGCCTGGATGCTCTTTTCGCTCGCATACTCGACCTTATTAAGTGGCCCCCCCCCACTTTCAAAAACGTTCCGCGCCGTTGAATATGATTATAGGTATCCATCTCTTCTATTAATATATTGAAAGGAAACATTTATTTAAATAATTTAAGACCTAAATCAAGATTCTATGGAAATTGGTCACAGATGTATGAAAAATTCGGTGAATATATAATGTTAAAGGTCAATTGTATCCTTTCCGATCATTTTGGTGACAGATGTTCTATTAGAGCCAATAGAAACATACATATTCCGTACAATTTGAAAAAGAAAGCAACTCTCTGTGATCAGCCATCATTAAGATATAATAGGAACCCCATATTTTCAATCCTAATTTGCATATTTAAGAGCTAATTTGCATATGAACATTGTATGTGACCATGTTGTGATTATATATTTCTATCCCTTCTGTTAATTTCTTAAAAAGAAACATGTATTTACATAATTTAAGACTTAAATAAAGATTCTACGGAAAATAATCACAGCGGTGCAAAGTGGTGATTATAAGGTCAGAGGTCAATTTTACCATTTCCGGTCATTTTTTGGCAAACGTTCCATTAGTGCAAATAGAAACATGCACATTCTGTGCAATCTGAAGAAGAAAGCAACTCTGTGTGACTAACCATTGCCGAGATATGGGAACCCTATATTTTCATTTTTAATTTGCATATTTACGAGCTAATTTGCATATCTACAGTATATGTGACCACGGTGTGATTGTAGATTTTCATCCCTTTGATTAATATATTGGAAAGAATCATGTATTTGAATAATTAAGACCTGAATAAAGATTTTAAGTACATTAGTCTTAGAGATATGCAAATCAGTAAATATAAGGTCAGAGGTCAATTGTAGCATTTCTGTTCATTTTTTGGGCAAATGTTCCATTAGAGCAAATAGAAACATGCATATTTGAAATCATTTGAAAAAGAAAGCAACTCACTGCGACAAACGGTTGCCGAGATATAAGACCCCTATATTTTCAACCTAATTTTCATATTTTAGCTAATTTGCCTATGTTCCCGACGTGTGACTGAGGTGTGATTTGTGGAATTTCATCCCCTCATCATATATGCTTGATTAAAAAAGAAAAACCTTTGTTTGCATTTTCTTTGACTTTTGGCTATTTTTTAGCTAGACTGCCTAGCCTAATGTTTGTGGTTACACTTTACATTGTTGTGAGACTGGGAAACGAATGATAATTTTATTTATTTTATGTCGAATGATAAGATAACCGCTTGATGTGCGATATAATTACCGTGGTTCTCTGGCATTCGGTCCTTTTGTTATGCTTTGTTGGTGAAGGTAACCAATGCCATCATTATGTAAGTACTTCCTTTTTTATTATTTGTTATTTATATTTCAATAATATTTAGTGAGGGAGTGATCCAGCGAAGGCAACAAGGACCGCCCCCCTCCCCGTCAGTCCCGCCGAAAAATAAAAAAAGAGGGAGAAGAGAGACAGAAATGTGTATATGAGTTCAGTGAGCGAAAGGGGTGCACGAATCTTTTTACCACTGATTTGAAATCTTCGACAAACATAATGCTATAACTCCGACGCAAAAAAGGTACAAATGGGAGCGTGTGGCGCAGCGGCTAAGCTGTTGGAAGTCTGATATCGGAAGTTCGAGACCGACGCTCGTCCTTGGGAAAGACAATTTACTTACGCTTTCCTCTCTTTACCCAGGAGTATAGATGGATGAGGGCAGGCCCGTATCCAGGGAGTGGGGGGGGGGGTTATGGTTCAGGAGAACCCCCTTTTCTAGCAAACCCCCTCTTCAAATTTCCCAAATAAGTCCTCCAACCCAACTAATGCACTGCAGACCCATCCAGACAAAGACCTTTTCAAACATATCTGCTTTTATAGCATTATTTAGACCCATAAAGCACAAAAATCCCCTTGCTTTGGGGGTTTCGCAGACCACACCGTGGCTTCGACCGTGGACCTCACGCCCAGAAAACCCCCCTTTGGAAGAACCTGGGTACGGGCCTGGAGGGGGTAATGCTGTTAGTCTGTTCGTCAGTGAACCTGATACTACTGTTCCAGTCAATTTGTAACAGCAACTAGAATCAATTATACGCGATTATTCGCTAAAAGGAAGCTACATTAAAAAGAAACTGTGTAGCTCCTGTGATTCATAGGAACGAACGTGTCCTGCTTTTTTCCCCCCTTTTTTTTTACTTATTTAAGTGGAGTATTTTAAATATTTTAAACATTTTTGATATTTTGCAATATTATTACACTAAATTTTTACAATAAAGTTATTTTAATCTCTAATCTTGAATGGTTTACGAGCTTGCAAAAGAACATATTTTTATTAAAGAGTTATTTGGTTATTTTTTTTTTGTTGTTGATAGAAATGGTCATTTATTTAACAATCAAATATAAATCTAGGCCTATCTTCTTTACAATAATTCATTGTTAGCATTATAAAAACTTGCTCTACTTACATTTTAAAATAATATAAGTTACATTTTCTATTTTATTATAAATATTTCTAAGCAACAATTTATTATTTCTGATAGTTGATTCCAACTATTTTATTAAAATGTTGTATATTTTTATATCATTGTTAGAGTAACTTGTAGGTTTATACTAAAATATATTAGACAATATAACGACAATTGTTAGGCAAAAAAAAAATACGATTTTAAAAATTTAAAGAGATAATTTTCTTAGATTTTTCAAAATACAATTTTTTTAAATTTTCTTCACATTGATAGAAAATGGTCTTTTTAATTATATTTTAATCCAAATATTTTAAACAAATACTGATTGGCGGGACCATTGTTAGAAATATAGCCCAAAATGCATGAGACCATACTGGTTCTGCATTTACACTTTGGTATTTTTTTTTCTAATCGTCTAATTGTTATCAGTTACCTTTCTTTTAGACTGTACTTTGGCCTACTAACGAATTATTTATCTTTAGGCCTGATGCAAATATACATGCACCTGCGTCATAGGTTGTCATTGTTCCATATGCTGAATCATATTTTTACCATCTTTTCACATCATTATGATGTGTCGATGGATCTTGAACTGAAAGCACCTAAAATAATCTATGTTAAACCTGTAGCCAAAACATTAACATATATATATAAATTTTAAAAGGCAAATAGGAAAAACCCATAAAACAGCAAACGGCCACATAATGCAAAACTATTTAAAATTAAAACGGAACAGTAGAGAAAGTCCGATCAGAGTGACAAAATAAACTAAGCATCCACTAATCCCAATATCTGCAGACGGATCCGTTACGGCTGAGCCCTAAGCTCGCTACTTCCAAGGCTAGGGTAAGCATTAGGTCAAATTCGTTGAGATATAATAATAATATTTCTTTTTTGTGATTTTTTAAAATGTTCTTTTAATTGCTAAATTCAAATTAATTACAACACTGTATTTTTGTAAAACGTTAGGCATATGCGTTATCTAGCTTAGACGTACTTGCAAAATAACTTGTTATCAACATGGTCTAACACACAACTAAAAATGAAATTGCATACGTAAAGAGAATACATATTATATATACCGTTCTTAGTCTCTCATTCATAACCACAGATGTATTCAATAAATATCATTGCGTTAAATCCAATTTTACTTGAGTGTTTTTGCCGCAGCCTAATTAAAGATAGGCTTGTGATATTTGCTGCCTACATAAATGGTTTACCTAATAATAATTGTACCTAATGAACTGGTTTTATGAAAACACCACAGGAAGAAAAACGCTTGCAATGCATTGCATGATATTGTCACTTAAGTACGACGAAAAGTGAAAATTAAAATAAGAAGAATATGCCATGGACTTCGACTATGATTAACTTAACTAAAATGCAGATCCTACAACAAATTATGCAATTATTTTGACCAGTTGTAACTAAAATAGCCACTGCAAGGCTATAATCGGCACTCCACTATATAAAAACTTTAGAACATAAAGTTAAACATTACACAGAATATAATATGATAATCCTGTATGTGAAGACTGTGTGCAAAGCTATAATAGAAGAGATATCACCCCTCTGGATCGAAACTTACACTTCTTCTTAATACTAAGTATATTTAAACGAAAATTTAAAGAAAATAAAAATAAAATGAAATAAACTTCATAAGTATAATAAATGAAATGCAGAAAAGGTTATTGTTCTTTGCAAGTGGAAATGGCGAGCAGCTCTCTTTGAAATGGATACGTGCGCCTTATTATTACTATTACTATTATCCGTTGTATAACCTAGTAAACGTTATTATTTGCTGGTAATATAAATAAACACTCTAATCACCAGTACTAAAAGTAATTTAAAACTAGCCATTGTTTAGAAGTTCAGAATTTGTTTGACGTTTACCATAATATATTAACAAACAAAGAGTCAGTTGCCACCTCCGCAAGTTTTGACCAATCGCATAGTAGAAAAGTAAGTACATGAAAGTTATGAACAGCAGTTAATTTGTAAACCGCTGTGAGTTCGTCGGCTTCTATGTAACTTACGGCCAAGCACATGCCAAGAAACTCATTGCAGTAAGGTATTAATCGAACTGCACTTAAAGAACCAAATACTCCGTAGTCTTTCCAGGTGATGAGCCTGTTAGTAATCAGTACATTGTAAAAGCGAAAATTTGAATTTTATGAATTTATAATTTAGTCATATCGTAATAATATAGAAACATTCAGTTTTATACTAGTATTTCACGTTTGTTATCTCATGTTTTATCCCTTTTCAATCATTCTTACTTCAAGTATATGATTTTATATATAGGCCTAGTTATATACATACACGTACTGATTGGTTTGAGAGAAATTGTTAAACATTCAGCCTCAAGATGACCAATAGTAATTTACTAACGGCTTTTTGGCCATTAGGCCTATCTAGAATTCATCACTTACAAGTTACACTACTTTACTAACGACTCTTTGGTCATCATTGAGAATACGAAATTATGGAATCTCCGCTACTGACTACGTGGTGCATAATAACAAACTAAATTCAAAATTCTTCAATGTCTATCTGATAAAGGAAAATTTTGAGGAAATGTCATCATATTTGGCTTTCTAGCTTATTTAAAGTCAGAGATAGCACAGTTTTTCGGATTTTCCAGACGGCTGACACCAGCCCTCTTGGATTTATAGGTCACGAAGATATTTCATGCTACAGCCTACAATAACCATTCCAGTGTTACACTGGAATGGTTAGATTTAAAACTGTTTTTTTTAAATCGTATTTTGTTGATTGTGACCTTGACCTTTAACCCTTACCCATCAATAGTCAAATACTTTGAGATCTTTGGTCATGGAACATTGTGACCAAGTTTGACAAGTTTGTGATTAAAACTGCGCTGTAGACAAATAAATAAATAAAAAATTTCGTTTGATTGTGACCTTAACTTTGACCCTGACCCTTCAAAATTTAATCAGCTCTAGATCTAAGGTAAAAGAACATTGTGGCCAAGTTTTATAAATTTTTGATAAAAACTATGGGCTGTAGGCTGTTCACAACAAATATACAAATAAATAAACGGGGGAAGAAAACATAACCTCCTGCCAACTTCGTTTGCGGAGATAATGAGATCTTTGATTATTCTTAGGCCCTAGTTAATTTTTTTTTTCTTATTTTAATTTATTTCTTTCGAAAGTGTACTTTCTATCACATATAATTGCACTGCCACTTAGGCCTAGGCCTAGTCATATTATGCTTCATCGTCCCCCGCTATACACAGTACATCAGTAGGCTAGCCCCCACCCCCACGCTACAGTACAGAGGTTTGCTAGGCAACAGAACGTGATTGCACCTTTCTTCCCAGGTGTTCATGTAAATTTGCATATTGTTAGCTAACCAGCTGCGTGTATTCCTTTGTGAAAATGAGTACCGTGACCATTTCCGGTCACACAATACTCTCCATAACGCAGCGCACCCCTCTAGTTCCGTGTCCTCTGGATCTTAGGTAAAGCAACATTGTGGCAAAGTTTGATGAATTTATGATAAATACTATGGGATGTAGGCTGTTTACACCAAATATGCCGACAGACAAATAAATAACTAAATAAAAAAAACAGGCACATAATCTCCTGCCAACTTCATTGGCGGAGGTAATAATAATAGGCCTATTGACTAGTAAAGAAACCAAGTCAAAAAAATAATTACCCATCTTTCCATCTTTATTTTCGTAGATTTTAATACTTTCGATCGGAAGATCAAATTTTGCAAATAAATTGATTTTTCCTTTTTTTTTTTCTTACTTAGCTTCACATCCGCCTTGAGGTCTCCTATTGAGAGTCGCCATATTTTTCACCATTTTGTATTCTTTAAAATGATATATTGTATAACACCGATATGTCTTTTGTTTTGTTTAAAATAAATACATAGGCTATATATATTCATATATTATAAACCACATTGTAATTGAACCCATATTTAATATCGATTAAAGTCATCGTGCTAGAGATGCTCACTGTGTGAACGAAAATTAGCACTTCAAAATTTAGTATTGAGGTTTTCAATTATAATTCGTATTTTAAAACTACTGCACTATCATTTATTTAAATACAAGGGTTTGTATTACTTATTATGATATTAAATGAATAATTTCTTTCCCAGATTTCACGTGTATTCCAACAAAGAGACAAGAATACCATTTGTCATGGAACTGCAGTCCAGTGTCATACTATTATGACTAGGCCTACTTGTATCTCTAAATTTCCACTCATCGGAGGCAGTGAGATTTCTGTTCCAGCCAACGCCCCAAGCAGCAGTAGAGGGAAAACGAGCACATGTTACCTGTATTTTCGGAGATATCACCGATGACATGGAAGGAAAATACAATATCATCTGGACCAAAGATTCTTACATCATAACCAACCTAAGTAATGGATTTGATCTGGATCGCTTTGGTTTTCATAATATCTATGCCAAGAGGAAACACTTCCTGAGGATTGATCCTGTCAAGAGAGAGGATGGTGGAAGGTACAGATGTCATTTACGCTATAATGGTGAAATATTATTAACATCTAGCATCGGTATGCTCACCATTCGCGAAATCCCATCAATTACATACCCACTCGTTGAAATCGGAAGGTCAACCTACAAGATTGGTGAGGAGGTCACGGTAAAAAGTGTTTGTGAAAAGACCAATCCAACAGCAAAGCTAGAATGGGGATTATCAGAGCAGAAGCGTTTTTTAGAACCAACTACCAAGTCCGGAGAAAATCATACACATATTTGGATTGAAGCAAGAGTTCCTGCAACCCCTGACCTAGATGGTGTTTGCTTTGAATGTAAAATGAAAGTAGAAGATGAAGTTGCCCCAAGATACTCACAAAGTGGACGCCTTTCTATTATTGATGGTCAAATTACAACTAACAAACCACTCCAGCAGACACGTACGAAAAATCTGACAGATTTGTCATCTGATATGTTAGGTGGCATAAAAGCAGAAAGTTATGAAACTACTGCTAATGGTGGTACACAGCTAGGAATAGAAATGGCTGTCACACAAATTGTAGTAGTTTCATTAATACTTAATGCTATGGCAACTTGATAAGCGTACTGAGGCGTGTGTTAAATTAAAGGGAGTTATATTTAGGTTACAGTAAACAAATCAGTAAACGATATATCTACGTCAAATTAAAAATTTATTATAATTAAATTAAATTAAAAATTAAGTTAAATCATGTAATAGTGAAATTAGTTAACAATTAAATTAAATCAAATCAAAATTAAGTTAAAATTAAAGATTAAAGATTAAAATTAAAAATAATTAAAAATTAAAATTAATATTAAAAAATTATATTAAAAAATTCATCAAAAGTAAATAATATGTTAAAATAAAATAGTTAATGTCATTAAAGTACATACTACGGTTTCCAGTGTTTTATGTAGGCCTATATGCAATCAATGCGTACCGGTATAACACGAACTATTTTCAACCGACCCCAGTTAAAAGAATACACCTTGATCAAGTTTCCTTCACATCTATCTACCTTACATTCCAATGCACAAAAGCAGAACAGAATAGGTGTTTAGTTTTACAATTATTTTTGATAGGCCTAATGATGATGATGAAAATTATGATATTTATGATGGTTAAGATGATAGAGATAAGGATGATTGTGTCGGCGGTGTTAGTGATTATGTTTTAATGATGGTAAAGCTGGATGATGATGAAGATATGATGATCAAAGCCATAGCCGCCCTCCTTTATGGAGTTCAGGGATTTGGGGTCAATGGTCATTAAGGATCATTCTTTCCTGATTTTAATCAAAATTGGTTAGCCTAGGTTCCAGGCCCTAATTTTGGGTTACTCACTTTTTTGCGCGCCATACCTAATATATTTGGCGTCCTATACTCGATATCTTTTTTCTGTCTCAAAATTAACGTGAGATATATTAATTACCTAAACTAAAAGTATTGTCGTAAGACGAGTCAACATCAAATTAATCTAATAAATGTAGGCCTATTTTCCAAGGAATTCATGACAACATACCCAATTTTCTTCCGTTTTTATACGTTAACAAACCTCTAGGCCTAATCGCAATGCCTACAGCCGGCAGGCTGAACTTCATCTAGAAGTCATTTGATATTATTTCTTACGAATACAAGTACATGTATAGTAAAAATACAAACCCAGGTAGCAAAGTTTGTGGGGCCCTTATGTGATATGGGCCATGTGGGCAGGCCCATATCACACATAACCCTTATGGGGCCTGTATTGGCTACACCATATGGAATGGGTCCCGTAAGGGTGATATATCGAGAATAAATATGGGTAGCATGTGGGTCAGGGCATTTGGCACCCATGAGGGAAAGAAAAGGGCAGTCCCTAGTAAATTTGTGTGTTTGGGGCCCACAAGGGGAAAATATGGGCATACACGTTTGGGAAAGTTTATGGGTCAGCCCATGTGGGAAAAGTATGGGCAGTCACCAGTGGGTACTATGTGGGCAAACACATTTGGGAACGTTATTTAAAAAGTGCGGGCATGCCCATATGGTTAAGCACATTTGGGGCCCACAAAAGAAAAAACTGGGCAGACCCATAAGGGCTATTTCTGGGACAGCCCATGTGAATGAAGGATGGGCAATCACATGTTGGCACTATAAGGGCCAAAACATTCGGGATACATATTTTCAAAATTTGGGAAGGCCCAAATGGTTTAGCATGTTTGGGGCCCTTGAGGGTAATCAATGGGAAAATTCATAAGGGTTCTTCGTGGGTCAGACTTTGTGGGCAGATTATGGGAAATTATATATGGGATAAATATGGGCATGTGGGAAATATATTTTTTAAATATGGGCAATCCTATTTGGGGCCCACAAGAGAATGGATGAACCCATTTGGGCTATTCATGGGTCAGCCCATGTGGGCAAATAAGGGGTTATAATATATGGGCGATATCAGGGCCAAAACATTTGGGATATATATGGCCCTTGATGGCAAGAAATGGAAACATTCATAAGGGTTCTTTGTGGGTCAACATGCATGGAAATATGTGGGAAATATATATTTTTTTAAATATGGGCGTATTCTCATAGGCTAGAATTAATCCCATCTGAGGCCCACAAGAGAAAAAAAATGAATGAGCCATATGGGTTATTTCTGTGTCCAGTGGCGTATCAAGTTTTGAAATGGGGGTGCTGATAAGGGGCTCGAAGGTGAAGTGAAGGGCTTGATGATCAGTTGAGGGGCGCTAACTCGCAAAGGTGATTTTAGATGATTTTTAACTACTTTACTGTAATTTTTATGGGAGAAACCAGGGAGCCCCTGCTGGGTACCATAAGGCATAAAACATTTTGGAATATATTTTTAAAATATCGGCAGTCCAGATGTTTTTGCACCTTGGGGCCCATGAGGCTGAAGGAGAGAAAGGAAATACCTGTAGTGTAAAGTAAAGGACTATAAATAGGGCATCATTTGGTCACTCAATTATAAGCACAAATTCTTTTACTTAATCATTTTCTTGAAAAAGTAATTCAATGCCAAGCACTTCAAAAACAGGACACAGTTCACCAACATATGCTGTGCATGCATAGGTGTACAATCTTCAGCCATGGTCCAAGGCTACTCAGCTCGAATTACTGAAATCGGATTGGGCTAGGTCACTTCAAGACCAAGAATGCTGGTGTTTGAATTTTTATCAGTTAATTGGTACAGTTGCAGCTCTTGATGATAGGCGGTTTAAACATGTAGACTTGGAAGTATTTCAGCAGTATCAAGGGGTAAGAGTTTTGTTTTAATTATTGATTCAGTTAATGTAGTTTACTATACTATCGCAAACTTAACTTGGATTTTCATATCCCTATATCTTCGGAAGTTCAACGCCTGTAACCTACAGATTTGTGGTGTAGAACAACTTTTACTGCTGATTCCAAATCTGCAATCAGAAAACAAAAATAGTATTTTGCATATTTAAATGACAGAATTTTCCCCTGCCCCTGATTTTTTTAAAATTTTGACCTGTATAGTGTGAGTTTTCAATCACTTTTTTTCGAAATGCCAAGGAATATGAAATGCATTTTCGAAATGTAAAGGACCGTGAAATGCATATTTCTCTCAGCTCTGTTTTAAAAGAATTTTTTTTGTATCTTTCAGCAACTGTGGAACTCCAAAAACACTTAATGCCAACAAGCCATTGTAATTCAATATTTCGAACTTGATTTGTTCAATTGCAGAATTCATACTATCTTAAATTTTAGTAAAATTCTTCATTTACCTTGTCATCGGAGAAGAAAATGCATGGTTATGGAGAGATGCTGCTTCAATACACAAAGAATGTTGGTTTATATGCACGCCTGACGCTAACGATTCTTGAATATGGTACTATATTATAAACTCTAGTGATGCTTTTAATATAATAGCCTTATAATTATCGACAAAAATGCTGATATAAACAGGACTGTATTAAGCGTAACAGTAAAGGCTTAAGCCAAATGATATGTGAAGGGGTATGCAAGTCCCTACCCCATGAAGCACAGCTGATGTTTTTAATCAAAGAAATTATGGTTTGTATATCTTAAACTCAGTGTATTTTGTAGGTCTACAGGAGTCAATATAAGTCATTGTTATTTTACAAGAAGGAGCTGGGACCAATTGACGACCAGATAGAACTGGGACCAGCAGCTGAAGACAAGTTCGATCTGGGACCAGCTGAAGACCATTTAGAACTTGGACCAGTTGAATAGTTGTGAAAAACACAATACAGTACCCAACAAATGTTATTGCCACCCCCCCCCCCCCTTTCAATTCCTATTCAGCCCTGAAAAAAAACCAGATATGGGCCCGTAAATTATTTTGGACAAAACCCACATTGGTCCCAAATAAAACCATAATGCAAACCTAAGGGGCCCAAATATATCCTTTAACGGGCCCATGAACTTTATGGGACCCTTATGGATTTTCGGTGCACAGGCAGCTCACTCCCGTATGGGCCAATTTATAGTGGCCCCTTACATTTCAATCCTCAAAAAACCCAGATATAGCCCATAAAGACCCCATGAATTAATTTGGTAAAACCCATCTGGGTCCCAAATGAAACCATAATGGAAACCTAAGGGGCATTATGAAGGGCCCATAAATTAATTTGGGCCAACTTTATGGGACCCATATGGATTTAAGATGCACAGGCAGCTCTTTCCCATATGGGCCAATTTATAGGGTCCCCTTACATTTCAACCCCGATTCAACCCCTTAAAAACCCAGATAGAGTCCAAAATGGCCCCATGAATTAACTTGGAAAAACCCATATGGGTCCCAAATGAAACCACAATTCAAACCTTATAGGACCCAAATATATCCTTTAAAGGGCCCACATTGCATTTGGTCCAAACTTTATGGAACCCTTAATGATTTAGGGTGCACAGGCAGCTTGATCCCATATAGGTCAAACTGCAGGGGCCTACATTTTGGCCCATGTATTTCCCATATGGGACCCATGTTTGCTTGCTACCTGGGAAGGCATCTTCTAGAATCGTCCTTGCCCTTTGCACTACAATGGCCGGTCGCCAGGGACGTAGCCAGGATTTTCAAAGATGAGGGTGGGGGGAGGGCGAGCCGTCTTGCAAGGTACGTAGTACCAAGCGGTACGTAGTACCTCGCAAAACGTAGGCCTACGTGAGGAATGTAATTACTCCGAAAACGGAGTGTCTGCGCCTGCTGCCAAAACTCCGATTGCGGAGGTTTTTCGTATTATATGCAAAACCTCGAAATTCGGAGTTCTATTCAAACCTCCGATTTCGGAGTTTCTGCGTACTACACGCGAGAACTCTCTATATATATAGAGAGAGCAAAACTTTTAATCAACCCTCCGATTTCTGAGGTTTTGCATACTATACGCAAAACCTCCAAAATCGGAGTTTTCAAACTTTTATTCAAACCTCCGATTTTGGAGTTTCTGCGTGCTACACGCGCAATCTCCAAAATCGGAGTTTTCAAACTTTTATTCAAACCTCCGATTTTGCAATTTCTGCATAGTCCTACTATATGCAAAAACTTCAATATCGGAGTTTTTAAACTTTTATTCAAACATCCGATTTTGGATTTTTTGCCTATTATATGCAAAACCTCCGAAATCGGAGTTTTAAAACATTTATTGAAACCTCCGGTTTCGGAGTTTCTGCGCAATATACGCGAAAACTCTCTATATATAGAGAGAGAGCAAAAATGTTAAACCCTCCGTTTTGCGTACTATACGCAAAACCAAAATCGGAGTTTTCAAACGTTTATTCAAACCTCCGATTTTGGAGTTTCTGCACATACTATACGCGAAAAATCAAATCGGAGTTTTCAAACCTCCAAAATCGGAGTTTTCAAACCTCCAAAATCAGAGTTTTCAAACTTTTATTCAAACCTCCGATTTTGGAGTTTTATTATACGCGCAACCTCCAAAATCAGAGTTTTCAAACTTTTATCTAAGCCTCCGATTTCGGAGGTTTTGCGTACTATACGCGAATCCTCCAAAATCGAAGTTTTAAAACATTTATTTAAACCTCCGATTTCGGAGTTTCTGCGTACTATATGCGAAACCTCCGAAATCGGAGTTTTAGAACTTTTCTTCAAACCTCCGATTTTGGAGTTTCTGCGCACTATACGCGAATACTCTGTATATAAGCTTATATACAGAGAGCAAAACTTTTAATTAACCCTCCGATTTCTGAGGTTTTGCGTACTATACGCAAAACCTCCAAAATAGTAGTTTTCAAACTTTTATTCAAACCTCCGATTTTGGAGTTTCTGCGTGCTATACGCGCAATCTCCAAAATCGGAGTTTTCAAAACTTTTATTGAAACCTCCGATTTCGGAGGTTTTGCATACTATACGCGAAAACTCCCAAATCGGAGTTTTAAAAACTTATTCAAACCTCCGATTTCGGAGGTTTTGCCTACTATACGCGAATCCTCCAAAATCGGAGTTTTCAAACATTTATTGAAACCTCCGATTTCGGAGTTTCTGCGTACTTTTCTTCAAACCTCCGATCAAAATCGGAGTTTTGATCAAACGTTTTATACGCAAAACGCGTACTATACGCGAAACCCCCGAAATTGGAGTTTTCAATTTTTTATTAAAAAAAATGCTTCTATCAAATCTCCGATTAAGGAGTTTTTGCGTACTATACGGTACGCTTTCGATTGCACGACGACGATAGGACATAGAATATAATGACGTCACTAAAAGTCATCTGCGCATGCGAGAACGTTAAGGTCACCTCGTCGAGTAGATTCTGGAAAGCAATTTGGCCAAGTCTACGAAACCATGAAACAGATGTTTTTAATATTAACGAAGGTGTAAAGCAAGGTCGCCCACTATCAACATATTAATGAGCTCAATAAGATTATTAGAAAGAGGTTTAGGTATAAATATTTTTGATGTAAAAATCGGCAGTTTATTCTGTGCAGTCGATATTATTTTAATTGGAGATAGTGAGCATGATTTAGAATTGCTTTTGAATGCGGCAAATGATTTTGCAACAAAATGGAAGATGATTTTTAATTTTGATAAGTGCAATGTCATTGTAACTGGGCAACGCTTTAATATATAGGCCAATTGGTAATAATTTCATTAATGAAGCTAATAATTATAGACAGCCTTTAATGTGATCTTGTTTTCAATTTTATTCATTCCTAATTATGTGCCATATTATTCTTGTGCTAAATACCATGGTTTAAGCCCGACCAGCATCCCTTGGCTCGTCGAATAACTCTCATATTGGGAGTTAGACGGGTTAGGGACAATGTTTATAACAATGTGTTCGTTTTGTTCTTATTTGGGTGAAGTTGCACTGAGGCTGCAGTGGGTTTATTCAATGCGTGATGATGACCGTTGCACCCGATTCTACCTTAATGATCTGATAAGTATCAGTTTTAATGACATGGTTTTCTTGGCACGACTTTTCAAACCAGTCTCTTATTCTTGTTTTGTTTGTAGTTTATTTTAAGTGTTTAATTTGATTGGTGGGTGGGCAATAATGTTATTTGAGTTATCTGAAAATCTCTCATAGTTAAGAATTTAATTTTTTATTTTTGTTGCTTTGTTCTTTTCTGGATGCACCGTTAGAATTTGTCTAACGTGTGCCACTGTTATAAAAGTGTTATCCAATAAATATTGTATTGTATTGTAATGACAAATAATAGTAATGATGTCACCAAACCTGATTAGGGGATTCTGATCAGATGATTGATGACTGGTGCTGGCACCTGTATAGGCCTAAGTGTATCAGCATTTCATTTGTCACCGAAATTGAATATTTATGGTAGAATCGGTTGATCCTTTCGTTGTTACGTACAGTAGCCTTGGTAACTATTGTCCTGAAGAACATAAAAATTGCAGAGATTAAATAGAAACCGATTTGAAATCACCGGAGTACGTAAAAAATAAACAAGAATGGAGTACCAGGATGTTGTTTGCTTTTTTGTTACAATCGTAAAAAATCGATATTACAGTACATGAAAATACTGCAATACAAGACAATTATTGCGACAAAAGACACAACGGACACAAGAAACACAAATATAGATAAAATTACTATAAAAGCTTCGTTTGTCGCTTTCTACAGAGGAGAACTAAATGGGTACCGACATATGCTGGGGTAAGCAGACTCGTTGGTGAGTCGAATGACCGAGCGGTTAGCGGGGGCACCGCAAGCTATTTAGTATAGCCATAACATCGCCGCTGGTTCGAACGGCACGCTCGCCTATGGTTCTGGTGGTAGAACAAGTCTTCTCGGATAAGGACTATAAACCGTAGGCCTAGTGTATACAATGGCTCGTGTGCACTATAAAAGAACCCAGTACATCCTTCGAGACGTGTAGGGGATACCCCGGTGTACTGGAACCCCCTGTGGTGGACGACGAGAGTTGCTGGTACCGGGTACCGGGTAGCATAGACACGAAGAAGGGACCCTTAGGGGTAAAGAAAGTAATTGATCGAGTTCCTAGTCCACTTATCAAGCGCCCTGAGCATCTTACATTAGATGGATATGTGCGCTATTTAAAACTACACTATTATTATTATTATTATTATTATTATTATTATTATTATTATTATTATTATTATTATTATTATTATTATTGTTTTGACTCTGAATGGCGGTCCCCTCGAAGCAATGCAATGCTTAAGATAGAGGGATGGGAATTCTGGACTTGTACAAGTTCGAATATCTTTACCTTTAATAAGGATTTGCCCATTTCATATAATTCGAATCCCCATGCTCTCACAATATTAATTCTTCCATCTCCATACAGAATTTAAATTATGAATTATTAACTAGTGTAAATGTGTGTTGAAATGATATGAATGGGTAATACGATTTTTACATCAACTTTTTAATTATTTTTTTCCAATATTAAAATTAGTAAAATGGATTTTACAATGTATAAAGTAAAATCTAAATACAAATATTGTTTTGATATTAGTGTTGTTGTTGAGATAGCTAGTTAAAATTTGTTTAAGTATAGAGGGCAGCGTGGGGTTGAGCCGAAAACATGGTTTAAAATCCCGGCGAAAGAAAAAATAGAAATAAATGGAATTTACTTATATTACGCAACTGTCTTCGAGAATGCCATTTACGTCTAGTCCCCAGAACAAGTGTAATGAGTAAAATTGTTTCTTTACTATGTTTATAAATGTAAATATGTAATAAAAACGCGGAATACTAATAATTATAATTACAACTTAATGAATGATAGCATTTAATCGACTAGAATGCAGAGGTGAAGATGTTAAAAAGAACTCTTCTTGTCTTTGTGAACAAACGTTCTAAATATTCAAGGTGGCCAAATATTCGATTTAATTGTGCAACTGTTTTATTCATCATTCATGAATCC
>NW_022733259.1:2700146-2709008 GCF_011630105.1 Anneissia japonica | reverse complement strand
GCGCCTATGTGACCCTCGCGCTCCATCACCCCCACCCCATTTCAGTACTCACAGAGACGCCACTGCATATGATTTGTATGATGTCCTTTGTCTACCAAGCTCGCACACGAATAAAAAAGAAACTCATTTGACATATTTAATATAGTCATTTAGCATTTTAATAGTTTCAAAACATGACAATAACAATTAAATCTATATTGTAGCTTCTAAAAAATCCACTTGCAAACTACTGTACTGTACTATGCACTTTATTATATAGCAGCAAAAATAGTGTTTTACATACAGCAATATTAACAAATACACTAATGTGGTTATATTGTCTAAGTATACAACTTTAGTTTGTAGTTGATGTAACATATTTTGTCTATACTACAGTTATAATATATGCCGATAATACTGGTATCTATATGACTCCAAATTGGAAATCAGAAATTTGGGCTGAACCCTTGGGATGTTCAAACATCAAGCACTGCCTTATCTTTATATTTAACCTTACGGTAGATTAGGGAGTTGACTAACAATAGGTAGGCGTGACCTAGGCATGTCGAACAATCAAAACATTACTTGGTAGATTGATCGATTGAACATTTATTAATTTTTTGCAATGCTATCTTAAAAATAGATTCCTATATTAATTCCCATATTGATTCAAAAATTTACTCCGATATTAATTCCCACATTGTGTCACCAGCATATAGGCCCTATTTCATGTTCGACAGTTTGTTTTTACACTTTTTAAACCAGTAAAACTTTTCCCAGGCTCTGTATTCTTATTTTTTCTGCCGATTACAGGCTCAAAATGTACTTATATTTACACATTTTTCAAACATACAAAATTATTGTACAGCAATATATTACTGTTACATAGTCACACCTACTGCAAATATAGTACAGATAAAATTTGTTTAAGTAAATAAATAAAAAACCTCAATTGACATTTTACCTCATCCTTAATTTGTTCTTATTTTGTTCTTAATTTTAATTTTAATTTGGTCATGTAGTAGGCCTAGTCAGAATGGAGCAGTCCAACTACCTTATTTTGACATTTTCGATTATTTGGCTGACTTTATCAACCCCCTGACTTATATGTACCTAACAATAAATAATCGCATCAAGTTAAAACATTTCCGCTTTATCAAAATTCTGTTTCGATTTTTGTTTTTCTTCTGATTATTAAGCTTGGTTTCCATACAATCGCTACACTGTCGCTCAGTGTTTTTTTTTTTTTTTTTTATGCAATCTTGCTGCATGTAAAACAATATTTTTGCTGCTATATAATAAATTACAGTAGTAATATCTTATACATTAGTATCATGCAGATTTATATAAAAACAGCTAAATCTTTTGATTTTTTTTGGTATTATATTAATTCAATTCAATTCAAAATGGTATATTTATTCAAAATTCAAAATTCAAAATAAGACATAAAACATAGCAGCCAAAAGGCTGAATTGCGAATTATGTTAACAATTAAAAACCATTGAAAAAATCAAACAGCAAAGATAAAAAACAAGTACATCAAAAAAGAGAAAAATATTGCATAATTATCGATATTCTATCCAATTCGTTATTATTATAATTATTGTTATTATTTTTACTATTAATTTATTTATTTATGAATACCAATATAAAAAAGATCAAAAAACATCATAACAAGTAGATCAAAAAAAGAGAAAAGAGGATTGCACAAAGATCGAAATTTGTCATTATTATTATAATTGTCATTATTATTATAGTTAAGAAAAGTAATACAAATCAAAAAGGACATCATAACAAAAACATCAAAAAGAGAAAAAAGATTGCACCAAGGTCAAAACATAATCATTATCGTTACAATTAAGAATATTATAATCAATATTATTGTCATTATTATTTATTATCCTTATTATAACTGTAATTAAGGATTGTCATTAAAAATATCAAGAAACATAACAAATGAGAAAATCACAAACATCAGAGAAAAATTACAATATAGAAAAATACATAGAATAAATTGCACAGGGACCAAAAAGGAAGGCAAGAGGGAGGGGGAATCACTGAACCGCAAAAGGGGTAATAGCATGCACCAAACCCCCAGGGGGAGAAGAAAGTTATTAATTATTAATCATTGGAGTTAATTAAGTTAACAAGGTATGATAATGGGCTGTTTTGATATCTTTTCGTTCTACAACGAGGTATAGTAAATTTAGTATTGCACCTAGTATTATAGAAGTTGACCCTTGGGGAAGGGAGCAAGTCATGAAGTTTAGAATACGGATGAAGAAGGGTTTTTGCAAAGGAAACGCATAGGTTATGTCGTCTATAAGACAATTTGTCCAATTGGAATTGGGATAGTGCGTCGTCATACGACAAAAAATTAATACCCAGGATAATTCTACATGCCCTCTTTTGGACTCCCAAAAGTTGTGCAAGTCCACAATTCCACACAGGAACTGCATATTCTAAAATAGGACGGACTGTACTAATGTAAACAGTGATAAGGTCAACAGGGGGAACACCATGATGTTTAAGGGCTCTTAAAATATATAATTTACTATTAGCCTTTTTGACAATATATTCGACATGTGAATCCCATTTAAGATTAGCCTGAAGCATAACTCCAAGAACTTTAACAGTGTCAACTGCTTTCAGAACATGATCATTCAGAGAAATAGATGAAGGAATAAAGTTCCTTTTACTAAAACTAATGTCCATAATACAACATTTTTTGGGGTTAAGCTTCATATTGCTACCTGAAGCCCAATCATGTAGCGAAGTTGCACATGATTGAAGTTCAGATTGGTTAACAATATTACGATACTCGATTAATCTTTAATTAATATTAATAGAAATCTTCCGAGGTGCTCGCGGTAGGCGTAGACTCAGGCTTTGTTAGTCGTGCGAAAGTAATCAATAGTCCTAGCTTTAAACACAGGCAAAAAACACAAAAAAACACGGACGCCGAGGCAGAAAAAGGCTCAAAAACACCAACAAGAGTCCACACAACAGCAACAACAACAAACAGCAAACACAGGAACCAAACAGGAGTAAAATTAAAGGAAAACAATAATTCCCAAAGCTGCCGATTGAGGCGCGTCCGTTCACGACAAAACGTTGATAGACTGTGACACCACTACGTAGGATATGTATGATGTCCTTTGTTTACCAGGTTCATACACAAATACTAAAAAAATAATATAATTAATAGTATAATTAATACCTGTATTATATTAAATTTTAGTTTTTACTATTGGTGAAAGTATTAAGCACAGAATATTGGATTATAAATTTAATATTATACCTGTAAATATAAATATGTCTAATGAAGTATTGTGTTGTGTAGTCTAAAAATGGAAAAAAACTTTAAGGAACTTATTACTCTTGTTATTATGTTATAGTTTACAGTTTACAAAAAATTAAAATGGTTAGTAGAGTGAAAATATAATGTTGTGGGTGTTACATAGTAGTTTGCAAGTGGATTTTTTTAGAAGCTATAATATAGATTTAATTGTTAATGTCATGTTGTTAAACTATTAAAATGCTTATAAAATTTCAAATGAGTTTTTTTTTAAATATTTTTTTAATGAACCTGGTAAACAAAGGACATCATACATATCCTACGTAGTGGTGTCTCTCGAGTCCTGAAATGGGGATGATGGGGCTTGAAGGTCACTGGAACGCGAAGGTCACTTAGACGCTCGATGATTTAAGTGTCGGGGTGGGGGCTAGATCGCGTGATTATTTTTATGGGGAGGGCGCTTGGTGGGTGGGAGCGGGTGTCGTGCGCACCCCCTAGATACGCCATTGATCCTATGTACAGATACTATAAGTTGATGACAGCCAGATAAAATTGTCCCTCTTGCCAAGGATTGTGATGTTTGGAGAAGTCTTGTGGTCCTATTGCACAGCCGATTGAATGAATGAATAGAGCAGTTGCACAATAAAATATGAAATCGGATCTTTGGGCACCTTGAACTATTAGAACGTTTGTTCACAAAGACAAGAAGGGTTATTTCAATGGTTCTACAAAATAACGTTTTCATCACCAAACTGTAACGTTATTATAACCTTCTTATAACGTAATATTGTTAGCTGGGAGGGCCTATGCTTTGATATAGGGGAAAGTATATCTTTTAACACTTTGACCAAACTCTGTTCTAGTAACATTAAATCTCTTGCTATAGCAGTATTGTCATGATATTGTGACAGGGATGCTATATAATTTCCATTTACATGTTCGCTACTTTATACTTTATCTGGATTTTGTGAATAACTATACTATTATAATGTTTCTTCTGTATTTTTTTAAATTTTTTTTATTAATAAGTATATTGTGCTTATCGAGATTGACATTTTATATACAGTTAATGAACAGCTTGAATTAAAAAAAAACAAAAAAAAACATGTCAGTATGCTAAAATCATGGGCTATGGTGATGTTTTTGGAACCTTATTTTAATGGTACTGTACAGTTCAGTAAACTGGTAAACATGGTTTATGTTTACAAAACATCAGGTTTCGACAGTACACTTTGATTATTTGTCTACCGCCCTCTATCGCACGTAGTAGTTTATTCCTTGAGTTATAAATAATATATTTTCTTAAAAAGCTATTTTAAATTAATTTCATTATCAATATCAACTGATATTAAAGATTAAGTATATCTCCAGATCGGTATGAAAAAACTTGAACATCATACAAATTAAGAATATAATCGTAGCTTGAACCACAGGACTAAAGTTATTTTGGTCGAAGGATTAGGGTGCCCAAAACCCAACAGAACCCTTTTTGGATTCGGCATCCACACCCATTTTTTCTTCGTTCTTATTATTATTTCCCGCTAATTATACATGACTTATACTTTATATAGGGCCTATATATATTTCTATGGATATACATTCCGAAATAAAGGGAGAAATCAAATGAAAAAATGAAGTATGCAAACAAAGGATGAGTCAGGTATAAGCAATCCCACTACACTTATGAATGCATGATATAAAATATAATCGTACTAATGATTTGTTTCTATAGCCTGTATAACGACTGATCTAAATGTTAGATTTTCTGCAGGCTATCATGTGGGGGGGGGGGTTCTCTGCCACCTGACCTTTTGCCAACCGGATTTTCCACTCGGTCTTTTTCCACCAGACATTTTACCACCCGGTCTTTTGCCATCCGGCCTATTGCCTTGCCGCCTTTTAACACCTGTGGTCTTTTTACCACCCGCGGTATTTTGCCACCCCAGTGGCGGATCTACGGGGGAGATGGGAGTAAATAGGGTGGCTAGCCACCCCCTACGTTTACCGTGAAAAATAATATAATGGTCACTCCTCTTGTTTGTGCTTCTCGTGTATTCTGGTAAAACATACACTTTCAATTTTAAGCCTACTACTTTTCAGATGCAGCCTAAGATCGTCTAGCAGTCTACTTGTTCTTAAAAAATCTCATATGTGAGAGGATGCCCCTCCTAAAACCAGAGCCCCCCCCCCCCCACGCTCGTGCATTCTCACCTCCCATTATCCACCCCCATTTGCTAAATCCTAGATCCGCCAATGCTGCCGGCCGGCCTTATGCCACCCCAATTGCCACCCGGCCTTTTACTAGCTAAGTCCGTTGGTACCCGACCCACTGCGATCTAGGTCGGTTCTTTCTTTCATTCTCCTTTTTTTGAGTATAATAACCATTTTCGATAATTCTTAACAATATATAATTATTTTAATATTAACTGGTTTGAGGGGCATTGTTAAAATATAACCCCAAGGTGATATCGAGACTACCGTACATAAAAACGATTCTTCTATATCTGTGTAATGCTGCAATCGTCTTATTCAATGCCTCCCCTTTAATCATTGTCTATATTGATTGAAAAACTGACTGACTGTTTACCAATAGGCCTACTCTTTCGCATGTACTTAAACATGATTTTTGTATTGATTCCCATAATAATACAGTATTATTGTAATATATTGCACATAGTTTGTCTTTACTGTTTGAATAACATTATTGGGTATGTGAAAAATAAGGTATTAATATTGTATTTATATTAAGTTTATGGTCTAAACATGCTATGCACAGATTTCGACTGACTTATTTAGGTTTGATCGTACCTTACGGGAACTTGTTTTATTGAAGGATTTATTGATTGATTAAATTTCTATTATTTTCATTGACTGATTGATGTTTATTTATTGATAGAATGATTGGTGGATTAATGTATGGATTGATAGATTTATTAATGGATTGATATATTTATTAATGGATTAATCAAATCATTCCAGTTGTGTATTCAGTGCATTGTACAAGTGAAAATTTGAATCTGTTAACTTTCTAGTTTGGTCATGGGGAAACGAAAACATTCAGTTACTACAGTTTAATATTTTGTCTCTTATTTCAAATTCGTAACGATTTTCTTGAATAATATGTGTTATTATTTGATTTTATTACTTTGAAATATTCAGTTTTATACAAATGACTTGAGGAGCCGTTTTTAATAAGTAGCCTAATCGAGACTCTTCGATTTTTTTTATCTTCGTGTAAATGTTTCCTACTGTATTGTACACTGACCTTTGAGATCCTCACATGTGTATTCATGTGCTAGTGTCTACCTTTGTACCTTGTTTGCTCGATGTAACAAACAAAACTTGATTTATCTACTGATTGATTAACTGTTTATCAATACCCTTCGCATGTACTATTCGTATTGATTCCCATATTAGTACTGTATTCTTATACTGATTTCCATAATATTGCACATGCTTATATGCCTATAATAGGCCTATTAAACTATATAATAGCCCCAATTACTAACGACTTGAGATGGCTGAGGTGGGTGTTAAACGTATGGCATTTGCCAGCTTTACTCCATTCTTTATTTTTTAATCGGTTTCTTTTTATCTGTGTGCTATTTTTTCTGTACTGCAGGTACAATACCGTCGCTAACATAGCCGGTGAAACCGGGGCCGCGGACCCCTCCCACCTCCCACTTTTTGGCAGAAAAATATATAATATCAGGAGATTTTTGTATGATCGGAAAGAATTGCAAGAAAAGAAAGAGTGAAGAAGGATTGAGGGAGGGGAGAGAGTGTTTATCCAGTCCCCCGATCGAGTTACATTTTTTCTCGCAATTCACATTGGCGGGTCTGGTGTTCAGGGATCCTTACCCCTTCCCCTCTTCCTTGGGCAAAATAAAAGAATTCTAGACCTACCTTTTCAGGACAAGTGAGCAGAATTTTATTTGTTACAAAAGTCGGGAAAGCTCATTTCCCGCCATCTAAGAATCAAAATGTTCTCGGGGTGTA
Organism: Anneissia japonica; assembly: GCF_011630105.1. NCBI lineage: Eukaryota > Metazoa > Echinodermata > Crinoidea > Comatulida > Comatulidae > Anneissia > Anneissia japonica. The sequence continues at coordinate 2,701,732 of NW_022733259.1, read as the reverse complement.
ATCCCGACCCAATTTTATTTTTGGGGTTCATCGATTGATGGAAAAAAATACGTAAGCAAGGTATGTATAACGGTACACACATAATAGACCTATTAACACACATAACAGGCCTATTTATAAGAATGATAAAGTTTACCTGACAGTTTTCAACTTGAATATTGAAGAACTTAAGTCATTAAAAGACACCTAGCTCAAAAGTCGGGAAAGCTCATTTTCCGCCATCTAGGAATTAAAATTTTCCCTGGGGCCGGGAGGGCCCGTTTTGGGGTTTTGGGGTAATTTTTTGACCCCCACCCCACGCACCAAATTTGAACCCAGATCTCCCTCATTCATATTCCCATTCATTTTACCAGTGCCCCCCTTCCCCACTTTGAAAAACGTTCCGCCGGCCCTGGCTACAATCTGCAACAAAATAAAAGGGTCATTAAGCATAGAATAAACACCATGTTCAAACATCAAGCACTGCCTTATCTTTATATTTAATCGTAACGGTAGACACAAGCTTGATGATCGAAACAAACGAAACATTACTTGGCAGATAGACTGATTGACCATTAATTAATCTTATTCATCATCATCAGTTGGAGAACGTCCGAGAATAAAATGTCTTACCTGTTTTTGATTGGGATTGATTCGGAAAAAAACAAAAAAAAACAAAAAAAAAAACAAAAAAAAAAACATTTAATTGCAAGTTTATGCTCTAAACCAGCTATGGTTTTGGTGGCATGTATGATGAGAACACTTTTAACCATTTGTAAGAACTTCGTAATCAAACAGAAGTTAAAAATAATAATAGCCTACTCTAAAAACAAAATATTTCTGTCCATAATTTTACTTTAACAAAAATTTAGTGAGGGGAGGGGTTTCCTGTTGTTGTGTTCTTCTTCACGTTGTCGTTGTTGTTACCACGATAAGTAAATTTTGGTAATTTCGCTTGGTTTACAATTTGGCAGATTGAAAGATGGTAATAAGAAGACGGAGCTTTTTGGTTTTTATTATGTGTGTGAATATGCTAATTACTAATTTGCATAATTATTATTTCACTAATCAAGTAATTAAGGCTATTACCATGATAACTAAAGTGTGGTAAGTCCGATTTTTTCGAACTTGGCAGAATGTCTGGATAGACTTTTCATCCAGTGATCTATGTACAAAACTTCAATACGTCTTAGCAAGCTTCGATTTTTTCGAAAATATTTATCCTAAACACATGTTTAATAACGATATTGCCCTCTTATTTGATAAATTCTGTAAATCGGACGCTTGTCGGGCATGGAAATTAAGAAGTGTTTTTTTATTGGAGAAAAATGTTCTGAGAGGTACGCTTGACCATTTCACCACTCTTTTAAATCGTACTGTTCTTCCTTTGCTGTTGTATTTCTGATGACTGCGTATGATTTGATGTATTTTTTTGTATTTTATTTACTTTCGCTGCTTACATGTGTATATATGTATATATATTTACAGTTTGCGCGTATGTATGTTTATGTATGTATATGGGTATGTTATTTTATTATTTTTATTATTATTATTCGGGACTTTTTGAATTCTGATGTTAATGGTTTTTTTTTTTTTTTTTTTTTTTG
>NW_022733259.1:2687960-2700117 GCF_011630105.1 Anneissia japonica | reverse complement strand
TCGATTTCGGGATTGGAAAAGGGAAGGGAGGGGTAATTAAGACTTTGATTTTTACTTTTTGTTAAGCTCATTTGCTTTTACTTTTGATTTGTCATGTTTTGATTTTGTTGGTTTTCTTATATTTTTCTTGGACGCACCGTTTTCTACGTGTGCCACTGTTGTAAAAGTGTAGCTTCCAAATAAAGAATATGTTTAATATTATTTAGAAATTGATATAAGTTAAAAGATGCATTGAAAAAATTACAGTCAGCCATTGTGGACTGACCCCTTTTAAGTGCAATTGAGTTTTAATTTTTATGTTATTGATGACAAAAAAAAAATTCAGAAAGTAATAAAACGAGATAGAAATAATTGTGGGTGAAATTCCAACAAAAGAGAAAAAAATTAACGGCAGCAACAACAACGCCACGTCGATCTATCTTTAAAACACAGATACCTATCATATTGGATTGACTTTGACTGGCTTAAATTAAGATTTATTAAGCCTTACGGAAACTTGTTTGATACATAGACTGATTTTCATGATTTTCATTGATTGGTTGATTTTCATTTGATTGTTGGATTGATTGATTGATTTATTGATGGATCGATTCAATCATTCCGGTTCTGTGCACTCTAATCAGTTCAATTGTACAAGTGAAAATTTGAAACTTGTTAAAGTTTATTTGGTCATGGAGCAATAACAAAATCACTACAATCACTATTTTTCCATATTTTACGTCTCTTATCTCAGGTATTATAACCATTTCTATCATTCTTATGTATTATTATTATTATTATTATTATTATTATTATTATTATTATTATTATTATTATTATTATTATTATTATTATTATTATTATTATTATTTAATATTAATCTTAAATAATCAGTTTTATAAAAATTCTTAATGACTTGAGGAGCATTGTTTAATATATAACCCAAAATGAGAATATTTTAACAGTACAGTAGGCCTACTAACGATTTTTTTTTGTCTTTATTGTACATGGCAATTTATAAACAATGATCCATGATGTCATGGGTGCCCTTGTGTTTGCTGGTCGTAATCTTCACCTTCATTATTGCAGATTGCTATCTTGTAATGTTTACGATACACTAGACCTTTGAGTTCCTCACTTGATTGTTCATGTACCAATGTTTACTTTTACCATTGTCATAAGTTAATTGATTATTTACCAGTAATCTTTCTTATGTACTTTTCGTACTGATTCCCATAGTACAGTATCCCTATATTGATTTCCATGCTTATAGGCCTGTAATACAAACCATAGCTCCAAGGTGACCTATTCTTTGGCCGTCTTGTGTTTAGTGTTCATCGTGTACAAGGGTAGGACAAGAAGGGCTCACGTTACACCCAGTCATCGATATTGTTTATAAACATGTAAAGTAAATAAACTTGCAGATAAAAACAACAAATATTGGAAATATTTGAATGGTTTTGAGTAGACCCCTCCGTAGGAATGGCTAATTAGGCCGCCTGAGCCTAAACTAATCTATAAAGTCCGACATACTGCTCATTTATTCAATCCTTAATGATTATATTAGTACTCAATCTCATTTACAGTCTGGTTAATGATTATGAAATAATGAATCACAGTTATACAACTTTATCGTGAGTTTAGAACGCGAAAATGAAGTGTACGTACACATGAGAGTACAGTACTCTGCTTTATCAGAATCCCCGACAAAGTGCTGCGAGAGGCTGGTATTATGTAATCAAGAGGATGGAGTGTACTTTATCGTGATAACTCGAACTAATGGTAGTTTATGTATTTATACTACTAGTCCATGTTTCCCCCATTGCTTGGAGAGCCACTCGGACAGTAATTAATTTTACTTTTTGGTAATCCTGCCGGCTCTTGGGGGAAACATGGATTACCTTTCGAATTTTCTGAATATTTTACTGTATTGTTATGATAAAAAAAAAAGGTCTGATTTCTTTCCTCCAATGTTCTATCAGGGAGTTGTTATTTAAATAACAACTCCCTGGTTCAATTAAATAGATCGCACTACGGTCGGTGGCGTAACGTCTATGCGCTTTCGTACGGCGGACCGCAGGGCCCCCGACCAATAGGGGTCCCACCCATATCGTCCTTGATCTATCACCCTGACCAAAAAGGGTTTTGTTGATACATAACAGCAAAATGTGTCTCTGACATCGACTGTAGGACATAATATATCATTATATCCATTGTTGCGTTTTAAAGGGTGCCCTGTCTGCCCGGACCCCCCGCTAAATATGTCAATTTTTTTTTTAATGGCGATAAAAAGAAAATATTTACAATTTTAAGTCTAAGTGCCATTTCCGCTATCCAGTGGTGCCACAATCATAATTGCTATTACCTCAGCCGCAACCATGGTAGGGCTGAGGTGGTAGTCCCTCCATCTCTGAAAGTTCATCTCTGGTCCTCCTCTACTTCAATTTCCTGGATCCACCACTGATATTATATCATTAATACGTCGTTAAAATTATTTAGAATAACAATGACAAACATGATTAAAAAACGAGCACATCTAAAAATCCCACAATGGAATTAGCGAATGAGACCTAAAAATCCAGAAATTTGCCGACAAGGGATCCTACATGTCCAAGCTGGTGGCTACTAGAAATGTTCTCAGCAAAAAACAATCCACTCATGTTAAAACAATGCCAGTGCCATTAATTCCCCGACGAGGAGTCCCATACCATCAAAAGTAAAGACGCAACCTGTCCGTGTTTCTATTAGTATTAGTCAATTGGTGCAAAAGTACCAACTTCAGTAGTTTTTTAAAAGGACATCAAGAGTATTTTGCTGTTTGAACAGCGAAACTGTAGCATTCTTACCGATCAGTAACCTTTTTTGGTTTTTTTTTTTTTTCAATCTCTTAAGGGGCGCTCAGGCACCCCTTCCTCTCGGTAGGCCACTGGAGGAGCATGGAGAATAATGTGAAATAGTAATACAGTATTAATCCGTATAAACGCCTCGGGCGTGGAGGCGATAATTTTTGGGTGTAAAATGGATACGTACCGGTATAATTGTACTGAAATGTACACGCCTCTTAATTTCACTTTAAATGTAGAACTACAACACATAATTACCGTAAAAATGTGTTATTGCGTACTTATTACTCATACAAACTTATTGGTCCCAACCAGGTTAGAAGAAATCGTAATTCTACTCGAGTAAAACATTAATAGAATGTGTTGACAATAATGTTGCTTCCATTAGTTTTGTTTACACTAATTTAAGGGGGCGTTTATTCGAGGAGATAATGTCCACAGGAATCCTGCCTTTAGTTATATAGTAAACAATTTGGTATCATTATCAGGCAGGCATATGGGCAATGTTTATAAAATAATATTAAAACATCAATTTAAAATCACAGATATACCTTTCGTTATGGATTTAATTTTGACTGACTTAGATCAATCAATAGAGACTTGATTGATTTGGTTATTTGATTTTTATGATTTTTATTGGTTGATTTTGATTTTAATTGTTAAATTGACAGATTTATTGAGATTAATCACTCTACTTGAATAGTAGTGCGCTTTACATTGCAAATGTGAATATTCACAATTTTTAATTTGGTCACGCAGTACAACGAAGAAATGAAAGCCTTTCAGTCTACGTCTGTTGTCTCAGGCCTATTATAACCATTTTTAATCACTTTTAATTACATATAACTATCTATTATTAATTAAAAATATTCAGTTTTATGAAAATTCGTACTAGCTTGAGGAGCATCATTAAAACTATAACTCCAGGGTAATATTGTAACCGAACGATTCTTTCATCTTTGTGTAAAGCTTATGGTATATAAACCTTTGAGGTCATCAACTCTGTATTAATGTAATAATGCCTTAAGCCTATGTGCGGAGATAAACACTACACTGGATCGAATTAATGACACAATAATTTCTATGTTTTATTAATCTTTTAACTGGATCAGTTTTCTTAATCATCTCTTAATAATTATACTCTCTCAGGAGTGTAGAAAACACAAACACACCTGCACAATAAACACATTACAGTATATATATATTATAAAATAGTAGCTATTTTTTCTGGTAAAACATTTTTTTACAAGTATCGTACTTTATGATAAGTGCCTCCTGTGTCACTCATTGTATACTGATTTCCATCGTTGTTGAAACATAATTACACCTATTTATAACAAAAAAATACAGTATCATACAGATATACTAGTTCTATCCATAAGCAATGAGTGACTTCGTACTAATATTGATATGCCTAATTAAATGTTATCAACATACATAAATATATAGAGTAAGTAAATAAATATAAATAGTTGCATATACATATTAATTATTTTACAATCATCTGCGATTGTTGTTCGTAATGTAATGTATACATTTTATATTTTTCTACTTAGGAGCTTATGGTCGTTTTAACTTACAAAACAGATGCATATTATAACATGTTCAGAGCAATTACACTCTAATGCAATCGAGGAATGAGTTAGTTACAATATCAAAACCAAATATGTTAATATCAATTAGTTTACAATCATGGTGAATATTACAGAAGACAATACACTGCGCGCTACAGCAATTCCTAAACTATAAGCAACTGGCCGTGTTCCCCCTGTAGCAGAAGTTTCATCATTTTCTGTTTGTGGGTCACTTAACTCAACAGGTGGCAAGAAACGAGTCGGGATTTGTTGTTTCTGTTTCTGACGGTCTGGTTCCCTGGGTGTGGTTTTGGGAAGCTCACTACCATTATCGATATAAAGGCGTTCACTTATTGAGTATCTAGGAGCAATTTCACCTTTTATTCTTAATTTACATTCAAACTTAACACCATTGAGTTCGAGGGTGGCGGAAATTGTTGCTTCAATCCAAACGTGTTTGTCATTTTCTCCGGTAGTTAACCCTAGTAGTCCCTTTTCTGATGGCAGTAGCAATTCAGGATTTGGTATTGGATTTGTCTTTTCACACAAACACCTCACCTTCACTTCCTCGCCAATCTTGTAAGTTGGCTTTCCAAGTTTAACTAGCGGGTATTTATCTGATGGGATTTCAAGAATGGTGAGTATAGCAATGTTAGATGTTAATAAAACTTCACCATTATATCGTAAATGACATCTGTATCCTCCCCCATCCTCCCTCTTGACAGGATCAATCCTCAGAAAGTGTCGTCTATCTGCATACTTATTGTGAAAACTAAACCGATCCAGATCAAATCCATTACTTACTTCACTGATGATGTAAGAGTCTATTGTCCAGATGACATCGTATTTTCCTTCCATGTCGTTGGTGATGTCTCCAAAGATACAGGTTAAGTGTGTCCGTTTTCCCTCTTCTGCTGGCCGGTCCATTGGCTGATACATAAATCGCACTGCCTCAGATGAAATGCACACATTTAGAATTACCAGTAACACAGTGATTTTTTTCATGACGGATGCTCTGCAAACTATTGTCTCGATAATACCTGGAAAACATATTAATCATTTAATATCATAATGCATAATTTAAACATTGTAGCTTAATTAGATTAAATTTATAGGCCTACTAGTTTTATTGTACGAAATTATAAATTGAAAACTTTATAAACAAATACAACAAGTGAACGTCTGTATTCCGGTAATTGATCGATATTAAGTACTAGGCCTATAACAGCTTTATAGAAATTTTATTTATAATATAGGCCTACATAGGCCCCTACGTATATTTAAAACAAAAATAAAGAATAGGTCAATTTGAAGAACTAGCAGCGTGCACTCGCTTCGCTCGCTTACCCTCTAGCATATTGACGTCGTGATTTGTTCAAATAAAATAGGCCTAGTACAATTATTAATGACCACTAAAACAATATTAAAGTAATGGGAATAGAACGTCTTCCACAGTAAAATCGTCTCAAGACGCTGAGAATAATCAGGCCACGAATCACGACGAAAAATCCACAATAAATAAATAATACAATAAATAAATAATATTATAAAAAATAAAGTAAGGTTGTATGTTGTATTGTTCGTTAAGTCGGATGAAGTGTGTATGTTTTATTAAAGTACTTAAAATGAGACTAGGTCTATATCCATCGGTGTTAATTCTTTAGAAATCTTGTTTTAAACCAAACATCTGTCAGCGCAAAAAAAATATTACAGATGATCAGGCCTAAGATGATTGGACACACTTTCAGGACGATCGGGCCCAATATATAAGAGAAATACATGTAGTACAAATAAAATAATGTACACAGTATAAATATTTATATATTATAATTATCAACTGTTCCTATAATTTACAGCTTAGGAACCAAACAAAAAAAATAAAAAATATGGGAACCCATGGGAAACCTCAAGGTGACTGTGAAGCTAAGGCTTTTTGAAAAAAGGAAAGCCCAAAATGTAGGCCTATTATAAATCCACGAAAAAACGACGGCATAGACCTAGGCCTACTGAAAAAATACATAAAATATTATATTAAAATAATGCTTCGGGGGGTGGGGAGAAGGGTAATTATTGATTCATTTACAAGGGTGCTTTCTTGCCAATACTCTATATTGTTCTTTACTCATTGTTGGAAAATTTCATTCAAAAACAGGTGTTTACTCAGAGCAACGAAATGCTACAGCACCTCCCTGTTGGTACTTTTTTTTTATTCTTGAATAGCGATGTTTTATGTCTTAAACTTAAAATACTTCATACCGGTGCTAGATTTTACAACATACCGGTATCCTAAATTTGTACAACTATGTTTCTTATAATCGTCCTTTAACCATTGGCCTATTAATGATACATTGAGGAGGGCTTAACCACACCCCCGCCCCTACCCACCCCACCTAAAATTGTAGGACATGTTTGTTTTAATAAATATAGTTTAATAAGTTGGCCAAAATGAAAACTTTTATTTCAGAATTCAAAAAAATATTAGGTTACTAACCACACCCCCGCGTCATGGGGTTTCCATGCTTCTACAGAGGAGCTGAGGCAGGTGTTGATTCAAACAATCTGTAATTGTTGGTAGCCTCTCTACAAAAAAATTGTAGATCCGCCCTGGCCATATAACCCCAGTTGGGTCCAGGGAAAAAGAAGCTGAGGTTTTTTAGTGGTAAATAAAAAAAAAAAATAACCAACAAATTTGTAATTTTCTTGACCGACTCAATGAAAAATGAAAAAAAAAATCTTACAAACAATTGTTAAAGTCATTGTTAAATTATTATTTTTCTGTGAATAAACTGATATTTTAAACGACCACCATATAGTTTAGTAACGGGCACCTTTCGCCTAAGGACAGTCACACTGACAGTGGTGGTGCCTCACTATTCCACCATCTCCGGGAAAACATATTATAATTCAACGGCCGCAAGGTAGGCATGGACCACGCCTATACGCAATAACCACAATTGACGCTGCGAGTTTTGGTTCTCCTACCTTTATACCAGGAACTAAAGAAACCACATTGGCTGGAACTGGCATAGGAGGGCTGATCGCAGTGAGAAAATGTCTCAGGGAGGAGGGCCATATGACTGAGAGAGGGGCGTTCAAGGGGCGGGCAAAATGAGGTAACTACTCATTGGCGTATTTAGGGGTGCGTGGGGGGGGGGGGGGGGGGGGCCCCCCCAAAAATTACCCCCCCCCTCCCCCCCCCCCCCCAAAAAAATCACAATATCACTCTATCCTTCAATCTACGCGGGGTGGGGAGGGGTCAGGTAGTTAAAAATAATTTTATTGATCATCGAGCCCTTCATCTTCGCGCTCCCCCACCCACCCATCAGCACTCCCATTTTAAGACTTCTAGATACGCCACTGTAACTACTTTTTTGACTTTTTTGTAACAACTTTGGCAATCATTTTAATTTCTATATCTTCCATTTTTATTGTCTTGATTTCCTGCGGATGACAGTTGATCAGCTCAATCCGACTGAAATTATAATAAATAATAATATTGAAAAAAAATAATAATAAAACAAGTAAATACAGAATGATATTGCTTACCTTTACGAAGAAGAGTTGTTTCGGATAATGAGTTTCTTCATTGCAATGGTTGAACGCTTGATTTTTTTAGGCTGACTTAGCTCTGCCCACTTTTAAGGGCGCATGCGTAACTACGCTGAGATTTGATAATTTTTCTTACATTCTGTTCAGGACGTTTTTGATTGGTTGCACTGATCGCCATCAATATAGAAATCAGTCATTTGCCTAAATGACGTACGATTTCGTTTTTTGTACCGTATAATGGAAACGACGGGGAGTCCGCCGGTCAGGTTAACAACACTAAATTGTGAACTTATTACTATATTAAATCATGTAAAGTAAACACATATACTTGAAATAATACTGTTCAACAAAAATAGGTCTGTAAAATAATATTGCATGATAAAATAATAATTAAGTAGGTCATTATAAACATTTGGTGGTCCCAAATGGTTAGCTTCTGCTGGATGGTTTTACCCTCATGGCATGGTTCAAATAGAAAACTAAAAAAAAATTGCTTTAACGATATATCATGGTGGTCCATCTAGAGAAGCTAGGAACCCTCAGTAATAACACGACAAAACAAGTAAAAATTATGTCTGTCAAGTGTCATAAGCTGAAAAATTAGAAATTCAATTCGGCCTACATCAGGGTCGGATTTAGGCGGGGGGGGCGGCCCGGCCCCGGCCCCCCCTTTTGGGAGGTAAAAAGAAGGAAAAAAAAGAAAAAAAGAAAGAAAAAGAAAAAAATTATAGCCCACAACGCCTCAAATGTTATTTTCAGGCGTCTAGAACACAAAACTTTCGCCCCCCTAGGTCATTGTTGTCTCGATCGGCCCAAATTTCGGGCCCCCCTTTCGGCCCCCCCTTTTGGACATCTCTGGATACGCCCCTGTACATAGTTGAATTGTTTAAATTATTTAAATAAGATCTGAAACACAACTAGGGATAGAACTGACCCGAGGACCAAAGGTTTATAATGGATGTCCAAGGACTGCACTATCCTGCGCTCTCACTACTATTTCTTTCTAAAGAAGAAACCGAGACCATTCACTTGGCTCTTGTTTCACCACACTCCATGCAATGACCATTTTTTCGATTTTATACCCAAGCTGTATTCACTCATAGGTCAGGACAGATCCCTATAAAACAAATTTTATTTATTTTTTATCGAACAGTAGGTTCCTCGCGACGAACCATTGTGACCATTTTTTCGATTTTACCCAAGCTGCCCAAATTTCATGTAGTGTGCGTCGCTTGCGGCCGCGGCACTCCCGCTAATAGCGAAACGCGAGTTTTCTTAACGTAGGATAGTTTGGTTTGCGCATGCGCTATTGTCAAGCCTATGTCAGTCACAATGGTTCGTCGTGAGGAACCTACTGTTTGATAAAAAATAAATAAAATCTGATTTTGGATAAACTAGGCCGATATAATTGATATAAATGCGACTGGGCCGATGGGGGGCGGGGCGGGGGGGGGGGGTGGGGGGGGGGGGGAGGGTGCAGACGGTGCGATCGCACCATCTAAATTCTATTAGGAAATTCTCTATATGTTCGCAATTCACCACAACCATGGTGGGGCTGAGGTGGGGTGGACTCTCACGCAGCCTTACTCCCAAATCCTGCATCCGCCCCAGTGCAGCTCTTTTAGTTTACAATATATATTATAGTCAAAATTAGATGGACATTCAACGAAGGGTCCAGTGAGCACAATGGTATTTGATGTGGACTTTATATAGTATTATACTTAAGTTTAGAGGCTTCATTCACTCTGTTACCGGTATATCAACATCCAGTCTGTTATATTTTATCGTGAGCAAATATTTGAATGTAAACATAAAAGGGGATTTATTTATTTTATCGATCTTGTTTATTTTGTTTTGTAAAGTGGCGGCGCCAGCGTTTGAAATCTGATGGTGGGGGTGGGGGAGGTGGGAGTGAGGAGAAAGAAATTATCGGGGGAAACAAACGCCCACTTTAGTATGGGCATAATTTGCGAAGTCCTAGTTTCGCAGCATCGAGCGAAGTTTCTTAGCTTACATTGAATTTTTTTTTTATAAAACTTGAATTGAACAATAGGCCTATTTAGTATTGTATTTGCAGGCTGACGGTAAATTTAGGCCTATCACTTCAATGTAACAAAGCAATCACCTGTTTTAATTTTGCATTGATTGAAATACACGCTCCTATGCACTTGGGTGGAGCAAGTCTTCCCGGATAAGGACTATAAACCGTAGGCCCAGTGTACACAATTAGCTTAGTGTGCACTATAAAGAACCCAGTACATCTTTTGAGATGAGTAAGGGGTTAACCCGGTGTACTGGTTCACCTTAAACGAAAGCACATCGGTAATAATATGTACTAGAATGGAATACAACGGTTGAATCGCGAAATGGAGCAGCTGATCATTCAATTTTAATTGAACAAAAAGAGTATCAGGGATGTATCCAGGGCCGCGGCTCCCTCCACCTTTTGCACACAGTGTTAACATTTTAAAGCTTATTCTTGAGCCAATACAAATTCTTTCCTGGAATCACTCAAAATGAATACTTCTAATCATGTAAATATGCATCAGTAGGCCTACACGTTATACATAGGCCTAATAGAACACATAGGCCTAAGCGTGATTAAAAAAATCTTAAATCCATAAATCTCAGGCCAGGTCTTTTAAGATAGACATGCGATACTGTGGTTTAATTTCGTTTTTATCCTTTTGCAAGTTTCTTTAAATGTTTGTTTAATAATACTACTACCAGGCCTAATAGTAATAATAATAATAATAATAATAATAATAATAATAATAATAATAATTATTATTATTATTATTATTATTATTATTATTATTATTATTATTATAACAATGATGATGATGACGACATATAATTGATACTAATATTAATAAAAATAAAAAGTGAAGAAAATTGTGCTAAATGCGAAAAAATGTGTGATTTGTTGATCATAATAGTACCGTATATATAGTTAAAGCTTAGTAAGCTATAATTAGGCCTAAGTTGTCCTGGATATTAAGTAGATCCTGATAAAAGATCATGAGAAATTTGTTGGCGTTTCATTTTGACTATATGATGATGATGAATTTTACTATATAAAAGTGTCATTTCCGGCCATCCCGAGTGGTGCTATTTCCTAAAATTTTCTCACCTCAGCCCCAGCCATGGTGGGGCTGAGGTGGTTGTGAAATCACGTTTTGAAGTAGGCCTATGTAAAGTACATACTCACAGACAATGTTTTTAAGCTTTGTTTACACACATTAATAAGATCTCTATGGTTGTCAAAAATCCCTGATAAAATATCATGTTTGTTTAATAATACTACTAATAGTAATAATAATACTAACAATGATGATGATGACGATATTAATAATTGATAATAATATTAATAACAATGAAAAGTGGAGAAAATTGTGCTAAATGTGAAAAAAAAATGTTGTAATTTGTTGATCATGCGCTTTGAGCACCTTTGGTGGAGATGTGCGCTTTATAAATCTTTATTATTATTATCATACTATAGTATATATAGTTAAAAGCTTAGTAAGCTATAATTAGGCCTAAGTTGTCCTGGGTATTAAGTAGATCCCTGATAAAAGATCATGAGAAATTTGTTGGCGTTTCATTTTGATTATAATGGTAATGTGATGATGATGAATTTTACTATATAAAAGTGTCATTTCCGGCCATCTCGCGAGGTAGTATTTCCTCAAATTTTGCCATGGTGGGGCTGAGGTGGTTGTGAAATCACGTTTTTGAAGTAGGCCTATGTAAAGTACATACTCAAAGACAATGTTTTTAAGCTTTGTTTTTTATGTTATACACACAAATTAATAAGATCTCTATGGTTGTCAAAAATCCCTGATAAAAAATCATGAGAATTTTTTTGGGCGCTTCATTTTGACTAATGGTGATGTGATGATGATGAATTTACTAAAAGTGTTATTTCTGGCCATCTAGAGGTACTATTTCCTCAAATTTTCTCACCTCAACTCTAACCATTGCGGGGCTGAGGTGGGTGTCGACTCACAAAATGCCCTCCCCCTCCACCTTCAAAACAGATCTGTGCTCTTCCCTGAGTATGACATTAAACTCCATCGAGTCGGCTCCTGATGTATGTCGTAGTGACTGCTGTTTGTTTTTAGGATGTGATCTGGTTTTTCATGTCCATTTTTCGTGATTATGAAGTATGGATAAAGAATGTTTTGAGCAGAGGTGGATTCAAGGCACCCC
>NW_022733259.1:2686851-2687927 GCF_011630105.1 Anneissia japonica | reverse complement strand
TATATTCAAATTGAAGTGCGAGAGTGTAATTTCCATTTCCATCTAGAGATGCCCTAATCATAAATTTTCTTATCTCAGCCCCAACCATGTTGGGGCTGAGGTGGGTGGTTCCTCGGTCTGTGAAAGTCCCTCCCTGGTTTACCTCTCTTTCGAATTCCTGGATCTGCCACTGTTGATTTATTATATAATTATTTTTGCGCTTATTTATAATGCGTCTATTGCAATTTTCACTTTATCCTCTCAAACAGTTCTAAGAACGTTCAGAGTGCGCTACTTCACAGGGAGATTCGCCCCCTTGACCCCGCCGGGGTCCTACGTAATTCGCATAACGGCTCATCCCGCCCCCGTTTCAAAATCCTGGCTACGTCCCTGGAGAGTATTCTGTATTTTCTGGCTGACAGTAAATGTAAATTAAACTCCAGAATCTATTATCAATCACTAGTTTTATTCTTGCATTAATTCAAATACAAAGCCGTAAAAGTGAATGGCGCTTCGTGTCACCAAAATCGAGCACAGGTCCTTCGCGACAAAATGAGGCTGACACATACTTGCAAATAACGCATGCGCAAAATATGTTCTATAAGGACGATTTATAAATAATTCATGAGATTTTACCAAACTATACTATCCTACGTTAAGAAAATTCGCTAGCGAAACCTTTTTAAGTTTACGTAAACGGAAGAGGTGAATTCAGAATTTCAAGTCTACGCATGCTTAGATAAATTGCAAATACTCTGCGCATGCGTATATATATAATATGTATATATAAATCATCAAAGAAAGGTAAATACAGTGTTCGAATAAAGGACATAATAATACATCCTGTAAATAAATGATGGCTATCTTGATTACAGCATATGCAATTATTTGTTTCCATCCGTACTTATTGTGTAATGGAGTGTATCTGACGGTATTTGAATCTGTTTAACCATGAAGCCTCCTGGTCTAATGGTTATGACGCTCACCTTGACAGCGAGAGGTCGCAGGTTCGAGTCCCGCCAGAGGCATTTTATTACACAATTTCTTTATTCATTTATTTACAGGACTACATTCGTTGAGAGCTATGCTACACGATG
>NW_022733259.1:2679843-2686607 GCF_011630105.1 Anneissia japonica | reverse complement strand
GTATCTGATGGTATTTGAATCTGTTTAACCATGAAGCCTCCTGGTCTATTGGTTATGACGCTCACCTTGACAGCGAGAGGTCGCAGGTTCGAGTCCGCCAGAGGCATTTTAACACACAATTTCTTTATTCATTTATTTACAGGACTCGTCGAGTTCACTCAAAATCGGGACGCGAAAGCTCCTAGAATCTTTTATTAATTGATTTTAGACTGGAGTCTACTGATATGAAAAAACACATCAAATTACAAATATAAATACATTTAATGTTTTCTCCCCGATCCGCTCTCCCATTGGTGTCACCCCTGGTCAAAGGCATGCTCCAAATTCCACCATCCGATCTTCTATTCTCGCTATTTTTTACTACTTAGACTAGCTAGGCCGATTCTACAATCACCACATTACCAAATAATTCTCTATTGTTGTATCTCGGCATGTTAAAAAGTGCTTTTTGACACGAGCACTTTTCATTCGGGTTGCATTGACGCAACCAATCGTACTGTTAAAGTTCAACTTTCCGCCAAGAGGGGGGATGCGACATTGTTGGGAAGAGCAGTTTCTTACGTTGCGTCAGTTACGTTGCATTGCGGTAGATTTGTTTCCTAGTTGAAACCAATGAATATTGTGAAACTCTTTTGTTAGTGTGTAATTTCCTTACTGCAGCTCAAAAATGCTGTTCAAAATCCTTATTTGTGTCTACTTTAACCAGGTGTCAAGCTTATTATCTGCATTTATTAAATGCTATCCTGAACAAGGCACGTCCTATGTTATTGCTGGTAGAATGTTTACAATCTACTGTGATTTCAAGCCCGGACAAAAGTTGGGTCTATTAAACTTCAGTGATATTGCCACCTGGAAGAAGAATGAAGATAAATTTCAAAACAATATTATACAGGAAACTTTAATCAACGACATACAGCGATTTGGTATTCATTTCTCGAACGTAAGTCAAACAGATAGCGGTGTATACAAATGCGTATATTTAGATAGCAAAATACTCGAGGAATCTGATCCGGTGGAAATTGTAGTGTTGCCAAAACCCTCTGAACCAATATGTACAGCATCCACATTAGAGTACTATGTTGGTGATACTGTTACCTTAATTTGTGAGACATACCCGTATCCCTCCCTCGTTCTTTTTTGGGTAAGTGACTCGTTACCAAATTCCACTGTCTTCAGCACTACAAATAAAAACAGAACCTTGATCAGTATGACATTTACTCCCAACCATCCAGACATGGGTTCCGAGTATACATGTACGATGAATACCGAGGAAGGAACCTGGATTTGTACATCTATTGTCGTAGTCAGAAGGCGAATTTCAGTTAAGATCAGCACACCACGTTTTACAATAAGCCAACCGGCGACTATATTGTGTATGATAGAGAGTTACGGACTCTTTTCAACAAGTGTTGATGAACGCAAATCAAATGACGAGTCGAACTCAACAGCACTTCTTAGAAAATATAAGGAAAGAAATTTGAATTTCGAGTGGAGTTCAACAAGCGATGTACTGTTTAACGACGGAATAGAACAAGCCAATGCATCAAACAAGTTGACTATTCAAAACGTCTCAGATGAAATGAATGGAGAAAGTATCACTTGTACAGTTAAATCTAATGATGCCATGGGATCGAATATGATCACGATATACGTTGAAGATCACATCGTAACAGGCGAATCCAGCACAGGAGATCCAACAAGCAGTACTGGTAAAGGTTCCAGCGAAGAGAGCAATGGAAACACTATTGTTAATTCTTCAGATTCTATTCCAATCGAAGTAATTATTCCAGTGACAGTGTTGCTCGTATTTCTATGTCAATTACCACTTATTGTTTTATTGAAGAGATATGTTGATCAAAATCTGCAAGCTGGGGCTCTCAATCACTCCATCGACTTCGACAACGACGCTTACGATACCTCTATGAGAATTTCACAGCCACCGCCGATGGATATCACGTCCTCAAATACTGTTAATTCCATCATAATGCCAAATAGGCCTACATCGCAACTACCAGCAGTCCCTAATAGACAGAGGGATCATGTATCCCTGCAAGAAGAAACAACACCGCCTCTGTACACAAAGACTAATTCATCTCAACCGAGTTTTACAGAAGAACGAGTATTGCCACTAAATGCTAAAAATGTTAATGACATGTTAGACATCAATCCCATTTATGAAGAAATTGTTGACAATGAAGAAATAATATAAACAACATAAAAGTTACGGCAGAACTCAATTGCAAATGTATAGAGTTGGACGAAGTGATAAAGTTACTTATACTCCGTAATTGTATCGCAGCATTTTTTTGTTGGCTGAAGACAGCTAGCTGAAGACAACCAAGGAGTAAAGATACTGAATTCAGAAGGCGCAAAAATATCCTTAACCAGTTTACTGATATTTACTTAAGATAGAACGGTAATTATGTTTTTTTTTAAATCAGGTCAGGTCTATCATAAGAATTTGTAGGCGTTTTTTTTTTAAACGTATTGTACCGTTTCAACTTTAAAAATAGATATATGATAATATCAATAGTTGAAAAAATGCAAAAGCAAGTAATATGCATATCCAAGTGGTAAAAGCTTGAATAATGTAATCCAATGTAATTGACACTGTGTTGAAAATATCCTCTGAATTACCTTATAAGGTATTTTACTAAAAGAAATATGAATGGATGAATGAATGAATTAATTAATTAATCGATTAATCAATCAATGAGTAGTTAGAAAAATGAACGAATGACCAAACGGACGATGGATGAATTAATGAATGGGTGGATGGATGCATTGATTGATGGAACGATGGATGGACGGAGGAAGAGGGGTAGGTGTGTTGGTGGATGGGTGGGTGGGTGGATGAATAATTAAATGCAGTATGTACCAGTTCAGTATTTCTGTTTTGTCGGGGATACTGCTGGATAATAATTTACAGCCAAATTGTTTGCACCATCCATAATCATCATTATAGATTCAGATTTCAAAAACATTGGATTCACCAACAAGAAACCGATACCCTATTGTTTATATATAATTCATATTATAATGGACCTAATTCGAAGTAGTAACATCAACTTTTAGCACTTGATGAACAGTTAAATACTAATAAAAACTAATTGGCATGTTAATGTAGATAAACAATGTTGTTATAACAATTGCAATTGGATGATAATGAACGAGCAACCATGACAAATGAAATGACATGAAACTCTGATGTTTTGAAATGAGTTAGAGAAAATTGACATCAGACAAATGAATTCTTTGTCAAATACAGATAGATGTGTGTATAAGCACGTAGTATTGGAATTAACTAACTTGCAGATCGAGAGACAAAAGAAGAGGTCTAAGTCTTAGCACCCACCCTCTACAATGACATTTGAGATTTGGAAAATATGTAAATTGTAAACAGTTTGGTAGCACATTGTAAGCGCAAGTGAAAATGTTGTGTATCCAATTACACAATTTTAACTTACCGAAAATATTCGAATAAGCGCTGAGGTGCTAATAACATTTTCGGAGGCTTCAGTGCGATACTTTAATTCGAGAGCGGCGCTTATAAAAATATAGTGGCCGTGGCACTTTCCATGCCCGTTCCCATGTTACCTCTCACGTATTTCCGGGTATGCCTATCCTGGTATGCCTATCATGTTTATAAAGAAATGCTTTTGTCTTCAGAAGTGTGTTCAATTAATTTTAACACTGTACACATTGTATTTAAAACCCTGTTTCTCAAAGTGTTTCATTACACACAGGGTTATAATGCTCTCGATTAAGCGTCGTGGCGCTTATTCGAGATCGGCGCTTTTAGCGAAAAAACAAATCAAATTTGGTGAGGCAATTATTCGAGATCGGCGCTTATTATTCGAGCATTTACGTTACCGGTACTTAAACTATTATTATAATATTTTATTTTAGCATTAATATTATTTATATTAGTGTTGTGATTAGGCCTATTATCATTATTGGTATTTTTTCAATTTCGACTAATACGAATTACATAGGCCTAGATGAATTGTTATCCAGTTGTAATATCGATAGACCCTAACTAACTGTTAAATCGGTCAATACTTACACTATCATTATATTGATGTGTGAATTTTGATTATTGGAGAAAAAGAAAGTGTGGTAATGACATCGAAGGCATAATCGTGGTCACTATTTGTTTAGTCTGTACACAAGAAGTAGAAAAATACTTCTAATACACGCATTGTCCGTGAATGAATTATGTACACAATTATTTAATATTTGTATCAATTTACTCTAAATATTATAGGCAAAGATGAGATGGATAAAAACGATGAAGCTAAAGATGGATTAGAGTTGGTTAGTTTGCAGTTCTCTCTCTCTCTCTAAATTATTTAGCCAATACAAAAATAGTGATCTACTTTTAGCAATGATGTTGAGTTTAGTAACTGCTAAATCGTTTAATATTTTCGATATGACAAAATCTATTTTCATATTTCATTTTATTATTGTTTAATTACTCGTTTAAAAAAAAAAAGATTGCTAATAGCGAATGTATCACAGTGCAATCCCTTTTCACAAGGCGAGCATACAGGCAAGACGCTCTCCTATATACATACGAAGTCTCATTATGGGGTTTAAGGAGTAGAGTTCTTTTGGTTGTGAGAAAAAATCCTGCTGCCACAGAAACTAATTGACCTTTCTGGAGTGTCAATCAAACTTAACAACTGACTAATCAGAACAGCGCTTGGAATGCGCGCGCGTCTTACAAACACACGTGTTGTCCCACAAACGCACGTGTCGCGTATGTTTTAACACTGCTGTCTTTGTGGGACCTAAGCAACAATATCCAAGGGGCGGAGCTTAGCGGAAAGGTCCATTGGATCTTGGGATTAAAAGGCAAGCATCTTATTCACAAAGTTTCATAGCCGGTATCAATATCACTTACTTGCATTATAATAATATATTTTTTTCATTATTGGTGAAAAATAAATCAAGTGTGGTAGTGAACAAATTAATATGACAATATAGGACTATACAGATGATCGCAAATTTAAAAATAAATAGAACAATAGTTTTAATACACGCATTGTCAATTAGTTATTTACATAGGCATAAGAACAAAAATTTGATTAAGTAAGGAAAATCTGAATGCTGATATTTTCTGTAGAGCTAATTAATAAATTGTCAAATGGATATTGTTTGATATAGTGTATGAATAAAGCAGTTGTAAGATTAAATAAGTTCTTTGGTAATATTTGACGTCGTTAGATAATATGAGAAGGGCACGTTTCCAGATCTTCACATATATACATTTATAATGCAGGGTCTGTCACCTATGCGAATACGGGCAAAAAATTAGTGCATTTGACTAGTAGAGACTGCTCAGTAAAAAGTCAATTGAAGAAAATATATCTTTAAACAAATATATATTCATCTATTATTTAATCTCAATATATGAATTTTTATTACAATTAAAGTGATCTCGGATACATATCACTCGTCATAAAAAAAAACATTCAAATTTAAATCAATTTTGATCAAATGTTATTAATCACAAGCATTAATTTTATTCACTATTAATAACTATATATTCATGTCATCCAAGTCAATCAGTATCATGTAAACGATTTCATTTAATAGCTAAAGTTAACATATATACATACATACACACATACACATACACACATATACATACGTAACTATCAGTATAAGCATGCAGACTCATTCATGGTACATAAACATAATACACCATGGAATCATTTAGTATATCATGCAAACGATCTCATTCATAGTTAAATTTAAATAAGTGCATCATGCAAATTATTTCATTCATGGAATCAATTAATTTATCATGCAAACTATTTCATTCATAATTATTAACATAAATTATCATAGAAATATGTATCATGCAAACTATTTCCTTCATGGAATCAATTAGTATCTCATGCAAACTATTTCGTATACTAAATACAGTGCTCCAAAAATATTTATAATCAGGAGCAAAACCAAAAGTTAAATGTTACTCCAACAATCCGGTAACCATTTCTGTCAAATGCTGCGTGTTGTTCAATTCACGTATGATCTCGATCAGCCAATAGTCCATGTTACAAGACAGTCCATCGCTTGTAATTAATGAAACAGTAATACTGTACTGTACTTCAATCACGTTCCTATCAGGTCGGCCTATATATTTGAATAATTAAACGTTATTGAATCAAAAATACATGGGATCCAATTCTAATGTGAAGGGTATTTAAGATGTTCATGAATTTAGAGTCAAACATAATTAAAGGGTCATCATTCCTTTTTGCAATATTATTATATAGATGGTGATTGTAAAGTTCAAAAGTAAAATTTTTAACGTGACCAAATTGAGCTCAAAGTTACCAAGAATGACCTGACTGGTTTCATGTTGAACTATTGAACATAGTTTCTTTTTTTATTTGTAATTTATTTTTAATTATAGTATTTATTTAGTATATATTTTACTGCTAGCTTTAGATTGATGAACTTTGTTTTTATCTTTTTACTGCTGCCATTTTATCATCTATTTTATTACATTTTATATTCTATTTTTTTACAGTTTATGACTTTTTGTTTTCTGTCATGATAAAATGTGGAATTATATTTCTGTTGTTGCAAAGATCCCCAATGGAAATAATTATATGATTTTGTGCAATTTTTATCTTGTCTGTTTTTGTAAATCATTGGACATCTGTGTTTATAGTGCACCAGCGGCGGCGGAAGCGGGGATAAGGGGGCCATCCCCCACCCCTACAGGGGGACTTCCCCCTCTCCCACTT
>NW_022733259.1:2675505-2677121 GCF_011630105.1 Anneissia japonica | reverse complement strand
TAATAATAATATATGTATATAATAATAATTATATATATATATAATTATTATTATAACTATAATAAAAACTATAAACTAATTATTATATGTTTATCGTCGCTATTTCCATGAACCGACAAATACGAAGATCGCGATTGAAAAATTATTATACTTTTTGATGCCAATTTCTGACCTGAAAAATTAATTGCAGGATTCTTGTATTTATTATTTAAAACATATGGAATATATTGTAATTATAAGGTCACAATGTTTATATCAATCTATTAATTAATTAGTAATTAACTAATTTAAAATATTAATTAAGATTATATTAATTAAGATATTCGTAAAGTTCTTGTGAAAGTTATTTACATAATTGCAGTTTATTTATACGGTATTTCGACGGATATTCGTCACCTCGTGTGAACCATCCTGAGTTCTGCTTACCAAAAATACGTGGTAATCGCGCGATAGTATTAGCATTTGAATACATGAAAACATGAATTATGTGGATAAAATTATCATAGAAAATAAAGATTATTTTTTAAAACAGATATAAATAAAATAGATAACACCTTTATTTAAAAAACAAAAAAAAATAAGGATTATTTTTTAAAACAGATATAAATAAAATAGATAACACCTTTATTTAAAAAAAAAACAAAAAAAAAAAACATGTTTTGCATAGACGCAAGTTGAATTATTATATGCTGATTGCATCTCATTAATTAAACAATTTTTATGCATTTCGAGGACTGTTATTATTATTATATTATTATTATTATTACTACTATTACTAATATCTATAATATATATTTTTGTTGTTTTATTTTTTGTTTTATGTATGGGCCTAGATATAGGCTATGTATATATTTAATAATTAGAAATAATTATAATTTAATTGTAAAACATATATAATATAATGTTAACAGTATTATAGGCTAGGCTAGACCTAACCAATTATTGATACCATAATCTATAGATAAAAACATTCATTTGATAATTAAACAGCAGCTTTTCGAGTGGCGGTGCCGATAGAAAACTGCAGTGTTTTGACACTGCGGCAGTGCCGATAGAAAATCGGAGCTTTTTTCGCACTGCGGCAATAATGCGATAGAAAATAACAGCTTTTTTCGCACTGTGGCAGTGCCGATAGAAAACAGCAGCTTTTTTGGCACTGCGGCAGTGCCGATAGAAAACAGCAGCTTTTTGGCACTGCGGCAGTGCCGATAGAAAACAGCAGCTTTTTTTCGCACTGCGGCAGTGCCGATAGCCCCAGCCGCCCATATCGGCCGCTACCTATAGCGGCCGCCCTCCAGAACGGCCGCCAATGTGTGTGTATATGTATGGAACGCCGATGACGCATTCACAATTAATAATACAATACCGCTCGCTAAATACAAAACCTTCGAGTCAACTCGGCCCTCTTTTTCATTTTATATATAGGCCTACACACTATATAAAACTACTTAAAAAATAACTATTAAAAAAAAAATTGAAGTCACATTAAGAATTGTAAACATCATAAATATATAAAACAACCATTGCTCCAATCAAAACGTTCGATAGATTGAAGTTCTTCTCCAATAATGTATGGTATTCGTTTCTTCTTATTATTATTATATATAAAGCTAGTT
>NW_022733259.1:2668650-2675399 GCF_011630105.1 Anneissia japonica | reverse complement strand
TATATATATATATATATATAATTTAAATAAGAATAGGTTGAAAATTGGTTTCCTTCACTGAAGTATTTCATACATATGATTTTCGTTTCTTAATTCTATACTCAAATATGTACACGATTCATGCCATTGATTCAATCGTTTGTTGCTAAGTAAAAAGCAACAATACTAATATTGTTTCATATTTATTATATAGGCCATATATAGTGTTTCTAAAGTTCATACATATGATATTCGTTTCTTAATTATTTATACTCAAAATATGTCCACGATTCGGTATCGATTCAATCTTTAATTACTCAATAAAAAGCAACAATAGTAGAGTAGTAGGGTTAAAAGTTAACGTTACCACGGAGACGTTAATTGATATCTTTTGTCTTATTTGATGAAGCAAGCATGTTCATTGTCTAGCCAGAGTGAGTTGGTAACTCCCTACTCCAGTAGTTGTGTAACGAAAACATTTTGTTAGGAATCGTATATGAGAAAACATTTACTGAAAAAATAGAATAGGCCCTATGCCAATATACAAAACAAGACTTTATTATGTTCTTGAAAGAACGTATGGCGAAATACTTTATTACTAAGATTGATTGTTTTACGAAGTAGTTTAGCATAATTTTTAGTTAAGAAGTGTTTACTTTATCCTGCAAAATATTCTAAGTTGAAACTTTATTGCTTTAATAGAAACAATTTAATTTAACTGTAGCTGTCACTTATCAAGAAACTTGATTTGTATCTTAGAATAAAGTACATAATATCATTAATTAATCCTGCATTATAATTATATATGTACGATTAAGCAAGTGTACCTATTGCAAGACGATTATACGTTCCAGGTACAAGTGATTGATTGGTTACCGTATTTAAATAATTAATTAATAATTAAATCTAGGCATGAATGGAAATACATTGCTTTAAATAGGTATCAATTTGCCAGTACTAAGTTGCCTAGTAACAATTATTTCAGTGAGAAACGTTCTCACAAATAGGGTCCAATTATACTCTTGGGAGAATAAGAAAGTTTTGTACGCCGCCAATTCAAGAATGTTATCGGAGAAAAGAATGTCAAATGCAGAAAATAGCCGACTGGCTTGATCTACGTACATGGAAACTGTACGAACATGTGCGATGGTTTAGGAATGTGGTTGTTACTCGAGTTGTTCGCCTATAATGTAGGGTCCGTAGGGTCTGTGGACCCTATAATGTAGGGTCGGTGGCCATGGCCTATACGACGTGTTGTTTCCTTGTCTAATTATTATTTTACATAATCTTAATACAGACATTGACTATGATCATTAACCTCTATTGTGTGTTATAACCGTATTATTGCTCGTTAAACCAGGTTGAACTTTTAATCAGTTGGTGAATTCGCATTAGGTTATTCATCAATCGTCAGACACTGCACACTCGTTCTGCACGAATGGGCATGTTTTGCCCTATCTAATACAAGCGTAACCACGGAATTTCTATTGTTATCTTCTCTATGAAGGGCGTTTATGGGCCTAATTCCAACCGATCATAAGATGTCCTACTACAGGGGAACCGAAAATGGGGCCGATCGAAATAACATCGCCTTAAGGGAATGTCCGCGAAATATTTGTTTTCTAGACAAACGCAACCACTGAGGCATTTTGGGCGATCAATTTTTCCCCTTTTTTAACTTCCTATTAAATAGCCAGGTTTCAACTAGGGTGAGGGCCTAAGATAGGCAGTAACAACAAGGAAAGGTCTGACCTAAGCCTAGAGATGTTCTGGCAGGCCTATCCTACCGAGGCCTAGGCATAGCTAGGTATAGGCCGGCCTACTACTCTCTAGCGGGCCCTCCGGCTTCGCTAGATTTCAGCTAAGGCAGGGGTACTTTATTCTCGCTTGATGTCGCCAAATCTAACAAAACTGCTATCATTTTTAATTGCTAGGGCCTCGGACTTGTCAACAACACCCGCGAACGAACAAAATTTCTTATCTTCGATCGTTGCCAACACTTACTATTCTAGCAGCAGCAGTGCACTGAATGACGTCACGCATGTATCGGCGTTTCTATTGGCTAATCATGACGTAATATCATTTACCATACCTTTAGCAATCGGAAGTTCCGATACGGTACCGTATCTCTAGCCACGGCGAATTAATTAAATATACTAACTTTCCAATGTCGTGTATAGTTGTACGCCTTGTATAAATGTATGTATTATGCGCCTATTCAGTGCATAATCTTCAGTAGCCTAGCTAGGCGAGAGTCTTACAACAGATTCTGCATAGGCCTAACTTCACGTAAATGAGGCATAGGCCTAGACGGACTGCTGCGGGTTGCTGGACGCACAATCTAGGAGGCCCAGACTACTGAAAAAAAAAAACCTCCTGGTCCGACCTAGCCCAGGCTTAGTTGGAGGGAGCCTAGACCTACGAACGTCCATACTACCGGTACTTAGTTTAGGCCAGTCGTCTGAAAATGGACTCGATCGTCGCTCACCCGCCCGTAGCAGCAGCACAACAGAAAACTAAGCCAAGCCTCAGCTTGCTCGCCTTGCTAAATTCACATTGGTTACACCAGGGAGTTGTTATATAGTGACTCCCTGGTTACACCACAGGAATATTCCTCCATGGTGATTATACATGACGTCACCATATACAAGCCGTATTTAGTCAACATCTGGTTGGTTCCGGAACTCTCCCGAGAACTAATGAGTCATTCTTGAGCGTAATTGGATCAATGACGGGGATTTCCATTTCTAACAATAGTCTAATAGTATAAAATACAGTTAAGTCATGCAACTACATGCATTCATTCTGAAATTTTACTAGAGTTGTCTTACAGGTGTACCGAGTACGAGACCATACCAATCCATTTGATACCGATAGTGTTTAAGGTTTGTTGCATTATTTTTTTTTTTTCATTCAGGAAACCGAACTAAGGTAACTAAATGATGACTAATCTAACCGTCAATTGTAAACTACGGAAGCTTAAAGTGACCTTCCGCGTTTCCGAGTTTCCAAGATAATTATCTTGGAAACATGGAATAAATACATATTAAGACATCTTTCCAAGATAATTTATCTCGGAAAGATGGAATTCCGAGATAATGTATCTTGGAAAGACGTCTTTCCAAGATAATTTAACTTGGAATTCCGTCTTTCCAAGATAACGTTATCTTGGAACTCCGTCTTTCCAAGATAGTTTATCTTGGAAAGACGGAATTCTAAGATACATTTTGAGTATATTTCCCGCACGATTAAAATCGTAACGGTACTGGTTTTTGTCTTCAGGAGTTCGTGTTTCGCACAGGCCATTCCATTCATAGAAAAAACCTTTATTGGAGATAGCGTACCAGCCTAGGTCACAGGGGTGGCGCCGGCGGGGCAGTCCCCCTCCCGGTGGGAGATAAAAATATTATATGTATTTTTTACATATTAATAGACTCAAAATTCGATTAAATAAGCATTTGAAACCCCTAAATTGTCAAAATTTTCGGGGGCTGCACCCCAGGACCACTTTCGGTGTCTTTTAGTTGAAGCTCGACAACACCCACTTCGCTCGACCACACCCACCTCGTCGGGGGAACCTCCCCCCCACCCCATGGCGGGCAAATCCTGGTGCCACACCTGCTAGGTCAATACTAACTCCGACTATATAAAATTGATTATAAAATGTATAAGAGACAGCACCCCACCCTCACACTTAACTTTCAAAAAACGTTCCATCGCCGTTGCCAGTGGCTCAGTTGATACAGAGACAGGCGCCTACACCGTCAAACCAGACACCATGGTTTGAATATCGGTTGGAGCGATTTTTCAGTGTTCTCATACCGTTTACAATTTATAATTAAAAGCTCTATAAGCCTATGTATTATCAGCATAAATTGTAATCTTTATCAATATACAATTATTAATTTTTTAAGGGATAATTATAGGATCAATTTAATGATGAGTAACGACCTCTCTTCAATTTCTACTCAATCGTCTTACCACCTCACGAAAGATGATATTGACAAAACAGGTTACGATATACACTTTAAGAAGAAAGTTGATGATGATTTGCATTGTAACTTATGCCGCTACCCACTCCGCTTACCAAAACAGTCCGTATGTGGATGTAGATACTGCTCCGCTTGTATCAAGCTGTATTTAGAGTAAGTACATTTCTTACGTCATAGAACGTTTGTTGTACGTTTGTTGTGTGTAAGGATACCGAAATTGATAAATAAAATTAAGAGAAATATAATAAACCAGGGGCGGATCCAGAGATTTCCGAAAGGAGGTCGAAAGGGGCCGATCTAGAGACAGCGCTACCCTATGGGTTCTGGAGAGATGTCCCGGGAATTTTTTTTTCTAGACGCCCGGAAATAACTTTGAGGCGTTTTGGGCGATCAATCATTTTTTTTCCTTTTCTTCATTTTCTTTTCTTTTTTTCCAAAGGGGGTTGGGGGAGGTGCGGCTGGCTTGCCACTGTAAACTATTATTATTTAAAAAAAAAAAGGAAAACACTTTAAATATAATATTGATGGAACTGTCAAATAAGGAGGTGGATTTGTTCAGAGCATGGTGGGGATGGGGGTGCCTTGAAAAGCAGTTATTTTCTGGACTGGTACACACGTACTGGTACGATACCCAGTGGCGTAGAAAAGTATTTTTCATTGGGGGGATGATTGAAAATTCTTGGAATTGACATAAAATTACTGATGTCGTACACACCTTTCAGTGTGAAAATGTGGCACATCTAACATCTAAGGAAAGAAGAGTTTAGATTGGTACCAGATAAAATAAATTTATCAACATTAATACATTATGCTAATTTTCATCTTTGTATTAAGCACATAAGACATTGCAAATTATTTCTGTGACAGTCTTTTGAAGTGTGTAATGCTCCATGCTCCATTTTATCCCATACATAGTCAAAATATTTGGGGGGGGGGGAGTGATACAATGGACCATCCCTCCTTGTCAAATACTGGGGATATATCCCCATCCCCCCGGGATCTACGCCTATGACGATACCATCTGCCAAAGCATTAAGGTACAGAGGGCCTACGAAGTACTGGTATTTGTTATATACCGTACCAAATGCAGCCTGGAATAACGGATGATGAATACGAACAACACAAATAATAATATTAATACCACATTTCTAGAACGCCTGTCACTGGCGCTGGAATATGTTAGAAACTTATTTTAAGAGAAAGTATTTAAGGTTGGATTTGAATAATTGAGAATCACAGATCATAGAGACAGGTACCGGTACTTGTAACGTAGTTGCGTAATTTTTACCACCAAGATTGGAAGGAAGGAAAACATTAACCACACGAGAGGATATATCCGCTTAATCGTGGGAAATCATGGTAGACATCACGTTCTCCTACAAATCCACCTTCCGAAATGACATGATTTTTAATGAACTTGAATAAACTTGCTATAGATTAAAAAAAACAAAAAACAAAAAACAAAAAACAAAACT
Organism: Anneissia japonica; assembly: GCF_011630105.1. NCBI lineage: Eukaryota > Metazoa > Echinodermata > Crinoidea > Comatulida > Comatulidae > Anneissia > Anneissia japonica. The sequence continues at coordinate 2,669,953 of NW_022733259.1, read as the reverse complement.
CCATCAGTGACGATAAAATTATAATGCCTCATTCAGGATCCTATAATTCATTATACCTGTGATAACGTATGTGATATCTGATAAGGGCTTGCTTGAAATAAGCGTTGGCGCCAGTCAGACGAGGGGGTGGGGAGAACAGCTTGTTACCGATGCCGTAGCCAGGATTTTCAAACAGTGGGGGACAATATCAGGGTAGACTCACTTTAAGTGTAAATTCAAATAATGTGGACCCATTTTCTTTAAAGGTGACCCATTTTACGCAAAAACAGCATATTTTAGACCCATTTTTAATGTGGACCCATTCTTTGTGGCCCCAATAGAAAATTGTGTGCAGGCCCGTATCCAGGAGGGGTTTTTATGGTTCGGGAGAACCCCCCTTTTCTAGCAAACCCCCCCACTTTTCTGGCGAAACCCCCTCTTTAAATTACCCAAATAAGTCCTCCAACCCAACTAATGCACTGCAGCCCCACCTAGACACAGACATTTTCAAACATATCTGCTTTTATAGCATTATTTAGACCCATAAAGCACAAAAAAATCCTCTTGCTTTGGGGTTTATGCCGACCCCACCGGAATTCGACTGTGGATCTCACGCCTAGAACCTTGGATGAACCTGGCTACGGGCCTAGTGTGGAATTGTCCTAACTGCATGCGGCATGGCTTGTTACCGATATTGGTCTGGGACGGGAGAAGCCTTTGAAAGTTTCTGCCACGCATACCGTACAAGTAAAATTTGTATATCCACATTTAGGGAGCACAACATAGATGATGAATTCGATTGCCCTTCATGTAAAGAGAAAATATCCTCAGCAGAGATGGTTCCAGACTATCGAGTCAAGAAACAGCTTGATAAAAAAATTGTGTTCTGTCCGAAGAATTTAGAAGGCTGCCAGGCCGAGTTTCCTCTGAAAGAACTCGAAGCACATACCGACATCTGTGAGTTTACGATGGTAAAGTGCCCGAATCAACTCAATGGGTGCATTGCATCAATTCGACGCAAGGACCTTGAGAAACATTTGAAAATTGACTGTGCGTTTCGACTTGCTCAATGTATTTATTGTCAAGAACGATTTCCCAAATTGAAGGTTGCGGTAAGTTATGTTTGGTATTACATCTCTCCCTCCAATTAAGGACCACCTCCAATTATTCTGTGGTCCCAAATTGACCAATTTCTTTTATCTTTATTATTATAATGAGAGACCAAAGCTGAGACCATCGGAAACCCGGTCCCAAAAGTGGTATTTTGATGGGAGGCCCATATGTATTATCTACAAGACAACATTCGTTGATAGTTATGCTACAC
>NW_022733259.1:2635056-2668534 GCF_011630105.1 Anneissia japonica | reverse complement strand
CACCCCTCATGAAACAGCCTGTAGTGCAATAAAATGTTGAGTCTTTAACCCAGTGTTACATGTTTTATTTGTCTATCTGCTCTGCTATATACTGCATTGAGCACTCTCCTCAAAGAAATGTAAATGGAGCATTCGACTGAAGGACATGATGGACATCGTGTAGCATAGCATCATGTCATTTATTCGAACACTGTATTTACTATTCTTTGATGATCTTGGCATAGGCCTATATATTATACAGTATATACACAATACCGCTGTGACGAGACATAAAAGCTCTTATTATAACATGCAGTACTTATAATTATTTCCATTTCGATCAGGAACACACTAAAAGATGTCAATTTGTACCAACAAAATGTCCAAACAAATGCGGTATGGCGATACCACAAGCAAAGGTATGAAAACGTTATCTTTTTTACAATCATCATGGATACAAATACAAAATGAAAATATCAAAGATGTCTGTTAGATATTAGGCCTATTGTGATTATTACCGGTATTGACTATTGGAAAGAAAAGGGAGGGAGGTGGGGTGGGAGATAATGCAAACAATCAGTGACGTCAGATATTTATAAGATAGTTTCGAGAGATCCAAACTACCAATTACATATAAGATCTTAGGGCATTTTTGTCTGATAAATGAAATAGAACCACTTAACAGTGACTGGAATTGTTTCTATCATTTTCGCTGTATTATATGGGTGACATATTTTAATACACTAATTTCTATGTTTAAGTTGATAATTCTTATATGTTTTTTTTTAAAAGATATTATTTTGGTATTTGAGAAAATATGGTATAGGCCTAGGCATATCTTTAAAGATTTTTTGCTACTACCTGGGTGGCATGTGCCCCTTTCGTTTCTCGCTACCTCCTGGACTACCAGGGGAAAACCCCAGAAATAACTAACACACACACTCACACTATATAGAAATTTCATAGAAGAGGAAACGACAGAAAATACTAGTAATATTTGAAAGCTTTCTATTATTCTTATAACAATAACATATACAACTGAGATAAAAAATAAATCCTTACATGGACAAAATAATAGAAATTTGTTGCCGTATGGTACCGTATAATGCCTATCGTCCTTGAGAAATAAAGAAAAAAATCATTCAAAAAATATTACGGGGAATGTTGCGGAACGTTCAAGGATCTATTTGAAAAGAGAATGACGTATTAATCTAGTTCAATAACCGCTCCTATGGTAACGTCACGACAGTTGATTGAATTGAATGTTCAAGTATGTAAGCCTATCGTGGATAATGTGTTAGTGTAGGCTGCAAAATGTCACGTAAATCCATTTGGATCTCTTCCAGTATCCACTCACAACTAAAGGACAGCCCTGCTATATGCTGTTTTAAACTTTTCAAGCTTTAACTTCTTCAAAGCTTCATTTCATTCTGCATTCAAAAATCCATATAAAGATTATCCAGTATCTTTCAGAGCTGTGACTGCGCAGTTCTGGAGTAAATAGTGAACTTTTCTCTTATTGATATAGGCCTTCTGTATGAGTGTATTTCGGATGCTTACTATAATAGTTTTGTGCTTGATTTCATATTTTAAAGCATAGTTTTCATAGTCGAATAGATCATCAACTCCCTGTTGAGTTATGAGTTGGATCCTTGGTGTTCAAGTTCATCACAGCAGTTATAATATGTATGATCACGCCATGTTCACGCCATATTTTCCATTGTTACTGTATGCCACCTGACACTCGCTTTAGATTGCGAAACTCTTTTGTTTAGTATTGACGTGAGCTCAAAACCGTTTTATAGTTTGAGAAATTACAAAGGGTTTCATTTAGTGTTCACGTAATTTGGCGATGTGCCTAAATTTGTGACATCAAACTAGGTCGTTGCTATAAATTTACGCCGTGGCTAGAGACACGGTACCGTATCGGAACTTCCGATTGCTAAAGGTACGGTAAATGATATTACGTCATGATTAGCCAATAGAAATGACCGACTCGATTTTGGCTTTTTTGCTAAGTCGACGTCGCGATCATGAGAACAGTACGATCAAATTTATGTCATTAATAGGCCCATTTCATGTACTTCGATTGGGGCTTATCACAATGTTTGGGTTAAAAGTCCTTTCTGTTATTCTTGCGTATTTTATGGTCTACCATAGAGAATGGTCTGCTTAGGCCTAGGCCGAATACCCGCCAAGGGGCCTATCTTATTATAGGCGTACTACTAGGCTAAGGCTTAGGCCTAGTACTGTAGTGCTATTACTAGGGGCCTAGCCTAAGCCTATAGAATAGTAGGTACTAGTTATTATTGCTGATTGAAATAGCCAACCAAGCAACATGGCGATTGTAATTATCAGTGAGAGTAAACTTTATTTGTAGTAACAGTAGTATTTGGGCCTAGTGCGTATACTACAGGGAGTATGCACAGTAGTAGCAGGGGTAGCAAAGTAAGGCCTAGGCCTGGCTTCTACTATTAAAATAGTTTACTCAGTCGCTTGATGTCGCCAAATCTAGCAAAACTGCTATCCTTTTTATTTGCTATAGGGCCTCGGGCTTACAGAGTATTAATCACAGCTTGTCAACAACACCCGCGAACGAACGAAATTATCTTCGATCGTGCTAAAACTATCTAACACACACCATAGTCAATTGACTATGCACACACACTGCAGCAGTGTACTGAATGACGTCACGCATGTATCGACCTTTCTATTGGCTAATCATGACGTAATATTATTTACCGTACCTTTAGCAATCGGAAGTTCCGATACGGTACCGTATCTCTAGCCACGGCGATAAATTTAATGAGTCATGTAGTGGAGAGGGGAAGGAGAAAGGATTTTTTTCACAAATTTCTATCAAGGTTATGGAACTAGGAAGCCCTGCAAATCTAGTATACCGCCGAGCGGCTGGAGAAAAGCCTAATGATTCCAAAACGAAAGAGTACGCATTATAATTTGAAAATACACCGACAGAATCGTAAACCTCATATTATTGGCGTATCATCAAAATCAATGAATGAAAGCAGATGAAAGTTATTTCAAAGTCAAATTTCTGTTAGTGATTTGTTACCTTGTGGCGGCTTATGAAATTTCATCAATGAGTATTTCTCTTGATTATGAAATTGATGGTAATATTTCCCATGATTATGAAATTGAATAGGCCTATGATAAGCCTCCATCTAATCTATACCTTATGTATGTACTGTAAGTGTGTTTATTTAAAACCAGGCCTATGTATCGCTATAAGCAACGGGAATTGGAAATTCCCGTTGCTTATTATTTATAAGCCGATTCAGAATGTTGACACAAATAGCTTAAGACAATAATTTAATCTCAGGATGCAGTTGCCATGTGAGGTATGGAATGCCGTAAGCATATCGTTGATGCTTTCAGGCATAGTCGAAAGTTTTGCAAACTTACAAGAGCAAATCATGGAACAGTGACTGGTCCCTGAGCAAATTTATATTTGTGCCTATACAACATTAGTTTTACTATTATACCATGAATACTCGAATTTATACAAAATGCAGACGATTAGTGCTAGAGCACTTAATGTTTGGGGTGTGGAATAGCGAGAAACTCATATCAAGTCACGTATTTTCCTCTAAATGCCTCTCTAATAAATAATATATTATTTATTAGACCTATACTAAATTAAGATTATTATTACAGTATTATCATTATTTTTATTATTGTCAGTATCATTGCCTTATTATTGTTATTTTTATTATTATTATTGATGTTGTTATTACCATTACCACTCAGTTTGTTAGTAATAATAATATTATACGTAACATCATGTGTTTTTTTTTTTGTTTTGCAATTAGATGGACGAACATTTAGAGAAGGAATGCAAAAACGAATTGCGTCAATGTAAATTTGCTGAGTACAGCTGCACGTTCAAGGTAACTTCTTTGACAAAAAACTTATATTTATAGGGTGTGCAATGTGATCTGGAGAAACACATTCAAGACTCGATGTCAAAACATTTAGATATGGTGATGTTTGAAACCGTCCGTCTGCGACTAAAAGATGCAGAATCTCAACGACAAATTGCTGATCTGGAAAATAGGAACAGCATATTAAAAGAGAAACAAAAAGTTCAGGCTAAAGAACTCCAAGAATTAAGAGAGAAATGTGATGGAAATACCACCACCCTGCAGACTTTTGAAGTAGGTTTTAATTTTTTTGCGGGAAAATAATAATTGAACTAAATGACGGTCTGGAGTTTTATTAGGCCCACATCAGTAGACACTGGAATACTTTCAATGAGGCCATCGTTGATATAATGAAAAATATAACATTGCCTTCTATACTTGTAAATATAAATCTTACTCCAAATAGTAAGATTGGTAGTATAATTAATTTGTTGAAACCATTTGAATGTTACATGCTCTCCCAATGGAGGTTAATAAATTTCGAATTTGAATTCAATATAAAGCGGTTACATTTCCAATACATCGTAAATTTCCTTTTTTGAATGATTATGTTAAACCGTTTTCTTATAGAGTTCGCTATCAAGCCAGTTAGATAAATTTAACAAATTTGAAGAGAAATTGACAACTGTGGCAGCAATTGATGACGTAAAGGAAATAAAAGTAATGATTGGTCCAATACAAGAGCACATTCGTTCGCTGAGAGATAAAATGAGAGAAATTGAAAATGGCCCCGGAACTGCTCTGGGTTCTAACGGTTCTAACGGTCTTCAACTCCGTAAGTTAACTTTGTTAATGGACCTTTCCGCAAAGCTCCGCCCCTTGGATATTGTTGCTAAGGTCCCACAAGACGACAATGTTAAAACATACGCGAACACGTGCGTTTGTGGGACAACACGTGTGTTTGTGAGACGCGCGCGTATTCCTAGCGCTGTTCTGATTAGTCAGTTGATAAGTTTGATTGACACTCCGGAAAGGTCTATTTAAGCCAGACACTCACTGCGCCCGACGGTCGGTGGCTGACTCAATTCTATGAAGAACGCAATGTAATGCAACGGATCATGTTTATTAACGATCCGTTTAGACTTCCACCATCACCAACGCTTACCTTGCGTGTTCCTTTATAAGGTCACGACCTAGCTTTTGCATGTTTTCCTTTGTTTTGTTTCGAAATCAAGTGTTTTTATATATGTCATACTGCGCATTTGATCATTTATTTGAAATTTACGCATACTACATTACATATATCATTCTATTTATTATTTTTATTATTGTTATTAATCTTAAGCCTTGTATTTGTACTGTTATTCTTATTATTAATTAATATTTTTGTTGGTATCATTTAAGTATTTAAACATTTTTATCATCGTCATTTTAGATAATATTCATAGTCGCCTTACTCAGATGAACAAGGAAATAGGCTTGCACGCAGCCAGCCTCGCCGAGCAAGATGTGCGGATTCAAATAACTGAATGCGCCAGTTACGATGGCGTCTTATTGTGGAAGATCAATGACTTTGAAAGACGCATGCATGAAGCCAAGTCTAAGAAAAACTACTCGCTATATAGCCAGCCATTTTATACAAGTAGGTTTGGCTATAAGATGTGTGCAAGGGTGTATCTGAATGGGGATGGCAGCGGCAGCGGTACCCACTTGTCGCTGTTTTTTGTCGTGATGAAAGGAGAATATGATGCGCTTCTTCCGTGGCCATTTAAACAAAAGGTAGGGAAGAAATTTTCATTCGATTTAATATATCATCGTCATTTCCTTTTTTCTTATCGCAATTTTTTTCCCATTGGCCTTTTTTGCGTACACGGTTAAATATATTATAATAAAATAAATCACCATTATCAAAAATATTGTCGTAAACATTTTAGCCATCAGCATAATTAACATCCTCATTAGCAGAATAATTATCGTTCTTACTTTCATCATCACCGTCATTATTATCATCACCGTCACCATCATCTTCAACATCTTTATCATCATAAGCATCACCATCGCCATTATCATTATCATATCATCATCATCTTTAGAAACATCATGACCGTCATCGTCATCATATATTTATAATCAGCACCATTGTCGTCATCATCATCATTGTCTATCATCATTAACTCTGTTGTTTATCATTATTAGTGTACAATGATATATTATTATTAATATTTAGGTAACAATGATACTTCTTGATCAATCACCAAGTCGACGTCACCTGACCGATGCCTTTAAACCGAACCCGCTCAGCAGTAGCTTCCAACGTCCGGTGAACGATATGAACATCGCGTCAGGCTGCCCACAATTCGTTGCTCATGGGACACTGAATTCACAAACTTACTGCAAAGATAATACAATGTATATTAAGGTGATTGTTGATATACCGGACCCTTGTGTGTAGATCATCCAAGCTACTTATTGAATAACTGAAAGTGTTTTTGTAGGAATATAAAACGTGCGAAAATGCGTTAATATAAGTTTTTAATAGTTTTTTGTGTTTATTTTTTAAGTTTTGAATCCGGTAAGAATTAGATACTGGTAAGAATTAGATAATAAATTTCAATGTTTAAGTTCTAAAGTTACATCTCTTTATGATAACTTTTAAGTTTTGAATCACAACAAAAGCTTACAAAAAAAGAAATATTTATAAAAATAATAATATCCTAACAAAACTCAAAAGAAATAGATAGACCTAAAGATAATAAATAATATGTGATGTTTTCAAGTTTATGTTTCTTGATCACGTGGTACTGTATTATATAATTATTGTAATTTGAAAGTGTGAACAGAGCCTTAGTATTATTGTTTTCAAAGAATGAGCAAGAAAACAATTTTTTTGTTGGGTTGTAAATAGTTATGTAGTTTTAAATATATTGTAACTACCTCATATATTTATTGCATAGGCGTGTAATATTCTTTGAATATGTTATGATATGCACCTGTTTTGGAATTTAAAACGACTCAATATGTAGATAAGATGTATTATACATTGCGAACTACAATACCGTAAATCCTCGAATAAAAACCTATATTTTTAGGACCCCTAGATGGGCTTATTTACGAGATTACTTTTCCAAACTAAAGAGTAAATATTTGACATTTCTACTATACGACATTTTTCAACTATAGAAATCGAGTTATGTTTAACATTTTAACCAACTTTTTAACTTTTAATAAAATAATATTGATACTGACACGCTGTCATACATCGAAGATAACATAAGATAAGTATATTGTTAGTTGTCTAAATGTGTAAGTACTACAGTAACTCGAAATGAGGAACAAACAACAAAATGGTAAATTAACTTACGTCTTTGTTTACGTTTTGTATTTACAAAGCCTGTTTAACTAAAATATCGACACAAAAAAAAGGAAAATCAAGAACCAAAAGTTATTTGGAATTTATTCAATGTTGAACTTGAGAATTTAATAACAAACAAATATTCATGTAACTTAAATAATGCTGAGAAGAAATGGCCGAATGTTAAAAACAAGCTGCTCAATCATTTACAAATATATTGAATATTGTATAGTACCATGCACCTACTTGTATGTATAGTATTCTGTAGAAATTTAAGACTATTAATTATTTGTATTGTCTGATTTCATTTACTTTAAGGGCTTATTTACTGTTTTTATTTATAATAATCTTGACCTCTCTTACTTAAACTTACCCATTTGTTACGCCAACCAAATATCTAAGAATTGTCTTAAATAAAAAAAATAAAAAGAATATCATAACAATATGAGATTTTATATAATTTTTATTTCTTAAGGTCTTTTTCAAATTGTTGACTTGAAATACCAATCAATGTTTCACCTATACTTTTATTTTTTTATGCATGATTATTTTTAAAAATTATGTACAAATGAACAAAAATGACATTGAAAAAGAAGTATGAATAAAAGTAGGTTGCCCCCACGAAAGAGAAAAAAAAGTAACTCGAAATGAAGCCCGTACTATCTTGATTAGAAGCCCATGGGCAACTTTTCGAAGTTATTTTTGCAAACTAAAGATGAGGGCTTCTTTTGGAGATGGGCTTTGGGCTTCTATTCGAGGTTTTACGGTATCAGATGATTGTAAATAATTAATATCTAAATATGTCATTACTTTCTATATATTTCATAATAACTAGGCCTATATTATTATTATTATTACTGTATTTATTCGAATTGTTGAAAAAATGTTTTTGTGTGTAAAATGGATACGTATATACTCAAATAAACGCCCTTATTTTCACTGTAAATGTGTCCGACTACAACATAGGCCTATTCGGTAATTACCGTCAAATGTGTTATTGCGTGATCATAAAGACACGGTTAAAAAATAGTGTAAGTTCTAATAGAGTAGAACATTAATGGATTGTGTTGAGATTGATTTTACTTCTAGTAAGTTTGTTATTTAATATATTTACTAGCATATTTTTTCATTACTTTTATCAATTATTATTATTATTATTAATATTATTATTATTATTATTATTATTATTATTATAAAATTTCTTTACGAGGTTTGTTTTCAATTAGTCGATAGAATGCAGTGCTACCAACCAAAGATATTTATAATCCTAACTTACCGTACTTAATAACATTTATATAATATTTACTAGAAATTGCAAATTGCAAGTGAAGTGCTGCGAAGTACAACTGCGTATAAATGTTCTTCGAACAAAATTATTTATAAATAATTAGCACGCTGAAATAGGCTAGTAAATAAGTTTAACTGGGTTCGTAAATAATATTGGCCTCAAAATATTGTGCCTGAGACATGGGCTGATTAAACGTAGAAATAGAAAACCTAGAAATATAGTAAAAACGCTGAATAGTAATACTCGAGCGTTGCGACATGCGGACGTTGGTACGTGTAGGTTAGTCTACAAACGTCGCCTAAAGTAATTGATTTTACCCGGCAGAACGAAAGAAGGAAACTCCGCTTTTCAATCGTCTTAGGCCCTTGTTTTTTGACAAACAATGACCTTTCAGAGGTCAAATTGCTGTCAAGAATATGAATTGACTGCTTCGCAGCAATTACTTTAAGTGCACTTATTTTAAATAATATATACATTGGCTGATAATTAGTCAGGTAAATAAAACAATATAATGAAAATATACGCTTTATTCATTTGAGGATATATAATTTTAATAAAGTAAAATGTACTTTGTTATAGTATTTTGTTTTAATTATGTTGATAACAAATAATTAGCATGTTAAGAAATACAATATTAATGCACGAATTTGTCACTCATTGCTTATGAATATATATGTAGCTGGTTTGTTGATACAGTTTTATGCCTAATTATTATAAAAAGGTGTTATATTTTTGTAAAAGTGATTGTTTAAAGTTTGTTTCAAAAGATGGAAATCAGTACTAACGACAGGAGAAGGCATTATCATAAAGTACTTATAAGAATAATTTATGACAGCTATAAACTTATTAGTCTTATATTATATTATATATATATATATTTATAATATATAACGTGTATACAGTACTTGCACATGCGTGTTTTTTTTTTTACACTGAGATAGTATAATATTGAAAGATGATTAAGAAAACCCGATCCAATTAAAAGATTGAATTGATAAAATGTCGTGTCATTCGATTATTCGTGTAGTGTTTACATCTGCTCCTAATAATACGCGCGTAAATCCAAGCTTTGAGCGTAGGAAACTACGCAGTTCCGGTCTGACGCATACGCGCATCTTGCTTTGCCATAGCAACAATGTTGATAAACAAGAAGCGAACCTAAGTACTCTCTCTCTCTCTGGAGTCTCTCAGTCTGGCTCACTACAGTAACTGTAATTACTAACAGTTAGTAGTAGACCTAGATAGATAAAACAAAATATGCGTTAAAAGTAGCAAGGAAATATGGATCATCTTTGGAAACTTGCTGCCGAGCTGTTTGTAGAACAAATTGCACCAACGGCTAATCCAGTCAGAAGTTTAGAATACGACTGTGGTGGTAAGTAACTGTCTCTTATACACATCTAGATGTGTATAAGAGACAGATATATATGTATGTATGTATTTTCAGATCAAGCTGCTTATATGTAATATGCCCTTTTATATATTGACTGAGTAGATAAGCGTAAATTATATAATATTTAAGTAAGAGGCATATGTAAATATGGATATTATTTGGTAATTCGTAGGTGCGACAGATTACAAAACAACTGGAAAATTGCAGGGCCGAAAAATCGTCCAATTTCGACAAGAACCACGAGCTATCCTTTGCGTTTTTCTTCCAAAATTAGGCTATTTTTCACCTTGTCGTTTTTTAGGATGATTTTTACAGCATGGTACCCAAGTGTAATGAAAATACCGATTATGTTTGAATTAACCTTGTTTAACATAATTTTCATCTTAAATGTTGTAAATTATGCCTTAATTAAGCCTATATGCCTATTAAAAAAAATTATATAATTTTTAAGCTTAAAAGTAGATTTTAAAGGCATTTCTAAACATGGATACTATTTTGGTCCTTAAGTGACACAGAACACAAAACAACTGAAAATGGCAGGGTCGACAAAGTGTCAAATTGCGACAAAGAGAGTTTTTCATTTTTGCCACAACTGAGCTATGTTTCGCCTAGTCGTTTTTCGGGTGATTCTTACAGTATGGTACCCAAGAATCATAAGAATACTGATTATGTTTGAATTAACCTTGTTTAATATCATTTTTATATAGCATTAAATGTTGTGAATTATGTCATAATTAACTCTATATGCCTATTGAATAATTAAAAATGTATGGTTATGGTACCCAAGAATCAGGGAATTATCGATTATGGTTTTCACCTAGTGGTTTTCCATAGCATTCAGGCCCGTATCCATAGGAGTACGATGGGTGTGACGCATCTCCTTAATCGAAAAAATACACATAGTTAAGCCAGTATTTTGGCATTAAAACTATGGTAATGAAAAATCGAAGCTGCGATCCAACCGGCTCTGCTCCCTGGCTCCATTGGCCCATCTTTCTACAACCCCGTGCCCCTCCCCTCTCGCCACAACAACAACCCTGGCACCGCCCTGTTATACCTACTCCCCCAAATTTTAGTTTAGGTTAAACTTATATAATTATAATAGGTCTATATGAAAATAAATTTTATTTTATATTTCACTATTTAATAATTATGATATTACAGCATGCGATATCACCGCTATATTAGTAAAGAATAGCGACTCAGTAGACAGTAAGCCAGACAGCGAACCGACTAAAATGCGTCCGACTCATGACAATCTGATGCGTCACCTAAAGCCCGGGAGGATGACTAGTTTGGCAGATCGAAGTAGTTTCGATCTCTTAAAGAAATTGGACGATAAAAAGACGAACTGGCAATATAGACGCTCCAGAACACAGGGCTGCACACTGTTTGGATCTAAGGTTTATTTTTTTTATTTCAGTTTTAATATATAACAATATAATATTAATTTTATAGTAATATAGTAAAAATGTAATATTATGCATAATGTTAAGTCTAACATTAATGATAACGTCAATAACAATGACAATGACACGCTGACAATGACAATTATAATGACAATGAAAACAGCAATGACAGTGCCAATGACAATATTAATAAGGTAGTGATAATGCTCATAATGAATTAAGTGGGTTCGATTCCCCACCGATGTTAAGTATTTAAGAACATACTTGGGTACGATAACACGCCATATGGGGGCAAAACATCACTCCTATGATATTTTCCTGACGCTAACTCACATCAAATAGCATACCGGTATTGCAGTACCCGCTGCTACTTGGGGGTCGGATTCAACACATAAGCGGAATCTCGGTGGTTTGGTGGTTATGAAACCAGGCTAGTTATCTGAAAGTCATGGGTTCGATTCCCACACGAATCACTTGCGATTTTTTGCAAGTATTTGGAAACGTACTGAGTATTCGGTACCGTACAATAACACGTCATGCAGGGCAATCACAACTAATGAAAAAAAAGTAAATTGTGCTGTTAAAGAGCGTTTAATTACATATATTTTAATCTCGCAGATTCCAGATTATATGATAGACGTCGAGTTTATAGGTGTGAAGAAAACCAGGCTTCCTAAGAAGGTGTTCCTTAAACTAATAGCCAATGAGAAGATTGATTGCATAACACCTTTCCTGACAAGATGGAAGTCGTTTTATGTTGTCACCAAAGTTTATAAAGCGGACGCAATCAAATTTCGAATTGTCGTCGGTGATCGCACAAGAGTCATTTCGAAGAATGGGATACAGTTGGCATTTGAATACACAAAAGTAAGAAGTAAATTTAATGATTAGCAAATTAAATTACATTTAAAAACTATAATTTAATTTAATAGTGTGCAAGTTGATTTTTTATTTCGACATGCATCCATCCAAGCCGGTCAAAATGTAAACGTAGGTTGAATGCACTGATCTCTATTATAATAGCTGGATTGCTCATTGGCTGGTTTTAGTAAAGCCACTGACGCCATGTTGGGGAGCCCAAAACTTCAGAAATAGGGCAAAAAGCTTTTGAACCGGTGTGACGACAACCAACAACGCGACATTGCTCACGCTTTTGTAAACTACACAAATAGTCGCATTGAGTGGTTAAATGATTTGAAAAAAAATATTTTTTTTAAATTTATATTTAAATTATTAAAATATATTGCAAGAGTTATTTTTAACAATAATTTAAACAAATTCAAACAAAAACTTTGTCTAGACTTGTACGTCACTTGGGCTCTTGCATATGGCGTCGAAGACTTCACTTTTTTCTGTACAATGATTGGACAATGAGCAATCCAGCTATAGTAGAGATCAGTGGTTGAATGCCACAGTGAGAATGGGTTGCAGCCTGATGATATTCCCATATACACCACACCTTAATTACCTAACTGTATGTTCCCATAAGACAAAACAGACTTGATTTGTGGAAGGAGTGGCGAAACCCCCAAAGCGTTGAATATTGTGTCCCAAACGCAAAGCGAGATTGGCACCCTGGCTTGTGAGCCAGGAGGACCGGTTTTTACTTATAGTATTGTTTTTATTTTCAGGTCAATATAACACCGCAACGGAAAATGGACGTTTTCAAAGATGAAGAGAACGTCGAAGGGCAACTGTACCTGGAAACACTGAGGCAAGAAGGCAGACTACAGAACTTCTACGCCTCGCCTCATAAATCTGTTGTCGAGACTCTTCAAAATGCATTAGACGACATTGACAAAAAGGCACACAAAGGAGGAGTCAGTATTAAAAAATTAACACACGTATAAAATATATTATACATAACTATATTATTATGATGTATAAATCAAGTTGCAGCTTAGCATTGGGAACACAAATATATAGATGTGTATAAGAGAGGCCAATATATAAATAATGTAATTTCCATCTGTGTCTGTATGCCATTATAGTGTATAAAAATAAAAGCTAAGTTACTTATTTCATATCAACTATGCACACGGTAATGGGCTTTATTTTTCCCCAACAGCCTTTGCAGTCTCCTGCTTTCGATGTTGAGTGAGATGGTGCGTTATGCAGAATCCTTACAACAGGAGGAATTTTACATAATTAGAACTTTACCATAACAAATGGTGCACATCAATAAAGAATTGCCTTCAAGTCAAATTGTGTGGATAATTTGTTTAATTGTTTTCATTAACACATAATATCATAATAATATTATACCAGTAAATAGATGCAGCAAAGAAAATGAACTTCTGCGGGATCGAATCAATTACATCTTGCTTTCGTTCCGGTAATCTGCAACTGATCTAAACCGCCCTTTAAATCCTGCAGCAGGCTATACTTTCTTTATGTATTGCATTATATTGGGCTAGTTATTTCTAAAACATTGTACACATACAAGGAACCTTTCCGGAGAGTATATCAACAATTGACCAATAAAAACATGCTATATACAGGGCCAGGATGACGTGCATATCCAGTACCTTCGTCGACCGCTAGGTCGCACTGCCTGTGCATAATATGCTTATTCCAGATATAAACACTAGAGATTTACACATAGTCTCACATCATATTGAATGAGGTGTCTGGCTTCTCACAATCACTGCATACACATATCATGGTAACAAGTATCATGCAAGAACATCAGAAGAATCATATAGTAGAACACCTCCTTTGGACACCCCTATTCAGAGGAAACCCCTAATTAAGGGGACACTTTCTGTGAATCGAGGGGCATAGGCCTATCTTTTAACGCTACAGCCAACCCCTAATAAGGGGACACTCCTATTAAGGGGACGGGACACTTTCTGAGTGTGCAAAATAGTCAAATCAATACAATTTAACCCCATATTAAGGAGACACTACCAGCGCTTGAACCAGCGCCGATATTATAGCTGAAGGTTACGGTGACCCTGACTTAAACCGCTCGGCCAATCAACTAGCCATACACTTATCAAGTAACTCGTGGCTCTCATATGACTTTATGAGCTATCAGACTTCTCACAAATCATTTGTATATTTATATGATGTACTTTAATTACTGAGATTTATAGATAAAAATTTTGATGAAACCCTACTAAATAAAATTCTGCTCCGTGTTATTATTTTCAATGACAAAAACAAAAATTATGCGTATGTCCAGAGTGGGGAATTCTCGACCAGACCCCTACTATACACATTTCATCAACAAAGGGATTTGCCAATTATTTGTCAATAGAACAAAGGTAGAAGATTATCGACTTTCCGGCTTTTCTTTGTCGACTGGTCACCGTTGTCAAGCAACACTATGTTTAAGTATATTAGAGTGGTGGACAATTATATTGCACTAGGACTTGGCACACCTTGCCAAAGTACTGTACGAGTAGAGAGAGTCTTCATTTTTTTTAATAGGACTGAAATAAGTGTCATTGGGAGTGTACTTAGGTATTAATAAAAAGAATTCAAATTGGGATAATATATAAAAATGGGCAGTAAATTCACTGGAGGAATATCAAGGAGACGGGATGAGATGTACGGAAACACAAAGTTTGATCGTCTAAAACACATGAAGAACTCCCTGACGACTGATCATATATCGATGTTGCAAAAGGAAGGACGAAAAGTCAGTCTACCGCCATGGGAAAGTACAACGAAAACGACTTATATAGTAAGTTTAAAATTGAATGTATTATAATTTAGTAAATTATAAATTCTTCAATAAATTATAAATTCTTCAATAAATTATAAATTCTTATATAAAATAATGTATTGAATAAGATATATTTGAATTGTTAAGCCTATATAATAAATATAAATTAGAATTGATAGTTAAATAAATAGGCGGGCCTATATAGAGCGAAATATATATTTGAATTGTTCATACATAAGCCTATACTATAATAAATATAAATTAGAAGTAATAGTTAAATAAATAGGCTGAACTATATAGAGCGAAAGATGATGTATGTAATAACGCCTATTTTAACCAAATACATTGTATCTGTATCCTCCTCTATGATTACGATTATTCAACGTATGATCTTTTGCTTTTGTAGGGTCGTCAACCAGTAACCGGAGTGTCCGTCGACACAGCGTTCCAGGTGAGAAGTAGAGATGTAATCTTTTACTAAATTTGCCTTTTCCGAAAACATTGTTTTTATTTTGATTCACTTTGAATTTGTTCGAACTCATGATCAAGTATTTTTAAAATCGTCCCTAATATTAGGATTACGTTATTTGTTCAACACACAGGCTTCTGCACAAGATTATGAAGATATGCAAAATAAATAAAAATAAATTGAAATAGGTTGCATGTATGGTTGTGGGAACCAGACTAAGAAAAGTAGGCCTACAAAATAAGGCTATCTATATTTATTTCATTAGGCTCTTATATAATGATATTTGGAGACATAACGAGGAAACCCAGAAACAGAAGGATGTGAATAGATCATTTATGCCAGGCGATTTCGGACTGTTTTATATTCATCATAGGACCTATATATTAATCTGTCTCTTATACACATCTAGATGTGTATAAGAGACAGATATTATACAGTATTGATTAATACTGAATAAATATTAAAACCAGTGAAACAAATATTTAATGAAATTGATACAGAATGAATGGATGGATGAATATAAAATGGAAGAATATAGGCTATCATTTTCATATGACGTTCACCAATATATCCATGGAACTAATTCTTCACCTGTTAAATAGGTCCGACAATCCATCATTGCCATAGTGAGTGTCTATAGAACAAAATCGATGACTAACTATCTTTTGCACATATATAGCTTTATTTAATGATAATGTTTATCACCATTCATATATGTTTATTTTTCATATCCTTCTTCTGGTCATTAATGTTGCAGAAAGAACGACAGGTACGTAAGGAAATAGGTTGGCAATAATAGTAAAGTACCGGTAATGAATAACAATCACTATACAAACAATCGTTGAGTGTTTTGCTTTTCCATTTATGATGTGTTTGAGTATAATTTTCATACTATAAAAAAAAAAACCAAGTTATTTTTAGAGATTACTAAATATTATAGGTTATGAGGTCCACTTGATGTACTTAAAATGAATGGGAAGGAATTCTTCAGAAGAGAAAATAACGATAGTATAATACGTTATTGATCAGGAGTTCAAATGCATGCACAAGTCAGTGACTATGGCAAATGAATACCATAAGGAGAAATAGTATCATAATAATGCTAGAAGTCTAACAGATGACTTTTAGTGACGTCATTACGTTCTACGGTCTATCGTAGTCGTGCAATGGAAAGCTCCCTAAAAGCACAAAAGCAAAAGCAATAGCGTAAATGTACGTAAACACGTGCATTTTGTGGGACAACATGGTGTGCATTTAGGACAGGCGCGTATTTCTTTCCTTGTTCTGATTGGTCAGTTGTTAAGTTTATTTGACACTCCTGAAAGGTCCATTTATAATGACGTTTTATGTTTACACTAGAGAGCTAGTCATTTTACAATGCGAGCCGATGGATCAAACATTGAAGACGTAATCTACAAATCATCTACTGCTATGAATGATTATAATAAGAAGAATACAGATGTGGTATCTTATACACATCTATCCTGCAGCAGGCTATACTTTCTTTATGTATTGCATTATATTGGGCTAGTTATTTCTAAAACATTGTACACATACAAGGAACCTTTCCGGAGAGTATATCAACAATTGACCAATAAAAACATGCTATATACAGGGCCAGGATGACGTGCATATCCAGTACCTTCGTCGACCGCTAGGTCGCACTGCCTGTGCATAATATGCTTATTCCAGATATAAACACTAGAGATTTACACATAGTCTCACATCATATTGAATAAGGTGTCTGGCTTCTCACAATCACTGCATACACATATCATGGTAACAAGTATCATGCAAGAACATCAGAAGAATCATATAGTAGAACACCTCCTTTGGACACCCCTATTCAGAGGAAACCCCTAATTAAGGGGACACTTTCTGTGAATCGAGGGGCATAGGCCTATCTTTTAACGCTACAGCCAACCCCTAATAAGGGGACACTCCTATTAAGGGGACGGGACACTTTCTGAGTACAGCGTTCGTATATACACGCTTTTTGTTGCTGTTAGAAACGAAGTGTTCTCCGAAAATAACACAGACAATAGCCCATCAACAGTGGAGATTAGCTACAAGAGACGAGAAGCAGTGTGCTCAACGCTTAAGCAGCTATTCTTGCAGTATGATATAACCAAGTAAGTTCAGTTAAAGGAGAATTCAATATAATATAGGCTTATATTAATTTTAGCATAGAATTATCTGTCTTGTTGAACCAATTGGTTCAACAAAACAGATAATTCTATACTATTTATGGAACCAGATGAAAATCTTTAAGCATATTATTTTTCTTCATCATATAATATTAAGCGAGAGCAGTTTGGCTCAGTCGGCTATGGTGGTCGCTGAGTCCTGGACATTTTTTGGTCTCCATTTGAATTCCCATCGCTGTTCCCTTTGTATGACGCTCCGTCTTTCGGATGAGACGTCGGTCCCGTGTGCATTATGGGCCCATGTGCACGTTAAAGAACGCAGTACACTCTTCTGAAAAGAGTAGGGATTGTCTTTCGGTGTATACTGCCCAATCACCATCAGAAGGAGACCCTACATTAAATAAGTCTTCTTCAGATCTTCGTTGGTTATCCTTGGTGTTTACACCGAATAAATCCATCCATAAGCGATAATTATTTTCTATCAAAGGAATGGTTACGTAAGCAAGGAGGCGTTAAAGAGGGCTTGCAATTGTCTCCTGGAGCCAATACCAGAAATTGAACTTGATGAAATATTGAAGGTCACTAAACGTGGTATGGCGGGCACTGTGGACTACAACCACTTTATACAGCAATACATGAGTAAGTACATTCACAACAAAAACTATAAGAATAATAATAATAATGATGTTAGTGATGTTGATAATGATGGCGGTTGTGTTGATGATGATGATGGTCATCATCTTAACCATCACAATAAGAATTTTTAAAAATTACATACTATCGTGTATCATTCATCAAATATTCTTTATTCACACAAGGTAACGGTGAATCCCGACACGAACCCGAAACATTGAAGGCCGCACAAAGATCTGAGGAGAACGTAAACTTTGATGATATTCCTGGACTGGAGGCTAAAGAAGAAGCTGAAACAGCTTCCTGGCCACCAAAGACTACGGCGGGGAATCCCCTGTTGATTACGTCGGAACTTGGAAAGAACTATCAAACGACAGCTCATTTTAAGGTAAAAATTAATTACAGATCTCCCTCCAATTAAAGACCACTTTAAGGACCAGTGTTGTAGTGGTCTTTAGCAGCTTTGGTCTGTAATTAGAATCTCTAATTAAAGACCGGCACTTAAATTGGTCTTTAAATATCTCTGTTTAGTGGGAAATTAAGAAATGATGTAGTAACTGTAAGATTGTTTTATTCCAATTGTTTTTTTGAGTGGATGTACAATTACTGTCATTGCTGTAAAAACCTGCACCAAATCCACTATATATTTTTAAAGTATTAGAACATTCGGTTTGGTCTGTCAAAATCTTTGGTGTTAAAGAAAGCCGTCCTAATTAGGAAGAATCCACTTCCGGGATATCTGTTTAAGTGAGTTTTCTTAAGACATCTAAATATATGTTGCTGTGCATGGTGATAACAATAATTATTGGCACTAACTGCTGGGAGACAATTGATAATACAGTAGTAAAAACTTGTAAAAGCATGCAAATTTCATCATGAACGTGCGGGAGATGGTTTATTTCGGGAGATCGAGTCCTTCCTGCCGCTTTCCAGGAGACTCCATTCAGGGACTCTGCATGAGACTTATGACTCATGTGCACTAAATGTGGTCTTTACATTTCTATATTTAGAGGTAAATTAAAAAATAATACATTAAATGGTTTAAAATAGATGTAAAGTTACTGCGTGCTGTTATTTATTCTTAATAAGCATTTCATGGTAGCCATACATCAAATTGTCTTTCCATCAAAATATTACTAATATTGTCGTTATTCAATATACTGTACACAAAATACTGTAAAAACAGTGCAGTGGCTAATGTTTATATGTGTAGTCATACATAACACAATTTATTATAGAAAAATGAATTTACATCACTATTTATTTATATTGGTCTTTAATTGGAAGGAAAATTTTCAGTTGGTTGGTTGGTTCTCTAAATAGATGCACGCATCATCAATCGATCACGATAAAATCGTTTGCCAATACATGACACTGAAATTTCCCCTATTTTTTTTAAATAGTCCGTACAGAGTCGTAGTAGAAATAGGTTCACAAACAGATTTGTTTATGATAGCAATCAAAGGTCGAAAAGTTATGAACTTGCAGAACTTGATTGTTCATGAAAATAATTTATGAATCATTTTTCAAAAGACATCTGCTGGCCAACAGATATGATTTAAATATGTTTTGGTTTGTTTGGACACCACGGTGCACTGATTATCTTTCTCATTAGCTTCTGTCAAACCATAGCAGACTACGGATTCTCCAAATTTAAATTTAAAAATTTAGAAATTAAAAAATAATACATTAACTGTTTTAACATGGATGTAAAGTTACTGCATGCTGTTATTTATTCTTAATAATCATTTCATTGTAGCCAGATATCAACTTGTATTTCCATTAAAATATTACTTTTGTCACTAAAATAATCGTAACTATACACAAAACACTGTGTACAAAAAAGTGCATTCGCTATTTCTATTTCTATGTGTAAATCATCACAATTTATTATAGAAAAAATTAACATCACTCTTGGTTTGTATTGTTCTTTAATTTTCAGTTGGTTGGTTGTTTTCTAAATAGAGGGAATATTTAATAGGAGGAAGTGGCGTATCTAGGGGTGCGCGGGGGAGGGAGCGCACCCCCTCCCAAAAAAATTACTCGCGTCCCCCGGTCGCCCACACCCCCAAACATCACATTCAAGTAGTTAAAATCACCTTATTTTGCGAATTAGTGCCCCTCAACTGATCATCAAGCTCTCACCCTCCCCCCCCCCCCCACTCATCAGCATCCCCATTTCAAGAACTCAGGATACGCCACTGATAGGAAGTAACAGCTAATGATATAAGATATGCATTCAACCGGTGGCCGCAGAAATGTGGTCTTTAATTGGAGGTGGCTTAAATTGGAGGGGTCTATAATTGAGACCTGTATGCTATATTCACCATCTTAATTATCATCATCACCATCACCATCATCATCATCATCATCATCATCACCACCACCACCACCACCATCATCATATCATCATCATAACCATAATTGTATTTTAAATACTCATAGTGCAAGTACCATTAACAGCATTATGTTATTAAAAACGTGAACTACATGAATCCATAACATAAGGTAGTACAATAATTATATATTCTGTTTACAACTAGTTTGGCAATGACGGAGAGAATCCGGCTTCTGTTTACCAGAAAGATTACGATATGAAAGGTCACCTAGCAACCGATAAGCCAGTCCATGTGAAACCACCTGTATCATCCGAGGTTGGTACTTAAACGATTAAACAAATTGTGCAATAGCGTACTGGTGTATGTTTTATATAATATATTTATAACAAATAATTTTCAAATCTATATTAAACTTTCAATTTGCATCTGTAGGTTATGCATAAGAGCGCCGATTCTGAATTTGGAAAAAGCACGAAACAAATGGACTTTACTAAATTAAACATGATAAAGGATCAAAAAACGGTAAGAACAGTCATGTGACCATTTTATATTTAGTAATGACGTAATCAGAGCACGGATGATTTATTATTTTTATAAATATTCTCTTATGTTTATCTCAGTTTGTCGTCCCTGAAACGTTGGCTAACAAGAACAAATTACGTCATTCTAAAAACAGCGTTGTTCTGACATGTGACGAGCAAAGAAACGCAGAGGATAGACAAGCATCAAGTAAGTAACGTAGACGGATGATGATTATGATGATGATGATAATAATAAAAATAAGTCTAATAATAATAAGTATAATAATAATAATAAGTATAATAATAATAATAATAATAATCACAGATAATGATGATGATGATGATGATGATGATGATGATGATGATGATGATGATAATGATGAGCATGATAGGGATGATGATAATGATGATGACAATATGTTAACAATATTCAATGAGCTTCAATGGATGGGGCGTTTGGGAGAATTGTGTTTTTAAGAGCATTCATTATCTTATTTCTTGCAGTTGCTAGGTCTAGTTTTATTAAGTACGAGAATATGACAACGCAAGCGCCGTGTACGGCAGAACGGCCAAAATACCGCTACCTAGATACAGAAGCCGCATTGCCATATATGGGTAACACCCCCTCTAAATCTGAGGCCAAGGAGGCATTTAGCAACCTAACATCTCCAGGTGAGGTTCTCGCAAAGCTGGCCCAGGTAAAAAAGGAAAACAAAACAAGAGTAAACGAGCAGAAGAAAGTCCATTTCAAGTTTGGGTCAGAAGAACCGTCCAAAGTAACAGAAGCGCAAGATGAATACATGCAATGTCGCGCCGTGGGAGATGAAGTGCCTAGCGCTGGCAAGAAAAATATGCACGATCCCAGGTTTAACCATATCGCAGCAAGGTATGTTTCTAAAATTTTATGAAATACTTAATCCAATATTAACATATTCACGTGAACAGTTAACGTATATTACACAAAGTGTATAGTAACGTGTTCACCCACAACATAGACAGCGTACACCCAACGTACACCCACAAATTAGATCCATCAAACTTTTTCACTATCTATTTACAGCAAAAACACACAAGACTTGAAGAAAAACCCGATGTCGTTGAATTCGTTTGATACACTGAGGATGAATAAGAAAGGATATTTCAGTGGGTAGGTAGCCTCTTAAATATCTTGATATGCATTTTGGATAATCACTCGTTGTCGGTCATCCAGTCTCTGAGGCATAAGTTGCAGGTAGATCCCTGGTTCTTAATTACTTCATTTGAAGGGCCAAATTATTTTTAGATTTGATGTCACGGGCCAAAGACAATCTCCGAGTTTCAAGTATCTTGCTATAATTTATGTAAAATTCTGAGATGCTGTGACCAATGATCTGATAATTATTTCGGTGACAAAATAGTAGTGATAGTCCTGATGACGTCACCAAACCTGATTAGGGGATTCTGATCAGATGATTCTGATCAGATGATTGATGACTGGTGCTGGCACCAGAATAGAAGTGTATCAGCATTTCATTTGTCACCGAAACTGATCGTTACGGGGTAAGCTCCCGTAAGTTTTTAACAAATTATTCTGAATACTTAAGGCCCGTAATCGTTCTTATAGCCTCATATTCTGTAAGTTACATATGATTTTCCCCCTTACCAATGTGTTGAGTTCTTTTAGAAATCTCTCTCTGATGGGCTATGCCTCTGCAACTGGCACCACCACTTAATTTAAATTCTCGCAAAATTAGAAACTGACGGTTTTATGTTCCGCATTCATAGAGTAGTCCTCGAATAGTTACATAGGCCTAATAATAAGCAGGCTTATACAGATTTGAAATTAAAAAGTAAAGCATATTTTCACACCAAAAATATTTTTCAGGGTTGCTTGACATTTAATGTTTTCGGTGACTGGTACAGTAGGCCTAATAGAACGTGTCATGTCTCCCTTTCTTCGTTTAAGTGTACCTGTGGGCGAAGTATCGGTTCCTGAATTTGGCTTTTTTTCCTATCATGAGTAAAACTGGATATTTCATTTTTTTATCATATAATTGACCTTGCTTCTTACGCCTAACTAAATATTGTTACCTGCTCGGATGTCGTCCGTACAACAATTCCCTGGTAATAGCAATCATGTAGGAGTATTTTCAAACCAAACATGAAGTTACAGGCATAATCGTGACAAAAAAACGGAATATTTTTTTATCAGCCATACAAAGTCTATATAGGTGTAATTTTGCCCTACCTGACGTGGAAATGTACTGAATACTCAGTACGTTTGAAAACAATTGCGAAAAAAATCGCAAGTTATTCTCAGGTGAGACTCGAGATCGTGGGTTCGTGTCCCACCCGAGAATAACTTGCGATTTTTTTCGCAATTGTTTTCAAACGTACTGAGTATTCAGTATTACGCAAATCCAGTTACTGTCTATTCCATCACGACAATTTTCTATCATACAAAGTTTGTTCAACTTAATAGTTTGGCAGACAATCTGTATTTTCTGTGTGATTTCACCTATCCTATATCTACCATATACCAGGGCTCTAAAGCCTAAAAACATTTCGCCTGTGTAAAACCTCTAGTTCATTCATAATTAAAAAAAAAGTCTCTGATAAAGTTTTTTTTTAGTATTTGTAATGTCACATTTAGTACGGTAGCTGAACTAAGACTACCAATCTTTTGGCGTTTGTCGATTGGTTGAGCTTGAGTAATTAAATTCCAATCAGACCAATCAGAAAAGAACCAGGAATACGCGGTTGTCCCACAAACGCACGCGTGTACGTAAAGTACGTATAAGCTGTCGATTTGTGGATCCTTAACAACTATCCAGGAGGAAAAGGCTTAGCGGAAATATTTATAAAACCATTCTTATATTCTTTCTAGAACTATGACTTGGCTGTAATTAATGAAAAAATGTTTGTAGTTAAAAATTCAAATGCTGATTTTTTTCTTCTGCGAATAAATATAGACTTTTAAATGACCAAGTTAATATGGTGGTTTTTTGATAGTCTTTCCTAATGCTAAGACAGGTTGTTTTAAACAGTAATGTTGTTTCTCGGTCAGGCAATCAACTCCTGGTAATCCCTTACATCTAAGTCTGCACCGTGTGTTTTCAAAACTCGACCCGGATTCAACTGGTAAGGTTACTAAAGAACAGATGAAAGAGGTTTGCGGCAACAAGATCAACATCAGCCATAATGCTATGGAGGCACTATTGAGAAAGTAAGATAATTCACGGTATTCAATCGGGCTCAACTCATATTATTGTAACGTAGCTGAGCTGTAGCGGTGAAAGTTTACTTTTCAATCTGGGATTCTTGAATCAAATCCTGAAAGACCAAAACAACTGAGTCTTTTAAGCCTGCTACTTTCCATAAAATGTCTACACTCTATCGCCGATACTCTTGGCGACGCTGATTGGACGGGACGGTTATGTAGTGTAACAGTGTAGTAATTTTATGGAAACCAACATAAGTCTTGGTTCACACTAGAACACATTAGACGCGTTAATGAAGTAGGCAAACGAACAGTGACGACGTACATGGGATACGCTGCTTACGTACGTTTGCATGAACGCACCAGAAAATTGCTCTAGTGTAAACAGCCCTACGTTTATAGAAAGTTATAGGTCCTACAGTACCGAGACAGCGACTGTTGATTGAGAATTCATCAGATTCTTATTTAGTATGAATGGTAGATGAATCCTAAAGGGAACAGGAGTTCATTTTCTTCATAACCTGCCATCTCTATTTTAGAGTAAAACAGAATAAATAAATTAAATATTTAAAAAAAAACTTCGTAGTGTAATAGGGCTAGACCTCTCTGATGTATTTTAATAAAATAGGTTATCAATCATTAATTGATTATTTATTAATATTAAATTTATATTTTCTAGATGTGATCGTTATGAAGATGGCAATATAAACTACCACACATTTTTGAACAACCTGACAGAGCAGCAGATACCAGAGGGTATATCGACGGCACATACAGGCTCTACGATGTCGAATGATTACAGACCGTTGCAACAGAGAAGGTAAAACCTGTTATACACTCTTTGGTAAAACGTGTATACTGCCCTCAATAGAAATCCAACTTTTGGATAACTTCACAATTTCGCTATTCTGTGATTGGTTTTGATACGGTGCATGCGTATTGATAACATTATATAAACGCAAGTATTGCCTGATGATCTGAAAACTGTTAATTAAAGCAAATCTAAACAAAATTTCTAAACGCCTCAAACACGACAACACAAAAGATTATTGTATACCATGGTATTTTACAGAACACTAAGGTAAAATATGAATATTTGAAGACTTGGTTGCTGAAAAGCATTTTACTAACTTCAAAACTCGGTTATTCATAATTCCCCCACATAAATTTAAAAAAGCAGAAGGTAGTATTCAGAGACAAGTGAAAACGCAATTAAACGTAAAATTCGTAGTAGGTGCGTTTATAACAAGTACATCCTTTACAAGTTTTTCTACATTTTTTCTTTTTTTTTTTACTCTAGTTTTACTGAAGCCCAAGTAAGGACAATCGAGCATATGAACCGAAAACCAATCCTTCCACAACCGTCACACTTGTTTCATATGGACGAAAATAGAGGTATATATAATAATTCTTTATAAATTAAATATTAAATTACTTCGAAGTGTAGATAAATGTATAAGAATACTAACGATGATATAATCGACTCACAGTTTCAACATCCAGAGTTTGAATTTATCTGCTGATGTAGTGAACTATCTTTCATTTGTTTATTTTGTTTCTGTTTCCAGGCAACAATTTTATGTCGACAATGAACCAAGATTTTATTCAACCCGTGATTCAACCAAGAACTTGGATACCCAGTGACGCATGTTGAAAACAATCGTTATATTACACCTCTGGTATTGGGGTGGCTAACAATTGTCACATTACACGTCCGGTGATAGGGTGACAGAAAGCAATCACTTCTTCAATTCACGTCTTTCACATCAGTGGATTTGATCGGCCCGAATTTTATCCACAATATCGTGTTAGATTGACACTTTACTTACGGTATTTGAATAAACTCAGAAATTCATTATAAGAAACTGACACCCATGAATTAAGGGACACTTTCAGACGATGAATATAATCAAGTTATGGCATAAGTATGCCATTGCATTTACGAGAACGATATTTAGGTCATAATTCTATGTGCGTAACTTGTTTTCTCTGTTTTTAAATTGAGGTTTTTAAATCGAGGTAACCTCAGTTTTTTTACGGAGGTTAAGAAAACAGGAATACAGTATACAAGTGTCTTTAGTATTAAACA
Organism: Anneissia japonica; assembly: GCF_011630105.1. Lineage (NCBI taxonomy): Eukaryota > Metazoa > Echinodermata > Crinoidea > Comatulida > Comatulidae > Anneissia > Anneissia japonica. The sequence continues at coordinate 2,642,162 of NW_022733259.1, read as the reverse complement.
ATGCACTTTTACATTGTCACAAGCAAACCTTAATGGATACAAGTTTTAATGATTACTTAATGAAAATACATTTTTATGAAATTATTTATATATTGAGTTCATAAATATAATAAAATAAACCTGTGGTCTACTTGATTTTGTTATTGATTTTATTATAAAATAATCTTAAAAACAAACTATCGAAAATTAGCACAGACAATGCTGAATCAAAGTACAGTATAATATTTATAGCCGATTCTAATTATTTTCTTCACACATTATATAGACCTGTTGGTACACATTCTATAGCATAGCGCCCTCTATTTGGTCTTTTATTATTACGGCATTATACATTTTAACATTCTGCTAAAAAATTCGGTGGTCATTGACGTAAATTGATTAGGCCCTATGTTTATTTTATTCCTTCCAGTAGTAACACAAGAGAACGAAAACAAGGACGAAGAGAGAGGGAGGATGAGATTCGGAAAAAGTTCTACAAAAACCACCATCACTGGAAAGGCCTTAAACATTAAACATTAATAATAAAAATAGCTACAAAAATATAAGATAATTATTTTAAACATTCAAATACAAAGCAATCAATCAGACAATTGACACTTTAGCAAATGCGACAGTAGGACTGTTATGTTAAATAGTATTATTTAGGCCTATATTAATATGTAGATGCTGATGTCTATAGAGATTTTTCATTATTTTACTGAATAATATTTAATGCCATATTATCGCCCATTTCAAAAGTGTCCATTATCCTACTCCTTGCAACTTAAGGTCACTACCCACCTTAATCATGCGACGTGCCTGAATGGAAAATCCATTCTGTTGGTTGCTGATCATTCTCCAAGTCTTCAATATCGAATTTACTTCAAGAGAAGTATTAAATGGCAGCCAAATTTAAATATTTTCAACATAAAAACATATATCTCCTCAACCGCATATTCTCAGAGCACTACTGACCATAATCTTGTAAACTTGATATTTGTAATTCAATATTTAAAAATACTGTAGTAAAGCCCCATTTACACAATGCAGATGCGTGCAGTGTTTTGAAGAATACAAACTATGCGATGTCGTCGTGTCGTAATCGTGTATAGTGTAAATGGGGCTTTAGTTAACTGAAAACTGGATTAATTTCACCCTCACCTCTTTGCATATGGTATTCTTTGTTGTATTCTTTGTTTTATTTGGAGTTAGTATCATATTTAATTTAGTGTTTTAGTTAGTAATATTTAAGTTCTTGCCAATTTTAACATGGTGGTATACTGTATTGTAAATTAATTTATTGATATAATTTCTGTAGGCCTAATTGAGTTAGATTCTTGTTTGAACATTCAGAATGCACAACATAGCATTTTGGTTTCAAGGGCATGCTGCTTCTTTTTATACACTTTACTTGTAAACATTGAAAAAATATTAATGAAGAAAACAATTACAATTAAAATTATATTGTTGAAACTGTCTTTAATATAAATCAACAAGTGTTACATAATGACAACAACATATGTCAAATTTGCCAAAAAAAAATCAAAACATGGTATATTGCAAAACAATGTAGGATGCCGCCAAACTTCATTTCAAAATGATTTGCAGCAAGTTTGATTATGCAGAGTACAGGGCACAATAAACTTTGCATAGCATGCCTAGCAAGGAGCATACATTCCTGCAACATGGATATAAAAAATAGGTTCCACTCTGACTATGGTCATGAAATGAAACTTTGCATTTTATTTAGATCTGTAAATAAATTACTTAACATAACAACTGCTTCATAAACACAAGTAATGCTAACGATATATACAATTTAAAAATTTTAAATTAATTTTAACTAATTAATTAATTTTAATTTTAAAATTTATTTAATTTTTTTTAAATTAAAAATTTTATAGTGGGCAAATCATAGGTGGATCCAGGAATTCAAACAAGAGGGAGCAAGGGGAAGGAATTTCACAGATCAAGAGTCCAGACCACTTTAGCCCACCATGGTTAGAACTGATGTACTAGATAGCCAGAAATGGCACTCTCAGACTTACATTTGAATGTAATTTTTTTTTTCCCCCATTTAAAAAAAAAATCAACATTTTACCCAAATACCCAGACCGGCTAGGCCCTTCATGAATCCCCCTTTGCCTAAGAGTAATAATCCAACAAACCTCAAAGAATGTGATCTCACTATGAATTTATTCTCTTGTAATACCAATCTCACTACAATCAGCCACAGCATAAATTGGATGTGCATAATGCACAATGTAACTATGACTGAAACATACAATATTTTCGCTCAAACTTCATAATCATATAATAAACAGAACATAAACATTAAAGTGATGGAATGGGCAGTGTACTGGCATAGCTTCCTATTAATTACTATTTTTTTTTGTGGGGGGGGGGGGGAATGGCAAATTTGTTTAAAGAAACATTACAATAATCAATTCACATAAAGATCAACACATTAAATAATCAATATATCTATATAATTTATTAGCAAAAACACAAAAATTGATTACAATCTTAATAAACTAGTATAAAAATTGTCTAAAAATTTAATGTTTTTCCATAAAAGAGATATCATCAAATAATTTCCTAAGAAAATCTTTAAGACAATTTTATTCCATTCCAAATTCAAATATCCTTGATTTTTATTTTTATTCTCTGTATTGATAAACCCATAATACATTGCATATGTGATTGCAAAACTAGTGTTAATGCGGTTTATATAATTCATTTAATATAAATTACCCGCCAATGGTACCCATACATTAACTAATGTAGGATCACGATTTGGTATCATATCGGATTGAGGAACACCATGGTATACCCGCGTTAAATATTGTTCGCCTTTTAAAACTACTTCCGTACTTGTGTTCGTAATTACATCAAAGTTATCTGGATGTAAAACCTGTATGGCTGCTTCCCCGAGTCTTCCTTTGTAATCTTTGGTTTTTGCGCAAATGTCATTTTCTATTTGCATTTGTGGTGTGTTCCACGTTGGTATTATTTTATTAGTGTCCTTCAAAAGTGTAGTACTGGGAGTACCGCGATCAGATGTCACACATGGTGAAAATTGCACAAGGGATTTGAAAACGGGCATTGTCTGTAGTGAGTCATTATGCAGGCACTCAAGTTCAACGGAATCAGAGGATCGTGGGATACTTGACGATTGTAACGACATACTCTGTTCTGTTGTCAGTGTATGCTTTGAGTACGACCTCTTGCAACATGCTTTTCGACAGCATGTGCTGGCTAATTGTCCAAAACCTTTTTCGGGGCCGATAAAGTGACATACGGATTGAAAGAAGAATGTGGAGTATACCCATGTAATGGTCATAATAAGCATTAGGAATATTCCCATTCTGGTGTACGATAAAATGGTTGATGGCATCATGAACACTCCGGCAGAGAATGTAGTCAGTGCTGCCATCGTTATTGCACAGCCCATCTGCGACACCGAGAATATTACTCTTGATTCGCGGTCCTTTTCCTGAGCTAATTGGTATGCGACACCATAGTGAACAGTGAAATCAATCGAAAGACCAACAGCTACAGATATTATAACAGATTCCAAAATATTGAGTTCCCACCCAAGCAGTACTAAAACACCGATTGTCAAAAAGATTGCACCCGAGACAGACAGCATTGCATAGCAAGTTATTAAAGTATTTCGAGTAGTTATAAATAGTACAATGGTAGCGATTGATACAGAAAGCATAAGCGAATGTGGAGTTCCAATCGCGAGATTATGTTGTAAATCGTAAAATGCTAATAAGTTTTCGTCCGCTATTGCCCAGCCGTTTTTTAATCCATCCGGAGCGGTTTCCAGCTCTTTAACAAGCCAGTCATTGATACTGTTCCAAAAATTGCTTACTTTTCCATACACAACCGAATAATTAAATTCCGCCTCAAAAGTTATTAGAACGATACTAATCCTATCGTCGTCCTTGTGAAATTTTGGTCCTCCGACCGTCTGATCATAATATATTAATAAATCTTCATAGAGATAAAGTACTAATTCCTTTAAGCAATACTCAAAGACTGCTTTTGTGTACGGAAATGTTGATTTATTACAACATGGCGAAACATCAACCCCTGTTGACGTCAAACACGGGTTGCGCGCCATCCAGTCACGAAAACCTTCCATGAAACATGCCTCAGGGTGATAACCTGGAAGTGGTTTATAAAATGTCTGCTTACGTAATCTTTGGCAAAATTGATACATCCATTCTTGTGACTCTGGACTTGAAATATCCAAAGTATCGTCTAAAACTAAATGACCAGTATCATCAGGATCCCAATGATTTCCATTGTCTACAGCACGTATTCCAAAAAGAATATTTACAGGAATTGAATTTGAAGGCTCGCTATCTTGCTGCTTCTCAAACCAAAATAAATGTTTATATATAAGATCGTATCTCTCAAATGGATGCGTACTCTGTAGAAGTTGAAATTCTGACACAGTTGGCAGACTCAATCCAGGAGCCACAAATATTAAAATAGCACCAGCTACAGCTAAGAAAAACAATATTAGTAACCACATTATTCTTAAACGAATAATGATACAGGGTAATAATTTCTCAAAAAATATCCGTGAATATTCACTTGCTTGGTAACGTACTTTGTGAAAGAAAATACAAATTTCATTTAAGTGGTTCCTTTTATGATAATTTTCATGTCGTTCTGACGATGACATACAAGTAAATTTCCGACAAATAAAATCATGAATTACTACAACAGCAGGTAGCCACGTCATAGTTAAAACGAAGTTGATAATGATTGCAGTTCCCGCATAAATCGCAAAACAACGTATAGCTGTAATTGAGCTAAGGGCATTTACATAAAACGCTGCAGCAGTTGTGAAACTTGTTACAAACATTGTCAGCACCGCATGGCGTGATGTCTCAATCAAAATTATCAACAGAGGAGTGTGAGGTTTGTCAAATCGTAACTTTTTCCAAATATCACAGAAAACAAACGTGTCGTCAGCGCCAATACCAACGAGTAAAATTATAGCACATAAATTCATGAACGGAAAGAAAACTAACCGGAACACAACAACATAAAAGAAGTAAGCGAAAACAAGTGACATCATTATACTGACCATTGTCATTATTGTAATAAATATTGATCCAATATAAATCCACATAAGAAAAAACACAGTCAGCATTCCAAGGGCCGGGTATAACGTATCTGATAGCAAATAATCAATAAACATGGAATACTTTATGCCGAAGTCGATACCAGCGATTTCAGTCACACCATCCGACAAATCAGAATATTTGAAGTTATCCTCATAGAGCTTTTTTAAATGACTTTCAGACTTCGTGATTGGTGCAATAAGCAAAGTTGCAGATGGTTCGGTATTTTTCGGGTTTGCAACGCTCAAAAAATCAATACTTAATATATACTGAAACATCATGTACACAGCATTAAAGCGGGTGCAGTTTGTTGGCACTGTGTAACAATATTCAAGACGTTTTGAGTCTGAGCTGTAGTCCCAGCATAATCTCGATAGTGTCCTATTATGGAAAAAACCTGCACAGAATTGAAGTAATTCAAGTGTATATGTAACGTCTTCTTGTTGAATATCAAAACACGAGGATTTATTGCGTAGAAGGGTTATGTAATTTCCTAAAGATTTACTTGGACAGCATTGGAAGTTTTGTCGCAAACAATGGCGATCGAAATCGATGTGGCTACGGAGCCGTTGATCAACCTCACAAACTGATTGGATAGCTTCTACGGAGAATAACGAATGCTTGGCCTCCGCGGTGAATGCTATTCTTGCATCTAAATCACCATCTGAAATTTGAAAATTATTATCATTATTGTGGTCTACAGGTGTTTAAACATATGTTCCAGTACCTCCTAAATGTGATGATTTTTAAAATATTGCCTTTTTCGAAGTTTGATAAAAATGAAAAAAATCATAAAGTATTCTAACTTTGTTCCGATTCAGATTCAAATTTATTTGTCCAATATGGAAATAGCAGTGGGTACATTTTCAGGTTATTATAATTGTATAAAAGACATTTATTCCATATAGATAAAATATATGTTAAAATAACTCCAAACATACAATAACAAAATACAGTTAAAGAATAATCATAATATTGTACATCGAGATAGTAATTTATAAAATATTTAAATGTTGAATAGAAGATTCCAGTTAAAATTGTAAAATTACTAAAAGAATAAAAGTATGAAAACAACTAAAAGATACATCCTATAATAATAGTTATCGATGTCAAAATGCTCTAGGTACTTGGGGCTTTCTCCTATCATTAATTTAGAATTTGTGCTTTTTTTTATCATAACTTATGATGGTGATCCATCATAACCAAGAGTTTTTGTTATAAAAAAATCCTGCCTTTTTAAAGAGTAAAGCCAAGACCCTGGAATTAGAAGGCAGGCACCTAAACCACAAAGTCACAGCTCTACTCATAACATAATGTTAGCCTAGGCATACTTACACCTATCACTGCAAAAATATGATGGCTCAGCATCGTCATAAGAGTATGATGATGAAGATGAAGACAACGAGGATGACGACCCTCGGCCTGTCGAGTCGGCAGGCTCGTTGAGGTATCCCATTGTGTCAAGGTCTCGCACCACACGATCGTCCGATGCACTCTCTTCAAAGTAGTCATCGCTATCGTGCAATGTTGGGTAGAAAGATAGTGTTTTCCCTGGTTCACTTTCAGCTAGGTAGAAGTTCCAGCTTGTTATGCGACTTTTGATGTCTGTTCCTCTTGCTTCAAAACCCTTGGAGAACAAATGGTAAAGTGTTTTATTTTTAAAAATTTGATTGTAAAAACATTCATTTTTATTTTTACAAGACAGTGTTTCACTTAAGGGAATAACACTTATAAAATGAAAATCCATATCCATGTCTGGTCGTATGCAAGTAAGAATTAGTTGGTGAAGTGTTCTTTTCTAGCAAAATATTTATACAGTAGATCAAGTGTTCACTATGAGCACATCCCTGGTCTGTAAAAATGGGGGGTGGGAGGAAATACTCCTTTCTATCAAATCCATCTTCCACATCCTATCATATTTAAAAGTGTAGCATATAAAGATAACAACATGACAACTCATTGAAATATATTGATGTATAT
>NW_022733259.1:2634013-2634961 GCF_011630105.1 Anneissia japonica | reverse complement strand
AGATGTTGCAATGAGACCACATGTAAGGAAAGCACTGAAGATGACAACCACCATGAGGACTGAACACCATAGCTTGCTAAGCATCCAGGCATACCTACGCAAAAACAAATACTCAATAAATATACTGAGATGAGAGAGTGAAAGATGTTTTTGGGTTTGAACCTCAAACTTCCAATCTCAGTTTTGACGCTGAGCTTTACAAGGCTCTTTATGTTACATTTAAAATCGCCATGCCTACAATAATACGGGCAAATCCAATATACACATTCTACCTTTACCACACAAGCCTTGAAAATAGGTGAAGAGCTTCATTTAAGGGGACAATGCAGGCATTTTTTCCGGGTGAAAAAAAAATTCTATGCATGAGCCACCCCTAACATTAACATGATTGTTATGGCAGAGTGGGCTAAGAGTGGGCTCTAAGCTGGTAGATTACTTACTGAAAACATATTTTGTGGCTCAGTTGTCTGGCCCAGTAAAGTCTCATGTCTTCTCCGTTGTCATGCATTTTTGCCCTTGGATATGATTTTCATTTAAACCTGTAAAACACAAATGAATAAAATATAACATAATAATAAAAATATAATGAATTATATAATAAAAAATGTTGTAATAACACAATAGATCATATGTTTGAAACATTGCATAGTTCTCAACCTAAATGCTAATCAGTGCCAGCGTCTGAAATCTGAGGGGTAAAGTGAAGGGCAAGGTAAAATTTCGAGGGAGTAATATGCTGGGGTGAGCCAAAGTGGGCGTGGTCGGGCGTCGCTCAAAATGTCTTGAAAGTGGTCTAGAGGGCGAAGCCCCCAAAAAATATGAAAATTTTGGGGTTTCAGAGGCTTATTTAATCAATATTATAAATAGATAATATATAGACAAATAGTAGAAAATACATCATTTTTTTCCTCCCCGACGAATTGAGGTTTATCTTTTTTTAGGAGGGAA
>NW_022733259.1:2593411-2633984 GCF_011630105.1 Anneissia japonica | reverse complement strand
TGGGGGGAGGGGGAAAGAAAATTATCTGGGGGTAAATTCCCCCTGCGCTCCCACTGGCACTGCCACTGATGCTAATATTTAAAACCTGAATATTTTTTTTTAAAACATAATTACTGACATATATCAGGAATAAGATATAAGATCGCCATCACCGTAGGTAATCAGAAGGATTACCATACGGACAATTATAATTATGAAACAGTTTTCTCGCCAGCTGTAAGATTCAATGAGTTGATCAGTTTCTTTTCTATGTTGGATCAACATATTAAGTTATCAAGACAACCAACTCTCAGTTACAAAACCAAGCATGATTCAAACCACAAAAAAAAAAACACATTCAAAATTCTGACCCACAAATGAACAGTACATGGAAGGAAAGTATCAATTATAGGATTATAAAACCGGACAGCAATAAGGAAATTAGCTTTTGATCACGAGTTAGGTTCAAGCAATTGTTCACTCTCCTTCAACCTGCTGACAGATGAACATGTAAGCACAGGAACACACACTACAATATTCCATTATTGCGTCCAATTACATCTGTTATTGCAGTATATAAATACGATAAAGACAATAATACTGATTGGTACGCCTTGACAGTTCGTATGCGCCCCTGTATCCTGATGTTTTGTTCAAAATTTGATTTACAACTTAATCATATCCCTTGTCATAAATACTCTCTGCTTTAAAATGTAAGGTTAAGTCCAATTTCCTTCCAAGATTTCAGTACAGTTAAGCTGACATTTCAATATATTAAATCTGAAGGGTGTGGTATAACCAATACAGTATGTAAAGCTCTGTCCAGACTATCAAATTTTATTTGAAAAAAAACACGTGACATGCCTATATGGTCATGATGACATCACATCATGACTATATATAGACACATCATGACTATATATGGGCATACAACAGTTTGATAGTGTGGAAAGAGCTTAAGATATCAAATCTTTAGGGTGTGGTACAACCAATACAATATGTTACACTGATTGAGTTTGGCTAGTGATATACAGAGTATGTGCAAAATAACATATGCTACAACACTTGATCTAGATAAAAAAAATTGTAGCTGGCTCATCTGAGTTATAGCAATTTACAGTACATTGGTTATCTACTGCCCTATCCAGCATTTCAATTTTTTTAAATGTTGGTCAAATTAATAAATGAAATGCGAGCCTATCGCAAGTACAATTGAGTACATGTGACCAGAAAAACCCGTAAAAAATAAAGTATAGATATTTAACTATGTAGTTGTTTACTAATGGTGGCGTTGTTTGTGCAACCATGGCAGCCACTTTTTAGGCAATAGATAAATACTCATTGAGGCTACGTTCAGACTTGAAGATAAGCCAGCCTTAAGTTAAGCCTGGCTCAAAGTTAAACCCGGCTTAACCTTGCGGGCGTTCGTTCAGACTAGCTGGATTAGCCAGGTACGAAAATTAGGATATTAACAAGTTTTGAAACATTGAGCGCAAAACGTACGCCCGCTCTCAGCACAAGTAATCGAATGCTGATTAGTCATTTTTTTTACCCGAGGCAAACGCGAGACCCCTGCAGCGATTAAAGCCCAGATTAGAATAGTTACACACGGTGGCACAGCCCGGCTTGATATAAGCCACCTAGTTCAGACTGGCGGGTGGATAAACCCAGTGAGTTGAGCCGGGTTTATCCACCTAGTCTGAACAAGGCCTAAAATTCTATGGGGTTCCCCAGAGCACTGTATGCATGTACTGAACCTTACAATAACACAGGATACAAACCCAATTAAGCACGTCCTGTAAATTAATTGAACCGATGGGATAATTAATCAACTAATTACTATATCATTCATACTGGTAACTCATTGATATTTAAGTATTGATAATCTTGAAGTTATCCATCATTTCCAAGGTTCCTGAAAGCCCACTGTAATTTTACAAAATGATTTATACTTAATATATACCGTACATCCAATTACCAAGTTATTTCTAGATTTTAATATAGACTAGCATAACGTTCATAAATATATACTCCCCCTTATTTATTGTTGTCCAATTTTAAATTGAAGTTCCAAGAAAATTAGCTGTAAGTTTACCGATATTATTACTGTATTTTTTATAGTTTTTCTAATGTATCCCAAATGCTCTCCCTGCCCTCCCACCGGCGCCACCACTATACGAGTCCAATCTCCTTGAACACAAAATTAGGCCAATTATTGGAGGTTGGCATATACCTGGGGAATCCCCTTTTCAATCAAATAATATTTCATCACTGCATACCCAATTCTAAGCCAACATTTGTAAAGGTCAGTTAAGCTACTCGTTCAAATCCTCTCCTGGGCATTTGGCCGAGAAAAGGTTGGTACGTAAAATTAGGTGAAAAGTAAGAGGTGGACTTATAGCGGAGGAGGTGGGCTTATACCGGAGGAGATGGGCTTATATCGAAGGAGATGGGCTTATACCGGAGGAGGTGGGCTTATACCCGAGGAGGTGGGCTTATACCCGAGGAGGTGGGCTTATACCTGAGACGGTGGGCTTATACATGAGGAGGTGGGCTTATACCCGAGGGTGTGGGCTTATACCCGAGGATGTGGCCTTATACTGGAGGTGGGCTCATACCGGAGGAGGTAGGCTTATACCCAAGGAAGTACTGTAATGATAGATTCTTAGGTCTCAAGATTTAAAATATAACGATAAGAATCTTTCATCAGATAAGACACTGGGCAGGATGCCTGCATCATTAATCAGGATAAAAATCATTTGCAAATATATGACACTGAAACTTCCCCTATTTATTGAGATAGTCTGTAAAGAGTTGTAGTAGAAATATGCTAGGTTCAAAAACAGATTTGTTGATGATAGTGATCAAAGGTCGAAAAGTTATGAACTTGCAGAGCTTGATTTCATGCTCATGAATTAAAAATAATTTATGAATCGTTTTGTTTCAAATGCCATCTGCTGGCCAACAGATATGATTTAAACATGTTTTGGTTTGTTTGCACACCACGGTGCACTGTAGTGACCCCGATTATCGTTCTCATTAGTGAACTCTCAAACTATAACTGATTTACGGATTCTCCGAATGGAACTCACCTTTCCATGCACCCATAGAAACTGTTATTTGGTGCCATTCAGACACAATAGCAGATAATAAAAAATATAGAAGAATCACTTGGATGACGTTTTGTCTGTACATTGATGCAAACATAACCTTGTCTGAATGAATCTGTTTGAAATGTCTTCTTTCCAGGCATATCTTGGTACTTCCTGCAAATTATGATGAACCTCCCACCGGATTGAGCTTGTACGAAGTTTGGTGAATCCCATTGGAGTATATTTTTAGGAACTCATTTAAATTAAAATCCTAGTGGAATACTTTCTAAATCAAAATCATTTATAATGAAAGAGTATAAGAATCCAAGAGAAATAAATATAATTTTGAAAATGTTTAGATCTAAATTTGAATAAACTCCAACTGTAATTTGGATTTAAATATATGGGTACAAATCAAACAAGGAATAAAAGAAGTTTAAAACTACTATTGGAATGAATATGAATAACATTTCGATTGAAATGTATTACAATTCATGAAAAGTTCTTTATTCTCATTCAGTGGAATAGGCCTAGTTGAAAATTCTATCACATATACTAAGTACTGTGTAACTGGGTCAAACTACAAACGTAGTATTCCCTTAGGCATGGAATACAGCTACCTAATGAAATGTCTTTACAGAATATTATTCCCGGCGGAGTGAAAAACCTTGTAGTATGCCTCGTTGGATGCCATGAGGAATGAACCTGGAAATGCGATCAATCTAAAAACTTGCTAGAAGTTTCTTTTTATCATTTGATGTTCATCTTGAAATACAACTTAACAAAGATTTCAAGGTCTAATCAGAATAAAGTGCAAAGCCGGGCCGTTCACTGAGTTGTACAACCGTCGGCCGATGAATCCAACTCCTCTCCCTCTGAGCGATAGACGATGTGATGCCGTTTGCTGATTATCGGTGGCAGTCTGAATGGATCGTCATTAAAATTATCCATTGTGACGACCGCCTTTAAAGATATCTTTCTTTCCTTAAATCGCTATCAATCACATAGCTAGAGATTTTTTTTTTTTTTTTTTCAGGGTAAATGACCTAGAATCTGTTTTTGAGGTTTGGATATCTCTACAATACTTTCAGAAACACAATCAAGAAATACAAAGAATGTATTGTGTATAAAAAAGAAGTTGAAATGTCATATCGTAAATGTATTCAGTTGTACTGCCAAATAATAGCACATTAAAAAAAACAAACTTGGGGACTGGAACTAATATTTGCAGGCTCCTGGCTGTTAATCCTTGCCAATTTCAGAATATTTCTTTAAGTTAATTTCTGTAAGTAATATGGCATACTCTTTCATATTCATATCAATATTTGGTTGGTTAGGAGATGTACACTGTACACTGGTTTCAGATGTCTGACTAAACAAATGTTTATCTTTCAATGTCTGTTAAGTCGATTAATGCTCTATTTCATTAAAGCGTGGAGATATCTGAAATTGAGTGGGATTGTTTGGAGCAGCAGATGTGGTTCAGGCTCACAACCTAGAGGTTGTAGGGGTTCAAATCCCACACGGTCCATTAAATGGTGAAACAATAAGCCCTCTTTTAGTGTCAACTGCACATGACACTGTAATAGGTCAAGTTCTTACTCTACAGTGGTTAATCTTTGGTGTATTGTAAGCAAAATGATCCACCCAAGTTTTCAATAAAGCCTATCAATATACAAATAGGAAGTGTATAAAACTCATATCAGATCAAAAGAGTCCCTATGGACAATGTATGATTGGTTTGTTTTTGTAAATTGACATTTAACATATGAGGCTACCATCTCATCATCTTTACTGTATAAATATAACATTCTTATTCCCTACATTATAAGCTTTAAAATTTACTTGAATCAACTTACTATTGCCAAAGTTATGAGAAAAGCTTGGTTTCCATACAATCGCTACACAGTCACTACAGAGTTTCTATTGCAATCCTAGCGCTGCGTAGCTGTCTGCGACGCAATCGGTAACGCTACCTGATTAAACTGACGAATCAGCATCGCCGAAGGAGTCGGCGATAGCGTGTAGCGATTTTTATGGAAACCAGGTTTGAAAATATTAGGGCTTCTCTGTACTGTGGTTTGCAATACTGCCACATTTTTATGCTAATTACTCAGTTAAAAATTTAGCAACAGTACTTTGGTTTTGGGATGGCAAGCCTCATATACTTGCGTCACTAAAAATAAAATAAACTTTAAAATAGAAAGAAATGTAAATTTTGTAATATATTTTGCAATTTAAAAAATGTTAGATATCTATCAATAAGATAGAAGAGACTAAAACATGGTTGATATATATTAACAGCATAGAGACTGAAACAGATTTGAATCAGTTTATTTGTGCTGACACAACTCGGCAAAAATTCAAGAAGTGTTTCCGTCAGCAAACAAGTGTTTATGTAAACATTTACAAATAGCATTGAGATCGTTACAGTATACAAGTGCTGACATTTAAAAATACACTCTGTGCAATAAAACCTGCAAAAAACACATAATTGAAATTCAGCAAGAGAAAAATATTATCCTTGACAATTAATAAGAACATAATGCAATTCTTTTATTGTTTGAATACAGCCTTTTGCGGGTGATCAATTAAATCAGCAACAGCTGAAGGTGGTTTTGCGCAGCGATTTCCATTTAGATTGTAAACCTCGTTGTCGAGGGTTTGAACCACACGCTGACTATTCTTAGCCGGCCATACTTTAGTTAACAGAGTTTGCACTATTGACGGGTTGTGAAGTGGCTCTCACTATGTTTTACCCTAGGTGCGAGTGTTCCATGGCTTATACATTAAATAAATATCGTGGCCACCTCTCATCAATATTGTCCAGATTATCATATAATATATCATATTCTTTGAAAAAAACTATTGAGTGCCCATATATAGTCATGATGTGCCTATATATGGTCATGATGTGCTTATATATGGTCATGATGTGATGTCATCTTGACCATATTTAGGCATGTCATGTTTTTGTTAAATAAAATTTGATAGTCTGGACAGGTAATTAACACTGCCATTTATTTGATTAAGCAAATCAACGTTTTAAACGGATTAAAAATATATCTTCAGATTTTAGGAAGGAAAGCTTATTTTTAAAAGTAATATGAACGTATATTAGAGTACAACTTCAATTATATACTTAATTATATAGTTAGTACACACACTTTTCCAACTTAAACAACAGAGGAAGCAGGGTGATTTTCAACAGCTCAGGGCAAGGTTGCGAAGCCAAACTGTCAGCGGGCGATATATTTAACATACAGTCTCAGTAGCAAGATGTCAATAATTAAAGCGTACAAAGTGTTATGATAAATTTCCACAAACATCCAAAGAATGACCATGAAAAGTAATGAGCACTGAGGAAACATATTATATAAATCCAAATTGATTTTGATGACGAGAAACAGGAGTGAAAGGGGGAAAGGGAGATCAAATCTGCCTTAAATCATAACAGAGGGAAATCTATAAATTACCTACTATGACAGAACCACAATAATTCTATATTAGCTTCAATCATACCGACATGTATTTTATTACTGAAAAACTTTTTGCAATTAACACTCAAATGACAAAAAATTTAAGGATTTTTTAGTCCAAAAATGCTGTAAATTGGTGAAACTAGATTTGATTTTGTTCTGTATTTCATTGGAAGTTGAAAATGTATTTGGTTTTTTAAATCGACCAAATAAATTATTAAATGGATATTTTTTTCCGATTTTATTACTGAGAGTAATAACCTTACAATATAACAAAGGTATGTAAATAACCGATACATCGCAGCGTCATTGTGTTGAATTGCATATAGGCGTGGACCATGACTACCTAGCTACCGTAAAGAGGCGTTACAGTAGCTACATATTCACATCATTCCTCAATGACAAAGGCTGAAATGAACCATCGTGGTAACCCCCCCACCCCACTTTTTCGAAAGATACAATGGGTTCTTTAAAGTGCACACGAGCCAAATGTGTACACGGGACCTCCAATTTTAAGACTGTTCTACCAACCGAACCATGGGCAAGGAGATGCTAGAACCAGCGTCGATGTTAAGGCTGCCTTAAACTGCACATACAATAAGTAACAAGGTTGGAGCTGAGTTGGTAGTGTTTAGTTGTATTCCAATCCAAATTCTGGAATTCCATCCCTCATACCAGGATTTGATTTGGTGCGTGTTACGCTGGATATGAAAATTACATACAATAAAACGTATAAAGGAAGGAACTTATACAACAGGTACTACTACATACAAGTAGTTGTGAAGTAATTTTGATGCAAATCAACAAATTTCTATAATAGATTCTTCATTGGTAGTCAGTCAAGCAAGAGGAATTATAGCTGAAATGAAAGAACACCGGAAAAAGACATCCGCCCACAAAACAGAAAGGCATTGTCTTCCAAATGTGGAAGGATGTTTATTGCGTTCAATGAAATTATGATAGAAAAAAAAAGGTCTGTTCAGATTTTTGGAACAATTCAAGCTCTTTATCATTAGGTTAAAACTATCAAATCCCACAAAGGTGGGCTATTGAAAATTTGAAGGTCAAAGAACCTATAGACAGTCTATTGTGTTCCTGAAACGTTTCCATGAGATGAACATTTGTAATATTAAAGATTTATTTGTGAGTACTCATATTTTTTTTTTATAAATCAACAATATTTATAATAATAAGAGTGCACTATAAATTCTTGAACAAGCAAAATTCACTAAAATGAGAGAAAAGGGCTCCAAGAAAAAAGATATCGGCCTCGACGACGAGAATGATGCTGTCTGTCAAATGTCCCTGGATGTTGATTGAAAATATGAGAACAAAAATGGTGGAAATTCTATTTGCAATATGAGAATAATAAATCATATGGTGGAAATTTTCTATCTTATAATGATTGACAGCTTGTTGACAATTTGAAGGTCACTTGTAAGGAGCATTTTTATGCAAGTTTGAATAGCGAATTATGGACAAGTATCACATCCACTTTATTAATTAAAAACATTGAATTTACCACGATTACGGTGTTGTACAAGACTCAACGGTTCATACTGTTTGTCGTTTTTGAAAGACACAATACGCAAGCAGCTTGATGGAACAGCAACAGGAAAACAAGAATCTTTAAAAAGGACTTTCAAAAGTGACTTAAGGCATCATTATTTTAAGCTCTTATTTTATTTTATTATTTTGTTTTTAATGTAAATTGTATTTTAGTTAAATATGTTCTACTTTTTAATCCAAAAATTGTTGTACTGAGTGCCCCAAGGGCGACCAGTCCACTTGACTGATTGGCCCACCTTGGTTAACAATGAATGAATGAAATGAATGAATGGATGGATGCCAGGGGTGGCGCCAGGGTTTGCCCGATGGGGGGGGGGAGGAGCCGAGGTCCCTGACGGTGGGGCAGATGCCCCCCAAGAGGGGTCAGATTTCCCTGACGAAAGTAATGTGGGCGTGGTTGAGCTTCAATTAAAAGGTTTCAAAAGAGGTCCAGGGGGCGAAGCCCCAAAAATTTTAGCAATTTAGGGGTTTCAAAGGCTTATTTAATCAATTTTAGAGTCTACAAATATGCAGAAAATACATATAATTTTTTTTCTCCCCAACGAATCGTGCTTTTTCTCCCCGACGGGGGGACACCCCACAGGAAAACAAGAATCTTTAAAAAGGACTTTCAAAAGTGACTTAAGGCATCATTATTTTAAGCTCTTATTTTATTTTATTATTTTGTTTTTAATGTAAATTGTATTTTAGTTAAATATGTTCTACTTTTTAATCCAAAAATTGTTGTACTGAGTGCCCCAAGGGCGACCAGTCCACTTGACTGATTGGCCCACCTTGGTTAACAATGAATGAATGAAATGAATGAATGGATGGATGCCAGGGGTGGCGCCAGGGTTTGCCCGATGGGGGGGGGGAGGAGCCGAGGTCCCTGACGGGGGGGCAGATGCCCCCCAAGAGGGGTCAGATTTCCCTGACGAAAGCAATGTGGGCGTGGTCGAGCTTCGATTAAAGGTTTCAAAAGAGGTCCAGGGGGCGATGCCCCAAAAATTTTAGCAATTTAGGGGTTTCAAAGGCTTATTTAATCAATTTTAGAGTCTACAAATATGCAGAAAATACATATAATTTTTTTTCTCCCCAACGAATTGTGCTTTTTCTCCCCGACGGGGGGACACCCCCCGCTGGCGCAACTCCTGATGGAAGCATGGATGGATGCATGATTGATTGATTGATTGATTGAATGAATGAATGAATCAATTAATCAATTAATCAATAAGTGAATCAATTAATCAATCAATCAATCAATCAATGAATAAATCAATCAATAATACAAATAAAATCTCTATGGTTCAACTTCCATCCCTCGCTGTGCATTTCACTTTTGCCCTTCAGCAGGGCTCTTCTTCTGTCCACTAAGGATTATAAATGGAAACCTAGTGGGGTTCCCCGGCTCCTGTACTGATTACAGCATGTGAACCCAATAACTGGGAAAAAAATAATAATAATTATTTGTGATTTGTATAGCGCCTCCCGTTGAACCAAGCTCAAGGCGCTTGACAACAACAAAAGAATAACGGACAAGAAATTATACCATGAACCTAGACTCACAGAAAAACAAACAAAAACATTTTACAGTATATTAGAAAAAAGGTACTATATAAATTATAAACTAATAATTAAATATTACTTACTTGATATTCAATACAGACTTATCAAAGCAAAATGCATATGAGCACCTCGATGGGATCTAACAATTTATAATATATTATAATAGCTTTGTTATGCTGTTCTCTTTATGTCAACATCCATCACAAGAAGTTTCATTAAAGAAATCAAACCCACATAAATTTGATCCATTTTGAATACTCAAACCATGATTACAAAACAACTATACTTAAATCTTAATTGCGTGGGCCAGATGAACCTAGAAACGACAAAGTGCATTTTACATATGATTTGCGAACTGTTACTAAATATTAGCTTTTCGAATGGTAATTTTCCCTTTTTACATGCTTGACACCAATTTTATTTTACATCAATTAAAGACAATAAGACTAGAAAATTCAACATTTCAATTATAAAACCAAATAAGATACTAACTTGAACTTTCCAGCATTTTGGTAATTTTGTTTGACATTATTATTAGCCCATATATTATTTATATTGTAGTGTTTATGTTAAAATGGATGAGTGAGGTTCACAGACTTTTTGTTATAGTGATTAGTTCGTTTTTGTGTCCCTGCCTGTATATGTATACCACCATTGTGTTGTACTTTGTTTATATAAAGAATATTAAATAAGAACAGAGAGAGCAGCTTAGCTCAGTCGGCTAATCTTGTGGTAGCCACTGTGTGTGCGCTGAACCGTGGAGATCTCTAGGTCCCCGGTTCAATTCCCATCGCTGCCTCTCCTTGTGTTTCAGCTAGAGGGCTGAAATACAAGTTACATAGCGCACCGTCTTTCGGATGAGATGTTTAAGCCGTTCGTCCCGTGCACGGGACGTCCCATGTGCACGTTAAAGAACACAGTACACTCTTCGGAAAAGAGTAGGGGATTGTCTCCCTGTGTACTGTCCAATCACCACCAGAAGGACCCACTGGAAATAAGTCTTCTTCTAGACTTTCGTGGGCTATCCTTGGTGTTTACACCAAATAAATCCAATCCAATCCAATCCAACAACTTGTTCTTACTAAGAGTGTGCTCCCCTTTCAATATACCAAACACAGTGAGTATATTTCAAACTTGCGAATAAATTTACTCCTAAATTTTCAGTGTACACAGCCTTTGATTTCATCACAAGCAAACACATCAAAAGGGTTACTAAAAATATGAAAGCAACATATTTAAATAGCTTACTCGTAGCACCATTACAGCAGAAAAATATAAAAAGACTAAAGAGATTTCAGATATAATAATTCTAAAAGTTTGTTGTCTGAAAAAGACATAATTGGAACTGTGAAATGGTAGAAAATACTGTAATAACAGGAAAACAATACACCCACAACCAATAAATAAATTCAGTGCTTACCAAGGGACAAACGAAAAACTCGAGACTAAGAGTAGAAAAATATAATTCCTACCTGATAAAACTTTTCCTTTTTCTGAATTAAAAACAACAGCTTCAAAATGCACCAAAGTGAAAATGAAATAAAACAATAGACACTCTCTGAAATCCTGATCAAATGAATTGTTGACTCCTTCCTGCCAATGATATTAACCACAAGTCAAACTGGGATAAAGACAATTTGTTGGCGGGATTCCGGCAATCAGACGGACTACTTAGCCAGTTTTCAGAGCAAACATCATCATATGTGAAATGAACTTCTTAAGCTGACCTACTAGTCTCGGAAGATGATCTACTGGTATTATTTGTCTTGGGAAATAAAATGGCTAAAACAATGAAACAGTACCAGTAAATAATATTCTATATAATCCTTTAACATTCATTAATACCAAGACAAAACTATGCGATGCTATAACTACCTGGTCTCATTATAAAGCTAAGAATGTGGAGTTTTTTTGTCATGAAAAAAAAACACTGGGCTAGAATATAAAGTCATGTACTGTCTGGAATTTAGGTTGTGTTTCCTACTGAAAATTGAGATAGAAACGGTTCTCTTACTAATGATTGGTAATTAGAATACAAGGAATAAAAACCTGATGGTCAAGGAAAGCATTCCGTTCCAAAGAACCGTTCTTCGGCATGATAAAAGAGAATCCATTTTTTATTGGCAACCTTCTACTACCACAGGAAATTGTTCTTTGAAAATCTGTTCAGATAAAGGGTGTGTAGAAACACACGCTTGACTGCCAAAACTTCAGTTCAAGTCTTAATTTTCATTGAATTTTTAATAATACTTACTTTGTGGGAATCGGTTGTAGACAATTATGTCACAATCATCACTGCTGTTGTTTAATTACAAAACTGATGATTATTTTATCTATAAAAGATGGAAAAAAATTATTAATCAAAAGTTAAGACATAAAAAAAAAAAATCATAGAAAATAATAATCTATACATAAATCTATATAAAATATTTTTCAAATACTTTTGTATTTATATTCCTGCACTTTATGTTTAAGCTTAACTTTCAAAAACAAAAATAAATGGATTAAATCTTTTTTTTGCCATATTTATAGAGGGTGAGCCTTATAGTGTATCCTAGAAGGTTGGCTGATATTCAGCGGCCATCTATAATAAATGAAATAACATGACGCTTTATCAGCGAAGGAGTAAATTTGTTCTTTAGTTGTGAAAAAAAATGTCCTGCTGAATTGAACCCAGGGTCCTGGGATTAGAAGGCTAGCATCTTAACCACTAGGCTATTCAACTCCATTTTATAATTCTTTACTTTATTGGACATTGTACAATCAACACAAACCTTGATATTATCATCAATTTATGAGTGAGGATTGGTAATTACAATTATGCTAATGATGAAATGATCAAATTAATGAGATTAAAGGGACATGATAGTGTTTTTTCAACAATAAAAATCCATGTGAAAGTGTTTCACATTGGTATTGTGCTGTATTTACCACTTTCATTGAAAATGAAAAACTTCCCCAGGAGTGTAAAAAACTGACCAATCAGAACATGCCAGGAATACGTACAACAAACAAATTGCTGTCTGAAAAAACACACTCCTTACGTACGTTTACGCTGTCGTTTTGTGACACCTTAGCAACAATATCCAAGAGGTAAGACTTAGCTGAAAAGTTCATTATGGTGATCTACTCATGATTATTTGAGTCACTTGTCAATCAAAGAAGACAAGCTATATTAAGTTATACAACTCTCAACACTGAGTATAGAACTTGTACTGTTCAACTACCTCTCCCATAATAATAATTATTTATACAATAATTATATCCACTAATTTATCCTGCAATTTACCAATCTGAGTGTTCATTTAATTGCTGCTAAAGTCATCTTATGTTAGCAAACAAGTACATTAACCTAATAAAAAGATCCCATGAGCTTTTGACTTCCATATCATACTTGTAGTTACGCTCATTTACAAAGTAAATATTACAGTACAATTAACAGAAATAACATAGCAGAGTACTATTAATAGAAAAACCTCAATATCACTGAGTAATCATTAGTTATTTAATAGGTATTCTATAATTACCTATATAATAATATAATAATTATCTCTGTACTTTTGGTAATTAAAGTAAACTGTATAAGTTATTATTATACCATTTCCAATTTTTTGGTTGCCAACAATAGCAAACATGTCATTTCTGATGAATTTCAAATAGAATATGAAATATTTTTTATAATTTTTCTTTTTACAGTGTCCTAGAATAATCCTGAACTATGTAGCCTGCCATTAGGTGTCAGGCATCATCTTGACAGTAAGAGGTAAATAAGTAACTTAAAAGCACAAGGGTTTTTTTTCCATGGTTGCAGAAATAAGAAATTGGAAAATCAAAATGCAGCTACAGTCATATCAAGTTTCAAATTTCATGACAGTCAGATTAAATATCCTTTTGGATTAATTGCGAACTTTATTGGTCTTTAATAGAACTGTATAATATAATTAAGCAATAGAGAAACGACATTGATTAAATGACGGGAATGTATGTCACGTAGACTAGTGTGCATAATATGAAGCATCGAATGTCAAGTTGATATGGAGAAAGTAAATGTTTCCTTAAGGCTAAATCAAGGTTTTTATGTTACAAGGCTGGCAATATTTGTGTCCTTGAATGAGGCAATTCACAGTTTCGTAACAGCTATGGTTTCACACTAGCTAAAGCCCTTGGATATTCATCAGCACTTTTTTCATTATGTGCCAATTCAGCCGGACAGGCCTTAAGAAGCAGAAAATGTGTAAAAAAAGATCAAAATGCATCCTTTAAACGTCAAAAACGCCGAAGCATGGGTTTGCCTCCTGCCCCGCTGGAGTCTCTACACAAACCCCAGGATAGTTAGAGCCCAAAAAGTTTTAGGGAGGGGCCCCAGGCCTCTTCATTACGCAACTGTCACTTCGTCCACGCCAGTGGGTACATATAAGTTTAAAATGTCAAGGCCCTAATTACTACCAGTACTTTCTGTACTTTAGTCGCTCCAGTACATGATGATAACCAATGCAATTTTTCCTGTTTTGTAGCCATTAATATTATGCATATTGCCCCAGCTGCTTGGTCTAAAGACCGTGGTAATTACGTGAAAATCTTTGAATAAAAACTGCCATAATATTATGAATTGATTAATGTTTAAATATAGTTAGTAAAATTTATTACTTTGAAGTAAGACTCTGAATTCATAGTTCTTCACTGCTTTCTCTACCACTTCACTCAGTGATACTAAGTACAGTAGAAACCCTCCTCTGTAAAAGAGAAATCCCTATTATGGGGACACTCCTATTAAGGGATACATGGTCATGTACGTGACCATGTTGCTTTTTTTTTTAGCATTATTTATTTATTTATACTCTAACATTATTTAGGACTTGAATAAGAAATTAATTTACAATGCCATATTTCACATACTTAGCCAGGTTCATGGTGTGTACTCAGCAAGAAGATGGGAATGATTGAGTGGATTGATAATTAAGGCCAATCAGGGCACCTCACCTATTAGTGCATGGAATAAACAAACCACAGTTAACATGCCCAGTCACTAGACTGGTGACCAGGGCAAGCCTGTGAAAAAAAAATTCCAAAAATGTTCAACCCACACTCACCAGAGAAAGAGTCATCGGTCAGCAGATGACTGACTGCTGAATTTGTATAGCGCATACAGTTATTACATTCATTTTTTATATGCTTTCCAGAACGAAAAAGACCAGAATAGATTGTTGAACCGGAAAGCAGTAGAAAAAAGAAACGTTAATAAAGGAAAGTAAAAGTAAAATACCGTACATTAGAACCTCTATTAAAGCAGCACCTTCCAGACCGAAAAAAAAGTATCCCCTTAATAGGAATGTCCCCTGAATAGGAGGTGGCCGTAGTGTTAAAAGATAAATTTTTATCAATTCACAGCAAAAAATGTCCCCTTAATAGTGGTGTCCCCTTAATAGTGGTCCCCTTAATATAGTGGTGTCTCCTGAATACGGGTGTCCCCTTAATAGTGGTGTCCCCTTAATAGTGGTGTCCCCTTAATAGTTGTCCCCTTAATAGTTGTCCCCTTAATATAGTGGTGTCTCCTGAATACGGGTGTCCCCTTAATAGTGGTGTCCCCTTAATAGTGGTGTCCCCTCAATAGTGGTGTCCCCCCTTAATAGTGGTGTCCCCTTAATAGTGGTGTCTCCTTAATAGTGGTGTCCCCTTAATAGTGGTGTCCCCTTAATAGTGGTGTCCTCTAATAGTGGTGTCCCCTTAATAGTGGTGTTCCCTTAATAGTGGTGTCTCCTTAATAGTGGTGTCCTCTTAATAGTGGTGTCGCCTTAATAGTGGTGTCCCCTTAATAGTGGTGTCCCCTTAATAGTGGTGTCCCCCTAATAGTGGTGTCCCCTTAATAGTGGTGTCCCCTTAATAGTGGTGTTCCCTTAATAGTGGTGTCCCCTTAATAGTGGTCCCCTTAATATAGTGGTGTCTCCTGAATACGGGTGTCCCCTTAATAGGGATGTCCAAAAGGAGGGGTTCTACTATACAAAAGATTAGAATGAAGCAGAGTTTTACATATTTAAACTGACAACTATAAGGTTGGCTATCTTCCAGAACCTGAAACACATGGACAGTTAAACATTGACTGCTTTTAAGGATCATTATATGCTATATAACGGTGCTTGTGTGTACACATTAAACACCTTAAATTGACTCTGGAAGAACCCTGCAGGTATACAAACAGAATATTAAGTTGATGCATTGTTTGGCGTTTCTATAGATACTGCCTAATTCCATTGAGGAGGTTTAAGTGTCACACACAGCTGCTTAACAGGAAAGACAAACCATCTATTACAAATTGATACATCAAGTGAAAATTAAGAGTCCAGGAAGCTCTGAATTTCATTTTTTTACATGAAAAAATCCTTAAGCAGAGTCAAAACCATTCTACTTTCAACAACAATAGTAGAGCCTACTAAATGATTCTCTGTTTCACATTTAAAACAAAATTAGCATGCAAGTACATAGTAAAAATTATTATAATCATTAAGTAAACATTTTCCCAATGGTAAAAAATCATGGATGAAAATAATAATAATTCAGTGAAATTCAAATTTTCATTTTTGTTGAATCTATATGTAAATCCGGGATGGCCGTCGGCCAAGTGCCTAAATCATGTATTGTTTTTCAAGCACTTTTAATTAGAATTATTTTACATTTATTCCAGAGGCCATGTTTACCTACAGTACTTGATATTTAATTTAGGCCAGTTTTATCACCAGTGCCATTTTATATAGTTGTCAAGCAAATGATTTCTTTTTAACTATAACATAAAAATGTTTAATCAAATTTCTATTAAATATACAGTACTAAAGTATGTGAGGAGTCTGGTGTGGTGTCTATGAAATCAATTAAAGGTGTGATTAAAGACCCCTCAAATAAAAGACCACTTCTAATGAACGACCACTTTTCTATGGTCCCAAATAAACAACTACCTTTTATCTTTATTATTTTACTTTCGAGATCAAAGCTACAAGAGACCATGAAAACCCCCAAAAGTGGTCTCTAATTGCAGAGACTTGTATGTTAATTATCTCTGTGGGTCGTTTTCACGTACATTCTGGTACTACGTTGTTAGTTACTAAATTTCACAAGTTTGTTTATTGCAGTTGCTACTGTCTACCATCTGCCTGTGACATACGATCATCAATTGTATTCATCAACTGGTAGTTTGGATAGATGAACAATTGAAATCGATACACGTTTTTGATATACAATACTAATCACAGAGTAGGTGGATGTGCATCTTTAGTATGTGAATGCTATCTGTTTCCTTATTTTAATGACAAAAGCAATTAATTAGTGAAAAGATGCCACTAAAATAAGAAAACATGGAAACACCAGGAACAGTGATGATGATGGAATGGAACTGCCCAAAATATATAACAACATACTATGCAAGAGGCCCACACGCCCCAACTCTCACTCCCCGTCCCCGACAATTCCATCCGGGAATACCTGAATGGTCAATAGATGGCGCTACACCAACAGCGAGATTTCACAAATTGTTCCCAAGGTGCATGAATTCGCTCATGATTAAGCTGTGCTGAAACAGCGAAGGCGCGAGAATAAAACGTAAGGACATTTTTATCCAACTATTTTCAGATCATCAAAAAAAAAATTCTAACAAAAAACCAATTAATTCAACTTATAAAACACTTCCAAAACAGTTATTATGATAAATTATTCAATTAAATCTCTAATTTTGAAATTGATATGAATATTTGTTCTACTTTTAGGTCATCAACCCAATTCTCATTTAGAATTACAATATCTAATTAGGATGCATTGTGCTAGGTAATCAATATTATTAAGCAATCTGCTCAAATTTCATTTTAATTCTAATATTTTAGTGCATTTACTTAGTAAATACACTAAAATATTAGTGTATTTACTTAGTAATCAAAATAGGTCTGTATTAATTCATGCAATCGTTATATTAAAGCTGGACAACTATAATGGATTCCCTTATGGACTACCCAATACTGTAATGCTGAACTGTGAAGATCCACTGGTACCTGGTTTAAATCCATCTGTTGCTGTTTCAACTAGAGGGCTAAAATACAAGCAAATTATTTTATATTTTTCTCAAGGCAACTCACAACTCTGTGCATAAAAAATATATTTAAAATTTGGAAGTGGACAAGAGGTAGGAGAGCCGCAATGTACAGCCACAATATCGGCTCTGGTACGAATGGCATGCTTGCCTACTGTATGGTTCCGGTGGTGGAACAAGTCTTTTCAGATAAGGACTATAAACCGTGAACACAGCATACACAACTTGGCTCATGACCACTTTGAAGGACCAGTACATTCATTACCCTGGTGTACTGGTCCATTAGTAGTACCAGTTGACCAGGTAGCTCCGACAAGAGACTCTTAGGGAGAAGCATTTTACTGTACAAGTTAGTCCACAACTCAAGCTATTTGAGACTTCAATATAAAGAGCTATATAAATCCAAATACATTACATTTGAATTTTTTAAAATATAAAGCAGTAATTGTATTTTCCATTTGGGAATATGCTGACTAATACTTGAAATAATTTTATAAGGGATTAAAATGATTTAAGGAACGTACAGTCAAACCCAATTAGTCATCCTTGCCGCACTGTACCTGATCAAGTTTAGGGATCAAAGCACTTTTTTTTTATTACAATATGAATATAGCCCATTCATTTCAAGGACAAATTGAAAGATTAGCTCAACAAAAGAAATTAATTGAAAAGTTACTGCGGCTGAAGCCAGAAGCAGGCCTGACTGAATAACAACCTGTTTAAACTGTTTTTTTCTTCTCTCCTTTTTTTTTTAAGTATGCAGCGGCTATTGTTACACAAGCTTGTTAACCATTTCTTACACATGATTCAGTTACGCGTGCAACATGTTTTTAAGACTTTTAACTAAACTGATAGACCATATATAATAGAACATATTAGGCCCTGCATGCATATCTTTCTGCAATATGGTACATTCAGTTGATAAATACAGTTGATTATTTGAGACTGACATTGACAACAATCAAAAAAGTCAAATGAACCGCATACCGCGTACAATATAATAATTGCATTAAATATTTGCATAAAACTGTTATTTCTTGGTCTTCTGATGTCAGTCCCTAGGCATGACTTTCTGTGCATTCTATAGCAACCATAAGATGTTGATAGTAGCCCTACACTACATGTATTCACATTTTCTGTTCCCTGTGCATAAGCCTACCTCCAAAACTCAACCTGATTTTGTATTCGATGGACTGACCTTCCATAGGAACTACGGTAGGACTAATATTTCCACGACGAGTAGGTAATACGCTGGTTGGCTGGCCACACGAGTCAATGTCAGCATTTCTGGGCTGGTGCCAAATTTGTAAGGAAGCTTCGGAATGAATGTGATTAGTAGAATGAGGTACTGTACAGTACTGTACTACAGTCCTAGGATTTAGAACACAGAGGAGAGACAACACCGGGTAGCAAATTTTCATAATCGATTCTAAACATATTAAGAAAATTGCGATTTATGTTCTGGACGTGTGCCATTAATACAGTCTGACTCAGGAGAACCATCAAATATAAAATCTTATATTTATTTTATTCATTTAGGTACATGAGCCAAGGGTTGTCAATAATGATATTAATCGCCGATATAAATAAGTGACAATCCCTTATTCAAACACATACACATAATGCTCTACATGAACTCATTATGAAGGTTAGGCCGTGGAGTTATTTTGGTCATGGGAAGATACAGAGTCACTGAGAGGAATTGCACCTAGGACCCAGGGACTGGAAGGCAAGCATCATAGGACCAACTCAGACAGTGTTGTACATCTGTTCCTGACGCAGACCATCATGTCTGTGTTTAATTCACACAGATCCAGCGCGTCAATAAATTCTGTCGGGTTACATAGTACGGGCTTTAACCACCTATCTACAGCTACACTCAATCAACACTGCATGATTTGAACCCAGGAGCCTGGCACTAAAAAGCATTCATCTTAATGACTAAGCCCATAGCTCCGCTATGTTAAATCTCATCGTGGTAGTGCAACAGATGGCACTGGAGATATGAGAACCATGGTGTTGAAGGCCACAGGAGTGGCAGGAATTGGCTACTTTGAAGGTAGAGGGTCCAAGATTCCCCTGACAGGGGCCCTGTGCCCCCTGGACTTTAAGCTGGCACCACCACTGACACAAACACCTGTCTCTTATACACATCTAGATGTACCGTACTGGTCTGTGTATACTCATGTACAATACAGCGAAACTTCTGAACAGAAAGTAGTATAAAGACGAATTTAAGAGCAACAAAAATACATTTATACATATATATATATATATATATATATATATATATATTGTATATAGTCATACCAATGTATAAACATTCATTAAAACTCTACTCCCCTCTCCCACTATTATATAAATACTATAAACTATTCATAGAAATGCTAGCATTCAGATTGGGTCAAATCTTTCACTAAAGATTAGGAAACATTAACTAAGCACTGTTGTTTTAAAGAAAAAACTTCTTACCTTAAATGTATATTAGAATCAAATGCACACTAGAAAAATAAAAGATAAAAGGTTTGCTAAACTTGTTCAGTATAAGACAGACTCACACAAACTTGGAATTGATTTCCAACCTAGCATCCACACAGTGGAGACTATTGCCTACTACTAAAGAGGTGTACAGTCTGCACTCCGCTTTCACTACAGGAAGTTTGTCATTGTTGAGAAAGAAAAAGCAAACAACTTACATATGCACTGGCGGTTTACAAGTAAAACAGTCCGTTCGTTGAACCAGAACCACGATAGGATTTGTGTTTCAACAACAATAAAGCGGGATTAGAAAGAAAATCCTGCAGCAATCTAAAGAACATCTAAAGACCATTCATCCACTAAATAGATTCTTCAATACTTGGCTCTGTTCTACTCAATTGAACACGTTCACAGAGTGGCTGTGTGTTGTTCTGTGTCTTCACACTAAAGACCTGCTTAGTACAACTGCTGTTAAACTCTACAGGGTCTATTTACTGTTGGTATTATCAGTCAAATTATAAGTAAATACGCAATCCACTTACTCACGGTGGCTACAAACAAACATGGTTCCAGACAACGGAATTAATTTCAACTTTTAGAAAGATTATGACCAGCAATGACCCTAATTTTATTTGGAACAAACATGCAAGGACCTATAAAGTACAGTGTAGTGTAGGGGGCTCAAATAAAGATAACTGGTTGCTGGGCAGAGGACCCACCAGTCACACCCAGGTTGACTATAATGAAATTTTTTCATGGTTGCAAGCAAATTGCACCTGTATTACTTTTAATATATTATTTTATTCTTATTTTAATGTTTTATGTATTGTTTTTAATGAACATGGTTTTCATATAAAGTATATATTAATTCCATTGCCCATATTTAAAATCCACTCCTTTGAGTTTACCAATATTATCATCCACCCACCCTTAAAGTGTCTACCAAAATTAGTCTTCTTCAGTTACAACCCTGCAATACTCTTCTTTTTTATTTAATTGTCATTTTTAAATATGTAAAGATGAAATATTAAAAATCAGCAATGATTTGGACAAAGGCTTGCAAATTTTGTGTTTCTATGGCTATTTTTAACAGAAGATGCTTGTGTGTTACATGTTTTTACATCTTTTTCAAAATAATAATTATTAGCCTTACTTTTAGTAACCCTGACGTACAGCACTTGACATTGGCAATACTATATTTACACGGACCAATGATGGTACCAAAGATTCCCCAAGGATGGGTACAACTGTAACTGACAGGGAGTCTAAGGTCCCTAACGAGCGGTCCAAGATTTCTAATGTGGTTGTATCCACCGCCAGCTTTACCATGGTTAGAGAAAATGTTAAAAATAGGCTACACTACATATAGAAACGGCATTCGCAGACTGTAAAGTTACATGGTTCAAATGAGTGTTCCCCGATAATATTATTGGCTACTTTGAAGGTAGAGGGTCCAAGATTCCCCTGACAGGGGCCCTGTGCCCCCTGGACTTTAAGCTGGCACCACCACTGACACAAACACGAATGAGATGACATCTTCTGGCTGTGGGCTGTAGTGTACTTGGCATCAGATTCCATTCACATGATTATATGCCTGCACATCGAAGGTTAGTATTGATTACTTTAAAATTATTTTATGCAAACAAGATTTTCAGACTTACAATTCTTGATTTCTTTAAAGGTTAGTATTGATTAACTTACAAGGTTTTATTCAAATAACATATCAAAAGTTTACTGATTTTATCAAAGGTTTGTACCGATTACTTAAAAAAATAATTTCATTCAAACATTTGAAAAATATTATCTTAAATATTGTTATTCATAAAAAAACATTTTAAAAATTTACTTGCGGTTAGTAAATATTCTAGTTAGACAGAATCTCCGGGGAAAGTTGAGTGTGCGAAGTCATAAGTGTGTGGTTTTAAGGAAGTTGTGTTTAGTTTGTATGTGCTGTTTACCATTTAAGAGGAGGAAGAAGGCAAGCGCATTTGGCTGATGCTGCTTCAAAGGTGTTAGATAGAGAAAATTGTATAATGTAAATAAACTGATTGATTGACTGGTTGATTGACTTAAGTCTAGTTTAGGCAAATGTTTTTGTTATACCAGTAAACATATCTGCAAGAAATCCTAAGTGGAAAAAGATAAGAAAACGACCATTTGAAATAAAAAATATAGGCGTATGTTAATTGGAAAAAAAAAAAAAATCAGAATTTCCCCAAAAGTGATGAGGGAGGGGTGGTAAACTAATAAATCTTTTTATGTGGCCTTATAGGAAATTTACAAAGTTGGTAGCCAAATCAGAGTGGATGGTGTGGATAAACTAGGAAGATAATTAGAATTATCTTAAAATTTAAATGATGCTATAAAAAAAAAACATTTCAAAATTTTACTTGCAATTAGTAAATGTTCAGATAACACAGATATGAATCTCTAAGAGGAGTTGAGTGTGTGATGTCATAAGCTTGTGGTTAAAAGGAAGTTGTATTATTAGTCTGTAAGGTACTGTACAGCAGCAATGTCGAATGTTCGGTAATCAGTACTGTACATGCCATTTACCTCACAGTTTCAAAGGAGGAGAGGGGCAAGCACAGGTTGACTGAAGCTGCTTATAAGTTGATTGATTGATTGATTGATTGATTGATTGATTGATTGATTGGTTGATTGATTGACTAATTAACTGACTGATTGACTAATTGAAGTCAAGTTTATAGGAAATTTACAATGTTAGCACAAACAAGATTGGCTAGATGAAGTGGGTGAACAAGCAAGATGAAGGATGGCCTTTCAAGGTGAAGAAGTCAACTGTCAATGGTTGTTCCCAGTGAAGATATACACATTCTTGGGGGAGGGGAAGGGGAAAGGTCTAGAAAAAAACACCAGAGATATAGTATAGGCCTATGTCTCAGCCTGACAACAGCAGATATCAATTCAATGGCTTTACACAAGTATAACCTAATCCAAGAGGGACTTATATCAAAATTACCAAATCAAAAATTCCACCATAGTATTTTATCTCTGATAGAGGGTATATTAAACTAAATTTTTAATACTAATTCCTGAAGTGGATTATGAATCGGTGATCAAATCCTAGGCAAATGTGTGTGCATAGCTATGGATAATTGGCTTAAATAAACAAAGTCTACCAAACACCAAAACAAAAGATGAGGTAGACAGCATACTCTAATTTGTTTTCCATATAGCGCATAAATACGCTTGAGTAAAACTAGTAATATCCACAAACAAGAATAAAAAAAAAAAACAAGAAACAATTTTTAATTTAGCCCTAAACTCATCCGACTCAGAGCATGTTAAAAACCTAACAAAGTTCCGGTAACAGACTTGTATATTATAAAGAAAATATTAACAAGCATAAACAGGGAAGTCATAATATAATATATATGAGGCTTGTCATTCCAAAACCAGCATACTGTTGTTAATTGTTAAACTGAGTAATTTGCATAAGAATGTGGCTGTATTGTATACTTTAGTACAGAGAAGCTGTAATACTTTTACTCATAACTTTGGCAATAGAAAGTCGATTCCATTAAATAACATATCATTTTAAGGGCTTGTTCAATTATCAACATTTTCGCATGTGTGCAAACAGTAGGCCTACTATTTTTCGGTATTCCTCCCTCCCCTCTGAAAGTGTACATAAAAAATGTTGATTTTTCAAAACCATTATCTCTATTTTTTTGTATGTAACTAAAGTACTATACTTTGTTACTTAAAAATGTATATTATATCTATGGTTATAATCGGTAATAAAAAAATATTATTTTATTATATATATTACAAGTTATTTTGAATCAAAATATCCATGTATTGTAAAAGTGTACAAATTTGTTTACCCCTCCCACTAGCGGACTGTTTGTAAACTTGTGAAAAATTTGATAATTGTGAATGAACTCCAAAGCACCGTGCTATATAATGTGGAGAATAAGAATATCATAAAGTCAATTTTTATTATCAGGTCACTGATGACGGTTTTGAAATGGCAAGCCTCATATTGTAAAAGCCCTCACATTTTACTAACAATCATAATGTTAAAAACACCATAAAAGTGTGCCTCACTTTTTACTAACAATCATAATGTTAAAAACGCCATAAAAGTGTGCCTCACTTTTTACTAACAATCATAATGTTAAAAACGCCATAAAAGAGTGCCTCACTTTTTACTAACAATCATAATGTTAAAAACGCCATAAAAGTGTGCCTCACTTTTTACTAACAATCATAATGTTAAAACGCCATAAAAGAGAGCCTCACTTTTTACTAACAATCATAATGTTAAAAACGCCATAAAAGAGTGCCTCACTTTTTACTAACAATCATAATGTTAAAAACACCATAAAAGTGTGCCTCACTTTTTACTAACAATCATAATGTTAAAAACACCATAAAAGAGTGCCTCACTTTTTACTAACAATCATAATGTTAAAAACACCATAAAAGAGTGCCTCACTTTTTACTAACAATCATAATGTTAAAAACACCATAAAAGAGTGCCTCACTTTTTACTAACAATCATAATGTTAAAAACACCATAAAAGAGTGCCTCACTTTTTACTAACAATCATAATGTTAAAAACACCATAAAAGAGTGCCTCACTTTTTACTAACAATCATAATGTTAAATATATGGTCATGTGATGTCATCATGACCATATTTGGGCATGTCACATTTTTTTGTCAAATAAAATTTATAGTCTGGACAGGGCTGCAAGATGATGATTCCCAAAAATGACAAAATATGCGGTGCAACATTTTTGGGGGCCTCATTGCAGCACCTATTCACGGGAGGCACTTGTTCTGGAGCGGAGAGTAGTTCAAGGCCAATTAACCAAATTGTTTAAGGCAGGGGTGGGCATAAAAATCGGTCGGAGGGCCAAAGTGATTTTTTCATTTAACACTGAGGGACGCACCCAAATTTTGATGGTTCCAGTGTGCTTCCAAAAATCTTCATGCACTGCTTTTATACCAATTTATTCTCAGATTTAATATTACTTTTTACAGATGATCGGTGTCGGGCCGTAACAAATTAGGTGTTTCCTAGCTAAAGATGGTTGGCGGACCCCACACATAGGGTTTCTAATTTGTTTTCACGGGCCGCAAAAAAATAACTTCAGGCCGCGCTTTGCCCACCTGTGGTTTAAGGCCACGGCACACCAAGTAATGGATGCAAGTAACATTCGCTTGATGCAATTACTAATATTTAGATGATATCAAAAATGTCATCTAATTGATTATTTAACATTAACAACATCATCATGGACATTCGAAGTCTTGTGGGAAGTGTTCGTTTATGGTTGCTGCACCTAATTATGGAATTCTTTACCATCTATTCCTGAGTCAAATGAGGTTTTTTTTTTTTTTAAATAGAAAAACCAACATATCTTATCCGTACCTTACTTGCAGTAGGTTTGACTGTGTAATGCCCTATAATATAGTATTAAATATACTGCTGTACAATAATAATTTTCTACGTTCTAAAGTAAAGTGTTTAAAACTAAGAACAAAATAAGAACATTTTCAGCCTGAAATTGGCAAAAAAATAAGACACTGAGCCTGGGAAAAATTTTACTGGTTCTTATAAAAAAAAGTGTAAATTATAATGTTAACTAATTTTAATGAACAATAATACAACTATGAATTTGAAAACTACCCTCATAAATTGGAAACTGCTAAGATGTCAAATATTTACATATCAATACATAACATAAATCTACTTTTAACTGAATTAAATTGTTTTACCAAGGAAGGGACATTAAATTAAATAGCTTCATGTTTGTACAGGATAGCTACCAGTAACTTAAGAAATGATTTATAGATCTACCGTTAATAAATCATGGCGATACATGACTCAGTTTTAAGCTTCATGGTCAAATTTATTCAACCATCATGTTATTTGTTCATAAATAAAATAATGTTGAGCTGAGTTGTTTATATTTTACTGTATATATTGTATGTTTAA
The DNA here is from genome assembly GCF_011630105.1 of Anneissia japonica. NCBI lineage: Eukaryota > Metazoa > Echinodermata > Crinoidea > Comatulida > Comatulidae > Anneissia > Anneissia japonica. The sequence continues at coordinate 2,607,800 of NW_022733259.1, read as the reverse complement.
TAATATTAATCATAATGCCTGTCTCTTATACACATCTCTGTTATCAATATCAGAGGGAGTAGGTAAGTTTGAATTACTCAATGATTGCAGTCAGTATTCTAAATTAAACTTACCTACCCCCTCTGTCACAATTCACAAGTAAAATGCTATAGCAAATAGTTTATCCTTCCCCAAGTACTTGTTATAATTACATTCATGTCTTCTGTACGTAGAACACTAAATAATGTCTTACAGCATGACATCATTGTTAACTATTAACATTAATGAACAGGCCGATCTCAACATTGACACAGTGAACTATATAATTCACTGGGCTTTGTTGTATTTCCAGATATTCTGCACAGATGAATCAAATCCCCCAGATTAGCCCTTCGGAGTGAGTCAAGCTTTTTCTAGGGGACTACAGGAAGCCGGTATATTGGCGGTTAGGTTGAACTTGGAAAAGTTGGACAAACATATATGCTTTTCAACATGTGTTATTTGTTAAAAACGAAAATGTCAAAAACATTTAAAATGCCCGATCAAAGTATTGCCTTGTCACACAACAAATGCAGTAAATTTCTTCTGAAGGTTTGCAATGAGAGTAAGCAATTAATAATGTACAAATCAGGCGAGTAACCAGATTCATGTGAAGGAGGTTTTCCTATAGGCCAAGTTTACAGTAACTCAGCAGTTTCTTTAATCGAAAAATGTTACGATGAAATACCACAGTAGTAAACTGTTCAAAAACAGGTCCCCTGCCCCGGTTACGGACCTGCAAATTGACAGAAACTCACAGGTCAAGTGGAAGCTAAGTGCAATTTACACTGTCAAAAGCCATGTCTAGACTGTTTTATTTGACAAAAAACTAATGATATACCTATATATGGTTATGATGTGCCTATATATAGTCATGATTTGCCTATATATGGTCATGATGTGCCTATATATGGTCATGTGATGTCATCATGACCATATTTGGGCATGTCACATTTTTTTGTCAAATAAAATTTATAGTCTGGACAGGGCTGCAAGATGATGATTCCCAAAAATGACAAAATATGCGGTGCAACATTTTTGGGGGCCTCATTGCAGCACCTATTCACGGGAGGCACTTGTTCTGGAGCGGAGAGTAGTTCAAGGCCAATTAACCAAATTGTTTAAGGCAGGGGTGGGCATAAAAATCGGTCGGAGGGCCAAAGTGATTTTTTTTATTTAACACCGAGGGACAAATTTTGATGGTTCCAGTGTGCTTCCAAAAATCTTCATGCACTGCTTTTATACCAATTTATTCTCAGATTTAATATTACTTTTTACAGATGATCGGTGTCGGGCCGTAACAAATTAGGTGTTTCCTAGCTAAAGATGGTTGGCGGACCCCACACATAGGGTTTCTAATTTGTTTTCACGGGCCGCAAAAAAATAACTTCAGGCCGCGCTTTGCCCACCTGTGGTTTAAGGCCACGGCACACCAAGTAATGGATGCAAGTAACATTCGCTTGATGCAATTACTAATATTTAGATGATATCAAAAATGTCATCTAATTGATTATTTAACATTAACAACATCATCATGGACATTCGAAGTCTTGTGGGAAGTGTTCGTTTATGGTTGCTGCACCTAATTATGGAATTCTTTACCATCTATTCCTGAGTCAAATGAGGTTTTTATTTTTTTTTAAATAGAAAAACCAACATATCTTATCCGTACCTTACTTGCAGTAGGTTTGACTGTGTAATGCCCTATAATATAGTATTAAATATACTGCTGTACAATAATAATTTTCTACGTTCTAAAGTAAAGTGTTTAAAACTAAGAACAAAATAAGAACATTTTCAGCCTGAAATTGGCAAAAAAATAAGACACTGAGCCTGGGAAAAATTTTACTGGTTCTTATAAAAAAAAGTGTAAATTATAATGTTAACTAATTTTAATGAACAATAATACAACTATGAATTTGAAAACTACCCTCATAAATTGGAAACTGCTAAGATGTCAAATATTTACATATCAATACATAACATAAATCTACTTTTAACTGAATTAAATTGTTTTACCAAGGAAGGGACATTAAATTAAATAGCTTCATGTTTGTACAGGATAGCTACCAGTAACTTAAGAAATGATTTATAGATCTACCGTTAATAAATCATGGCGATACATGACTCAGTTTTAAGCTTCATGGTCAAATTTATTCAACCATCATGTTATTTGTTCATAAATAAAATAATGTTGAGCTGAGTTGTTTATATTTTACTGTATATATTGTATGTTTAATAATATTAATCATAATGCAGTCATTTATAGAGCGCTTTTATCAAAGATATCATAGCCAAGCCAGAGAATATGTGACTCATCTAGTATAAGATTTTTTTTTTTTTAATTCTTTATTTTGCCAATAAAACAATATAGAAATCAAAAATCCAAGATGGCTTAAAAGAAACTTTGGCTCTCAAGCCGGTCATTCCATCTTGGAAAATGAATAAAAAAAGAACAATACAAAAATATAATTTACTTAACTACTGTACAAATGATTTTCAAGAGATAAAATTTGATTAAGAAATTAATAAGAAATACAGTATAAACATCATTGCAAAAAATATTGATTACAAATATTATATGATAAAACTATAATATTATTACTATTAATTAGGTAAGTTTCATTAATTATATATATTCTATATAAATAATTAAGAACAATAAGTCTCTTTTAAATTTTTAAAAGCAACTCAAAATCTCAAAGCTTTTATACCCACTTAGATTTTAATGGAAAAGACCGTTTATCACAACTTTTAAGAGTTTAAAGGTCTGTTTACACTAAGACGATAACGATCAACAATAAAAAGCTAAAAAGCAATTTTTCATATAGTAAATAAAAGGCTAATTTATACCCATTTCATTATTTTATTTATTGAACAGACTTTAGTTGTTTGATTTCATGTATGTATTTTGACGTGTTTTATCATGCATTTGTATACAATGTGTTGATATATGTGAATGTTTGTTATGTATATTATCTCTCCATTTTTGAATAAAATTGAAATTGAATAATGGGCAAGCAGGGCTACTGGCATTTCTTGAATGGAATGGTAAATCACACGCTTATTTGCACAAGCTCAGGCTTAAAGTCAAAGGAAACAGAGATGAGCACTCCAGCTTGTGTGCTTAGCGCTTCGGTTTTACATTTACTATATTTAAATTTCTAAGGAAATACACTATCTGTTATCAACCAATGAGCCACGAGTCTAGGTTAGTTTATGTATTCACCAATGCACCTTTTTATCATAGGAGATCAGGGATAAATCCAAAATTCCTGGGAACAGGGAGGGGTAAATCCAAGGGGGATTTTTTGTTTCCCCACATACAAGTATGCTTATATATAAAATATCCATCAACCACTTATATAATACCAAAGCAGTTGCTGGATTTATGTCTACAGTATGCTAGCTCCTCATCTGCCTAAAATGTTTCTCTAAGTATTTAGTACGGTAAAACGTCAGGTAGGGTAAAATATCACTTCTATGATATTTTCCTGACACAAACACATTGTACATAGCATTGCAGTACCTACTGCTATTTTGGGATCAGATCTACCCCGAGTCACTAAGCGCAAGCTTGGTGGTCTAGCGGTTATGGCACCAGGCTAGTTATCTGGAGGTCGTGGGTTGAATTCCCACTTGAATCACTTGTGATTTTTCTTCCGCAAGTATTTGGGGAAGGTACAGATTATTCAATATGACATCACATCAATGTTTTATGTAAATTTTATTGCAAGGCATTTGATTAAAGACATTTTTTAATGCTTTCAATATATATTTTCTTTTCTATTCAAATTGCAATAAGATAGAGTGAACTTCCAATAACACCACCAGTTTTATTGAACACTTAAAAGGGAATTAAGTCACGGAACTAGAGCTTATACAAAACTCCTTTGATCATGTGATGTCTAGACACACCCACAAATCAAAATGTGGCTTCAGCACATCAGGAAGATCTATTCTAAATGACTTCAAATCACTCTTCCATGAGCTCAGGTCCTAATAGTATAATAATCATTTTATTTACTCTGTTAAAGATATTAAAGCGATAAAGCCATGCCAACATGAACAGATGTTAAGGCAAATCTTATTCAGTACATTGTTCTGAAAGACCTTTACATTGTTCTGGTAGACTTTTTTTATATTTAGTAAAATGTTTATACCTTAAATATCTAAGTCGAATGGAAAAGACAATAAAATTTGGTAAAACCAGAAAATAAAAATAATGTCCTGTAGACCTCATCTGTGATCCTATTGTGTGGCTGTAAAGAAGACGATGTAGCAATCAATCTAAAACAGTTCAATAATTATTACTTAAGTAATAATGACTTGATACACGCTTTATATTTATTTAATTTTGTTTATTTAAGATTTCTGATTTCCAACAGTTCAGTAATCAACATGACAAATGCTTTATATGTATTTAATTTTGAGAAAGAAATTAGAATATAGAGATTGTGATATTTCAAGGTAGTTTTGGCATTCTTAACAAATACAAATAATATATCTCCCTCTAATTATTTTATTTATTTTCAGCCACAGCACAGATAGGTGAACAACTACAGACCACTTTTGGACCAGGGGTTTCCATGGTCATTAGCAGCTTTGGTCTCTAATTAGAATACTCAAAATAAAAGACATTTGTTAATACAGGACCACATAAAAATAGTCCTTAATTTGAGGTGGTCTTTAATTGGAAGTGTCCTTAATTAGAGGAAGACCTGTATTATAACTATAATATGTTAAACATTATATTTTATTTTGCAGTACACATCACACTTATTATTACTTTTACTTTTGTGTGGTTTGAAAGCAGCTTAGCTCAGTCGGCTAATCTGGTGGTAGCCACTGTATGTGCGCTGAACCGTGGAGATCTCTAGGTCCCCGGTTCAATTCCCATCGCTGCCTCTCCTTGTATTTCAGCTAGAGGGCTGAAATACAAGTTACATAGCGCACCGTCTTTCGGATGAGACGTTTAAGCTGTTGGTCCCGTGTGCATTTATGCCCCATGTGCACGTTAAAGAACAAAAGAAGGACCCCACTGGAAATAAGTCTTCTTCCAGACTTTCGTGGGCTATCCTTGGTGTTTACACCGAATAAATCCAATCCATCCAATACTTTTATTTAACAGACCTCTACTAATCCGCCAGGCTATCTCTGAGCAATCAAAGATCTCTGTATTATATCTCAAGAGTATGTGTTGATAAAACAAAAAAAGTTTCCAGAAAATAAAATTGTGTTATAGTAAAGGCCGTAACTTGTTAACCAGATCATTCATGAACCCTTGAAGGCAAAACCTGAACACTCTTTGTCCATTGGGCCTACTGGATTCAGTTTGCTTATTTAAAACTAATGACATAAAATCATATTCTAAACTAATTACATAAAAATTGTCTATGCTGTCTTTATCACATATCAAACTACAGTTATGTAGCTGATTTACACGCATTCTCTTCAAACCTTTCATCCTACAAACACACAATAAATTAAATACAGAAAAATGCTTCGAATCTTACCTTCTTTTTATTCTATTCCATCACCTCATTAGACAGTTAACGAGCGAGCACCCAATTTTCTTTTCCAAAAATAAATACACTTAAAGCGTATTGATTATTCTGAAGGTGTGATGTGTATTCGTGCACTAACACCCAAGCTGTATTGTTACAATTATAAGTAATTACTTAATAGCAATACAGCCTACTCAACAGATCAGTAGCGACATAGCAATTGGCTAGAATTGATCTAATAAGTATGTTAATTATCAAGATGGGTTTCTTTCAATGCAATACTTTATCTTGCTTAGATGATTTTTTTTTTCTAATTATCTATGGACACAATGGCACATAATTTGTTATTTGTAAGTAGACAGAGTTGCTTTATTTATAGCTCCCCACTGCAAGATTAATTTACAAATAACTATTATAGGGTATAACAGAATTATTGGAAAATATCCAAATTACATTTCAGGATGAAAATATGCTTTCTTTTTTTAATTTTGTTTTTGAACAAAGAGTAAGTGGCGGATTTAGGGAGGGGCTTTAGGGCTGTATTCCCTCCCATTTTTTTTATAAGAAAAAAACATTTTTGTAAAAGTTTATCAGAAAATGTTATAAATAGTAAAAATCTATCAAATTCAACCAAATAAAGAAATGTGCTAGAGCTGCAGTGGGATTCACACCCTTGCACCCCCACCAGGGGTTCTGCCCCAAGAATCTGGGTATACTTGCACTTTCACACCCCAGGCTGCTTTTGCACCCACTGTGTATTTAATCTTCCTGGTTTTACAATAATAAAAATAATAATAGGTACAGTACAATATAGGTATACTAATAATGTTAAACAAGTCAAAAAGATGATGAAGGTTTAATAAGAAAATGAAAGATAATAAACAGACCAAAAATTCACTACTAAGATGGTCAAAAAATGGATTCAAAATAATAACTTGTTTTTTCCTTCTTACATTTACCGTAACTTATGGTTTGGTTCTGAGTACTTTGTATTGAAAAAGACCTGATTCACCATATGTCTGAGTGATAATAGAAGGCCTATGATTACTGTAATAGCCCTTGCAGAGTTTTTGACTCAAAAGAAAACCTTCAAACATCCAAAGCTACACAAAAATGGAGCCCTGGGAATGAAAGTAGCGAGGGCATACAGTACGTGGGCGTTGCTTTGCAAGCAACCACGCATTGGGCCTCTGCCCACTTAAATCTTTCATTTCTGTTTATTCAAAACAGTTACATATTATAACAATAATAATAATAATAATAATAATAATAATAATAATAATAATGGTCACATTTTAAAGTTGTTCCATGCAAAATACTAAAAAAATCATAAAAATCATTTTGATATTACCTTGCTCATTTTTAAAGTAACATACAAATAATCAACTTAAACACAGAAATTAGTGTATTTAATATTGTTTATCCATTTTAAAGCAAAAAATGATAGTCACTTTTATTATCATTATATCCAGTATAAAAATCATGGTAAACATTTAAATTCAATAATTTCTATACTCAAGTTAATAATTTGCATGTTACTGCAAAATGAGCAAGTTATTTTCAAAATTATTTTTTTATGATATTCTTTCATTTTCAGAGGACAATACATATCTATTTCATCCCGTCCTTGGTGAAAATAATTGTATTATAGCATCAATCTTAAGATACATTAATCATTATCAAACGAAGGTGATTTGTTACATTTATGATTATAAAAATGCATTTGATTCTAGGGTAGAGTATTTTCCATTGCTTCGCTTTGTATGCTTTGAAATAATTAGCTTTTCGGCTGCATGGTTTCATCGATCATAAAACATTGTTGAAAAAAAACAAACAATAAAATAAAAATTGTGGCACAAAGTAAGTAATAAAGTCAGGAATTGGAAACACACTATGTTTTTTAAATACTGTGTTAAAAAGTTATTTGCTTTCTATATTTTTGTTCATAAGTCCTGTCCAGGCTATTAATTTTATTTGACAAAACCATGTGACCTGCATGAATGATGACATCAACACATGACTATATATGGGCATACAACAGTTTTTTGTCAGAGAAAATTTGATGCGGACACAGATATAGACTACAATGGTTGGAAAGAAATTTCATAATAAAAAGTTTGTTAATCATTAAAAACTTTTTTTTTTTTTAATTTGATTAATTTTTACTGATATTTGATAGTTTATATTTGATCATCATCAACAAGTAATTTAATGTTTTGATTATGTTTTCTGTAATTTGATCCTTTTTCCCCCGACTTTATCACAGATCATTATCATTAATATTAACTTAAAAATACCTTTTGTTTGAATGAGAAGATATTGAGGGAATCGCAGAGCCTGTAATTGGTGTGACTTACCTCAATGACTATAGCCCTCAGCTTTCAAATAGGATAAGAAATAGCTTAACACAGGTTCGGCAGAAGCACCTGTTAGGCAACAATATTGCGAGTTTGATGTATCTGGGTTAAGGGAATAAACACGTATCTAGATAAAAACCATCAACCAGGGACAGCTGGTTAAAAAAAGATGAATAAAAACATAGAGTTTAGACTTTCATTTTTAAAAGATAGTCTTGTATTTTCATAGGCGGATTCCGGGGAAGGGGGATGCTGAGGAACACTCAATTTTTGAAAATACAAAAAAAAAATTTTGAAAAAAAAGAAAATTATATTGAAATGTAAGTATAAGAATGCCATTTCTAGCCATCTAGATGTGCCATAATGATAAAATTTCAAACCTCAGCTCCAACTATGGTGGGGTTGAGGTGGTGTTGACTCTTCTGTAAAATTCCTTCCCTGGGCCCCCTTCTATTTTGAATTCCTAGATTCGCCACTAAACTTTTAACTATTAAATTGTCTCAAGATGCATTTATTAAAAAATACTAAAATAGGAGATAAACTACACTGTAACAACAGAGACTGAATATGGCTTATGGAATTGAGTTTTTCTTAGCTATAAAAGAAAACAGGAGCTGTGACAAATATTATTTTTAGAATTGTAGCCTTTGGTAATTCACAGAAATTATAATGTTATCGCAATTTATTATTCATGTGGAAGAGAAGGTAAGTAATGAGTTTAATAACAATTACATCTCATCAGCTTGAGGAAATGGAAATATTCACTTGGGGTAAGGGGAAACATGATAATGGTGAAGGGGGTTGGATTTCATTAATAGACACCTGTTAACCGACACTGTCTTGTCTCAGCGAAATCTCATAGGATAGGGATATCAATTTCACAGCAGCAATCTACTTGATTAAATTGGGTTTACTTTCTTGCGATATTTGATGCGTGATTAGAAGGGAAGCGTGTATTACTCAACCCAAGATATCCCAAATGTCACTGGACGTTAGAAGCTCCAAATGATTTTGGAAGTATGATGGTATGACGATACTGCTGGGTATTGGATAGATGGATAAATTTATTCGGTGCAAACACCAAGGATAACCCACGAAATCTAAAGAAAACATATTCCCTGTGGCGTCCTTCTGGTGGTGATTAAGCAGTATACTGGGAGACAATCCATTACTATTGCAAATATTACTGTGTTCTTTAACGTGCACACAGGCAATAATGCAGACAGGACCAACGGCTTAAACATCTCATCTGAAAGACAGTGCGCTATCGTAACTTTTTCAGCCTTCCAGCTGAAACACAAGAAGCGCAGCGATGGGAATTGAACCGGGGACCTAGAGATCTCCACAGTTCAGCGCACACACAGTGGCTACCACCAGCTGACTGAGCTAAGCTGCTCTCTTTTCAACTTGACCTTGAATAAAGTCTGCTTCGGATGTAAACATAGATCACGATAGCACACAGAAACATGATACAGTATAGATTGTAAGCATGTGAAATTAATATATCGTCTGCCTGGCTATATAAAATCGATTAATACATACACAATGTCATGCAATATTAATTTTAAATTAAACTTTCATAATAAAAAAGAATTTATTACCTTTGAAATCAAAAATTGAAAAACATTATTATATATATTTCTTTCACACTCAACAGCAATCCCACAGGCAAATGACAGGATGAAACGATGCTTAATAAACTACATTTATGAGTCCAGCATATGGTGTTATTTCGTTATGAAACAACATACTGGTATATAAAAGCCCTGTCCAGACTATCAAATTTTATTTGATGAAAACATGTGGCACGCCTAAATATGGTCATGATGACATCACATCATGACCATATATAGGCACATCATGACTATATATGGGCATCAAACAGCATTTTGTCAAAAGAAACTTTGATAATCTGAACAAACTAATAACAGGATGTGAACCAAGGACCCCAGGATTAGAAGGCCAGCACCAACCACAAAGCTACAGATTGTTGGGAAAAAAAAAAACAAACATACTTTTGATGATAGAACAATGTTTAAATTACTTTTAAACAATTTGCTGTCCAAGATTCAGAAACCAAATATTTTATTAGCTTTGAATTGTGCACCAATAAATCTTTAGAAATATACTAATTATTATAGATGTAAATTTCTTTAAATTAATAAATATATTAAGTTATTACTATTACTAAATATGATACACATAATATCATGATATTAATCAACTTCCAGGGTGATAACCAAAAGGTCAAGCCAATAAATTAGAGAAAGTGGGCAGAACATGAAAAGCAACAGGGTGTAACATATTATTATCTCATTCTGATGTAAATGTAAAAGTCTGCCGTGTTTAATTAATGAAGCTTCTAAGATTCACGTCCTACATTTTCTTAGCATATTTAACATTTTATGGCCTAGCAATAGTACAGTTGTTTATATTATATGGCAATAGAATGAAATTTAAATTAATTTAATTGAATACAAATATTTATATTATTCAGTCTAGACCTACCAAGTCTCACACATAAGGCATGAAAATCATGCATTTGAGGTCTTTCTCATTAACCTCTCACTCTTAAGGACCAAAACCTCACGCATTAATATACAGTAATACAGTATTCCACAAAAAGATATGTGTAGGTCTATTGTATTTATGGTAGCTCTCTCACTAAACCTGCACCAAATTAGTATCGAATTAGCTGCCTTAACACTGTGAATATGGCATTCATGCATTATCAAGCACTGAGAGATGAGATAAAAAAACAAGTAGAAGTTGCCACTCCACACCTCATGCTAACGTCATTGGCTCATGGACGGTCTGAAATGTATTTGTTTTAAACAAATAATTGTAGATTTTATTTGTAAAAATACTACCCTAGAGTGGCAGTGACATAATTTGACAAAAAACAACTGCATAATGTGCCTATATATGGTCATGGTGTGATGTCATCATGACTATATTTAGGCATGTCATGTGTTTTTGGAAAATACAATTTCTGGACATGACTTAAAGTATCGTTAATAACAGCTAGCCATATCAAGCTGCAAACTGTCTATTATCAATATGCTATTTCTGATATGCCACCCACCCTAATCAAAACCATAACTTTGCCTTCCTCTTGCGCTGTGATAATATTAATATTCAATGTTATATACACAAACTATGTCAAGAGGCTAAACACACGCGAACCCTATATTAAGTACACATGTTCCTTACTGCAAATACTTTCTACATATGAGCTACTTAATTTGAACTCTCAAACTCAATATTTGAATTTCTTAAAATGAATGTTTGACAGTAAGTGATTAGTTTTCAAATGAAAACACTTTTCTACACAATTAAAATATGACAATGTCTAAAAAACTTCATTATTTTAAAATCTATTTATAGTTCTGGACATATATGGATAGTTTAACTTGTTAAAATTTATTTCTCATATAGGCCTATGTATATCGTATTTGAGAAATAACAACTTTTACTTTTCCTATACATTCATCCCAACCTTTTATTTTTTAATTATATATCTCCATTGATAATATTCTTCTACAAATTAATAATTCAATTCAATTCAATTTTACCTAAGCTGAATTGCATGATATTTACATAAGACATCTATTAAAACAATACAGAAAGTTAAAACGTACAAAAAAGATCACATTCTTAACTAAAATATTGATGAAAAAAATAACAATTGTAATTAACTAAATTAGTTTAATTTACCAATTGATCAATATCAAAAAGTTATTTCACTTTGAAATTATTTAATTTAGTTGGCATTTACAAATATATTTTTACATTATCAATACAAAAATACAAATCAATAGTAAACGTTTATTATAAATACACAATAATATAATATTATTAAATAACAATTTCTATTGGCAGTATTCACAAAACTGGAAAACATATTTATCTAAGTCCAGATGGCAATGAGTTGAGAATAATCAATTTAATATTATAATAATCTATTTGTTGATATACCAATGAAAATATTACCATATAAAACAAGTGTTAATTCATGATATGAACATCCATTAAAAAAATTGGCTCCCAACTGTTGGTTATAACGGTCATAATAATGTATTTAACATTTTGTTTAAATAATAATTTTTTTATATACTAATAAGATAAAATCTTAAAATTGCTGACTATTTTTGAATTAATTTACTACTTGAATTAAATTTAAATTTATTACTTTTCTACTGAACATTTTTTTCTACCAATAAAAATTTTAAATGAATGAGAGATTAAAGGTGTAATGCATGTGGAGATAAAAATTAGAATTTAAAATTTAATTCAATGCTTGAATTTTTATTAGTTAAGGCAAGACTTTTTTATACTTTGTAGTGAACTGCTGCCCACCAAAAATGATAATTTTGAATAAAAATAAAATTATGTTTTTGGCCAATTAGCACACCCGCTGGCACTTAAAAATAGAAATTTTAGAAAAAAATATAATTTTTTTATTTATTTTTATTACACACAAGCTGCCTTTAAATCTCCAAAAATAAAAATTATATAAATTTAAAGCATTTAACCACCCATTACTACTGCACTGTTTACATTTACCAATTAAATTTTATTTTTATTTTCCTCCATCTGGATGGGCAAAGTTATTTGCTAAGTAAGAAAACAAATTTTTATTTTATTTTTTCCCACTCTCCTCTGACGATATTTGAAAAAATAAGTTTGCAAAACAAGGTATAGAGAAAGTCTCGCATAAGTTACTACTAAAATTCAATTTAAATTTATTACAGTACTAAGCTATTAAACATTTTTTTCAGGTCAATTTATTATGTATCCAGGACATATTTACTAGTAAAACTGGGGAATTGTTGCATTACAGATTATTCCCACATTTCAAACTGACAACAAAATATACTGCCTTAGAGAAATTGTGCTATTTCTATATACTGGTATTTCTCTAAATCAATTCACACAAAAAAATACATTTGCAGGAGAAGCTTAATTGAAGTATTTACAGATAATCTGCAATAGTTGTTTAAATGATTCAAAACAAATCTTAAATAAAAAACAAAAAAACTGTTATTAATGAAGTTAAATTATAATAATATTAAAAAATTTACTTACCCAAGGTTAGAGGAAGATGTGATTAGAAAGAGACAGGGCTATCATCACATAGCAAAAAAAAATGAACTATCTTCCTTAGCAGTGGTTCGTAAACAGAACTTGTAGGCTTTTACACAACAGTTTATTCTGGAATAAAAAAACTTGAGTACAACTTCAAACACATACTTGATTCTCAGTAATTTAAAGAAGTACTTCTTGAATTGTTACACCGTCCTTATAGAGACTCACTCATTGTTTACAGTGATTTGGAATAGTGAGTACAATCACAACAAGTGATCTACGCAAGCTGTTGTATTTCGTGTGTTCACATTGCACAGCTGTAATAAACGAGGATGGCATGACCAATTTAAAGTTTAGATTCTCCTCAATTGCAGAGCAGTACTAATAGAATTTCTTTTTTTTAAATATGAGAAATAACAATTTCTAACAAAATCTCAATCTTATCAACATCTTGCAAAATATTTATTCAGCATCAGTTAAAAAGAAAAACATTACAAACGTCAAAAACATAAAGTTACCAAATTACATCAAGATATATAAAAACACTTAAAACTAAAAGTTAAATATTGCAATAAAAAAAATATAATCACTTGTAAATACGTAAAAATATTTGTCAATAAGTAAAAATATTTGTCAAGAAGTAAAAAGTAGTTTAATCATACATTATTATTATCATTAATTTTGTTATTTTATTCCATCACCTTTTCAATTTAACCAAGTTAGAGTTTCACAAAGCAATATGATTGTTATGGCAAGCCATACTTTTAAAGTAGGTACACTATTATGCAGCATATAATAAATATTGGGTAAAACACCATTTTTATGGATTTTATTACCTTGCATACAGTATGATAAATTATGACCAATTTAATAGGATGGACTACTACTAAACAGGCAAAAATCAGAACAATTCGGTTTTAGATGATTTACAATCTTTAAAATTTCTAAAAATCCTTAAATTGATCACCAATCAATTTAAAAATCTATGCAAAATATATAGGAACAGGATTTTGTATGCATCTGAGGTAATTGTGATAAAGCTGCTGATTTATGCATATCAATCAGCGAATCAAATGCCTCCTTATATTTCCGACCCTGACAAATATTAACACCAAAGGTCACATAGCAGTCAGACACTCAAGTTTTGAATAATAGTAGTCATTGTAGTAGAATTAAAAATAAATATTCATGTCACATTTGAATTAATATTTTTCTTGTGTTTATCCTAGGGCAGTGGAAGCCATATAAGAAAATGATTTTGTTATACATGTACGCTGGTGAGTCCAACTTGTAAGCCATGTTGTCACGGTCAATTGCAATATGGTCGCCAAACAAACACAATTAGATGAAAATGATCTAAATTCGAACATGTTGTTTAACTTGGATCCGTAGCATATTCAAAGGGTGTGGGGGGGGGGG
>NW_022733259.1:2561677-2593359 GCF_011630105.1 Anneissia japonica | reverse complement strand
AACCCACAACTCCAGCCAGAATAATTCCCATAACTTCACCTCTGCCACTGGACTACATATTTTGAGAACACTACTTTGAAGATCAGTGATATATACATTCATAACTTATTTATTGTACTAATAATATTTTTGTAGTAATGTTTTAAAGATTGTTTAAAGTTTCTATTCTCTTTTATAATTTAGCTTTTTAGACCCATTCTGTAAGTGGCGGGTTTCTCGTTGTTGAATGTGATTGTAAATAAATAAATAAATAAATTCTCGAAAAGTTACAGCTTAATATAAATAAACAACATATAAATACACGATAGAAATTTATGAAGCACTGTACTTGAATGATCATGTAACAATTAAAATAAAGACCATTTTTCGACAAGTTCAAGAATTTTATTTATTTTGAATTTATTTGGTTCCACTTTAAAATTTATAAAAAATACAATAAAAGTTAAACAACTTTTTTTTTTAATAGTTAAAAATACTGGGTACTTGTAAATTACTTAAAAGGAATTCTTAAAATTAGTTAAAATGTGTCAAAAAAGACTAAAAACTGTAAAAAGGGATTAAAATTTGGTAAAATACTATTGTGGTAGCGGGATATATTTAAAGAATATATTTTTTTTAAAATAAAGGAAAACAGCAAAAGAAGAGTAGGAACTCAGGAACAGAATTTTGGAATTAGATTTAGTATTAACAATTTTTCTTAGGCGAGACTTTTTTTATTCCTTATTTTTGCATTCTTATTTTTTTAAAGATCATCAGAGAAGGGCGGAATAAAATAAAAATAAAATTTTGTTTTCTTATTTAGCAAATAGTTTTGCCAAAAACATCCAGACAGAGGAGATATGAAAAAAAAAATTATTGGTGAATGTAAAATAGAATGGTTAAATGCTACAAATTTATATAATTATGAAGAAATATACATATCTTATCTTAAGGGCATAATACAATTAAGAAAAACTTTTATTTTTTTCTGAAATTTTCATTTTTCCGTGGTGGCGGGTGCCTAATTTGCCAAAAATAAAATTTCATTTTCATTCAAAATAATCAGTATTTGCAGTCGCTGGGTTCGCTAAACAAGTTATAAAGAGGGTCTCGCCTTATCTCTCAAAAAGTTTTCAGTGGATCAAGGGTTCGATCCTTGAAGTACTGTAACTGAAATTCTCTTAACTCAATGATCCCAATACTGAAAGTCTGGTTTCATACCACCATTTTATGATAAAAATACTATCAATGATTTATGGATTTGTTGAAAAACAATATTTTTAATATGTCACAGTTGTGTGTAAATAATTACTTTAAAACATTTGCATTCACCCTGCAAGCCTAAAGGTCAGTCATAAATCTCTCGCAAAAGTTGGCTTGTTAAGAGATAGACATTGTTAGGCAGCAACACTGTTTGAGAATATTGCCCAATAACAATTTATCTTCATTATCCTTATCAGGGAAACGGGAATGTGTTAGTAATAAACTTGGACCAATTAGGGATGTTTACAGAGATTGTTGAAAACGAATCCAGGAAAAGAACAATTTTCAAATACCGTACCTACAGTAAGTTTGGAACAACCTGACATCAGATATTTAAAGCATTATAAATTCACTCGCGTAATAATCTAAGGCCGTGTTTCCGTAGCACTTACAATTTCTTCGATAATATCTCCCAATATTTAATCCCATTATGCAAAAATTATGGACAACAATGAAATGTGTTCAACATCAAAACATCCGTTTTGTTGACCTAGGCCTAGCAGGTAACCCCTTTTTTGTGCAAGATAGATAGGCCTTATTATTATTATTATTATTACTATTATTATTATTATTGTTATTATTATTATATTGTCCCATTTTTTTCTTGCTTTTCTATTTTGGTGCTTCGCTACTCGGCTATAGTCTTTGGTATAGGTAAGTGTATGACGAAGAAAAAAAAAAATGTTTCCTTTTTTTTTTGCCTATTTTGTGATTTATTGTTTAAAAGTTGTTGAAATAAGAATCTAATATGTGATTTTTTAACTTGTGACTACAGCAGACTGGGCATCCCATTCAACTGGACATCCCACTCAATCTAGACGTCTAGCTGCTAAGTGTTAGCTTCTTTGAACTAGGTACCCAGTAGCGGCATATTTAGCAGGTGTGGGGGGTGCACCCACCCAAAAATGCTCGTCCCCAGTTTCCTCCCTCCCCACTGCTTCACCTTTGTGCCCCATCAGCTCTTCTTCCTAATACGCCACTGAAGGTACCTAGACATTACATGTGCAATGACACTACCCCAGATAAATGCACACCGGCCCCTAACATGAATTACCAAGTCAAGTCAGCTGACTGTATGAATTATTTTTTGACACTTTTTCTCTCAATTCAAATTACTAGCTCAACTTAATGTATTAAACCCTAGACTTGCTCTTGGATATTCTGGTACGTTTAAGCACGATTTAAGCGACAACTCTGTAGGTACACTTCTGATTGCACAACATCATAAATATACAGTGACTCCCCCAATTAAACGCGATTCAGTGCGTGTCAGATACCATAAACATTAGTGTACGCAGGCTTCCTTTTCCCACATTGTCTTCATTAACGCAGTCAGTTGACAAGCCCCTGTGTTGTCAGCTTGTGGCAGCATAATGGACGTGATATAGACAACATGATATAGCAGCTTGCAGTTTCCTGTGTAACGCTACATTTATACTAGACACGATAATGACACAACGACGACATATCATCACATCATTTATAATCTTCAACACTGAGCGCGTTTTATCGTATCGTTGTCGTGTCGTTATCGTGTGTAGTGTAAATGTAGATCAATTCCACAAGAAAATTGGTCAGGAAACTTGTACACTACTTTTATAACACTAAATTGTCAAAAAAGAAAGAAATTTCCAGAAATAAAATGCAATAATCATCCTACAAGACAATAATGACACATTATTTAATATTAAAATAGTATTTTAACTAATAAAAATTTAACTGTCTTATTAAAGAGCAAAGCAAATCTTATAATTATATACAGTAATCACATAAAGGATGGAAGACCTATGAAACACGAAGTTGGCTTTCTGTGGTAGTGGAACGAGACCAGTGGTTGCAACAGCAGGAGACAGGAGAATTACAGTAAGCCCCCACCCTGTCAATCAGGCCAAGACTCCTGTCAGTCATAATCAAAATTATAATACAGTATAAGAATAGCTTAAATATGGTCTGAAATTGCTCCATGCACGAGAAAGCCTCGGCCCTCAACCCCAAAAGAAGCTTTCCCCCTAAACCCCCGTCTCAGGACATGCAGTAACTTTTACCCCTTCAAAAACATAAAATATATATTGTATTTTTTTTTTTTATAACAAGTCAACATATTTCTTATAGTGCAGTCCATACTAATGGTATTGTAGACAATCCTAAAGCACCGTTGAGATAATTGGTACACATCTAATTCCAAGTACGCAGCAATTATTGAAATATTTGACATCATGCCCTGAATCTAATAGACAATTTCTATCAATTAATAGCAATTAAATTTTTAATTTGGACATCAAATCTAATTTAATGACATCAAACATCAACTTGACATTTCAAACACATTAACTTAATCTAGTTTCGAGGTATTATTTGAAATGATGGTAAATGTGTTTGGTTTTGGAGTATGCTACTCAAGGGGCAGCAAGCAACCTGTCATTGATGTGAAGGGCGGATGTGTGTATAGCTGTTATGTCATGTCTTAATAACATACTTCTACTGAAACCAATGCTGGATACATTTCATAAATATTCAGAGCATTTGCTAGCAGAGGTATAACATGATGTGTAAAACGGTCATTTTATTGTCTAATTATAAAGATAAAAACATATTTGGTATTTATAAATATAAAAGGATCAAATAAGTTATCAATTATAATATAGACAAATAAAACATGTAACACTGGGTTAAAGACTCAACATTTTATTGCACTACAGGCTGTTTCATGAGGGGTACGTCAATCATCAGGTGCTAGGCTCTGAGTCAATGCTAGGCTCTGAGTCAATGCTAGGCTCTGAGTCAATTATAATATATAAATTATTAATAAATACATACATTTTTTGTTGATTTCCTATAACAAATATAAAATTCAATTTATGGTTCTATGCAAAGAATATCAGAATTTGAGTATTTGTGTCTGTTGATTTGTACTGTAAGGGATGTTTTTCTCTTTTTGGTTCACATTTTCAGTTGCTAATAACTTACACATAAGTACAGTCAAACCCCTATTAAGGGGAGACCTTTGGGACCAAAGAAATATCCCCTTAATAGGGATGACCCATTAGTATGAGTATACTACTATATACAAAGTAAGCAACACAATATTACCAGTATTTATAATAAAAAGTATGTTATTTTCATTATTATTAACAGTACATAATTATTAATATTATGCAAGCCTGCAAAAAATAGTAATTTCTACTTCATGAATTTTGAATTAGCAAAAAATTGTGGGAAATAATCATCATGTGTCATATTATTCAGTTCATGTTCCACAGCATCGAGTATATAAACCAATATGTAAATGAGACATTTTAGCCAACCGCATGGTAGAAATAGCAGGATAGTTATATTTACAATAAGGAGCAAGGATGAAGCAAATCTATGTGAAAAAACAAGACTATTACTACATTATATATTGACAACATTACATAGAAACTGACAAATATTTTTTTTGGAATGATTAGTGAGATACTTTAAAACATCTGTGTATATAGATTTGTTTGTAATTTATCTTTGTTAAACGTACAATTTATGTAAATACCTAATTATAATGTGCTGTTAATTTTGCTCCTAGCTTTCTGACTCCCAAGGGACAAATAAATTTGATTAAATATTTTTTGGAACATCTCTGGAATAATTATGATTTTTTTCATTTGGCTTCCAAGGTTTTCCCTCTAGGGGTTTGCTATAAGGAGTGTAATACATAAATATAAATATGTAATTTAATTTATACTCTTCTCTCAACAAGAATATAATACCTATAAGGTATATATTATAAGTGCGTATTTTGCATATAAAGCACTGTAGCATCACATACACAATATTTCCTACTTATTATTGTAAATACCTTTAGGAAAGACAAAGTTGAAGTACAGGTATCTTATTTTCCAGTTATTCAAATGTTGGATGCTGAAATAATGCTGATTGTTGCAGGCTTAGACTGTTTTTATTAAAGACATAGGCAGATTTTTGGGGGGCCTAACCAACCTGCCACACCTCCATGGGCTTCTTTTCGAGATTGCCTTCTTTTTAGGCTAATTTTGCAAACTAAAAATGAGGCTTCAATTCGACATGGGCTTCTTTTCGAGGTTTCACGGTAGTATAACATAGGAATACATATTTATTTTAAATACTTTATTTTATATATTATTGTATCAAATCATTATCTTCAGTATACAATAATCATTATTATATACCATCATTAAAATATTAAACATACACTATATTTATGTGTATTAACTACATAGCATAATATGTATATGAAAGTAATATTAATATTAATTATTACTTTTGTTTTTTATATTGTTATTCACAATAATATAGAAATGTATCTAATTTGAACTCTCAGCAGCCCTGCTTATATGCAGTCTATAGCTAATGATAGTACAAAGTGAATCAAAATGATGCAGTCACGCAACATGCACATATTACCCACCCCATGAGGTCTAGTGCAGTACTCGTACAAGATATTAAATAATGTACAGTAGGGAGGGCTGTCAGACTGGAGGGCTTAAACCTCTCCTCCCTGCCCGCTAACTATGGTTTACCCACCAGTGGCGGCGGCTAAGCTGTCTGACAGGGGGGCTGAGTGAGGTAAGGATAACTAAAGAACATAGGCCTGGGCGGGGGAAGGATTTTTGGGAGGGGATTTTTTCCCTCCAAAATGAGATTTAAAACAAAAATAGGAACCTCCGGATGGCCGCAAATGGCACTCTCAGACTTTGACAAACATTTGTTGGCTTGGTATAGGCCCACTTTTTGGTCAGACTACCCAACGAGCTCTAGTTATTGGCTTGACCTTTTTTTTTTTGTGAAACCCCAACCTCCCCACCCAAGTAAAATGAAGTTGAATTGTCTCCAGCGAATCTCCCTCTTCTCCTTAATAGACATTTCTACTTAGTACACCATGGCAACATATATTGATGCAGAATACCTCCTCTATCGTAGCGATACGCCAATCAATCAGAATCAACAAATAATTGATCGTAAAACACATCATAGAAACACAGTTCACTTTGCCGCTGGAGATAACCTCAAACATTCTGGCATTAAGCTTAATTTAATTCATTAATAAATCTTTACTGCAAATTTAACTGCCATTCAAAATGTAAGCTTGCTAAGCTGTGATTGGTCATTCAGCAATGTGTGTGCCTGTTTCAATAGTATGTAGGCCTCAATGGTCATTTTATTTGGTTTAAAGAGAAAGTGTGACATTATACTGCCATCATTTCGGTGAGCTCGGATTTATGAATGTTATAAAGTGTTAACATATAAATGCAAGCTCACAGAAATGAGGGCAGTATTTATAAATGTTATAAATATTGTTATCAATAAATGTTAACACTTATTCTTTGATGTAGCATTAAGTAGGTAGACTCATGTCTAGACTTGTTCGTCAAACGTAATATACTGTAGTTGACTATCATGCAAGTTCCACAAGTTTGAGTGTCTCTATAATTTACCAAATATTTACCATTAAACGGTACTATGTCAGGGGCCCCACGTTGGAAGAAGTCCCTTCCGGAAGATCTGGTTAAATGAGCTTTTAATTCTATTTTGCAGTGGATGGCAATACCCATCGGAACTGACTTTCATAAGACAATTAATAGTAAAGTAGTAAAAACATGCAAATATTATGAATTTGCGGGATATGGGGTATTTGACGGATGATTCTTACTTGCTCGAGGGAGTGCGGGAGGCCGTCCTTATTTCTGGGAGACTTGCACAACTTGCGAGAGTCTTACAGCCCCTGATATTTATATGTAGACTACTAACGTACACAAGTAACGGTGTCCCTTACATGTAAATCTGCCAATTATTATTTATTAGAAAAATACTATGCATGACAGCTGTCTACAAGTATGAATACCTGCCCCTTTAACTAGCCATATACTGTAGGAATTACTATGATGTCCAAAAATTGACCTGTCCCTTTAATTTACAAAAACACAGAATTGACCACTAGAAGGTACAGTACTATGTAGAGATGACATCCGCAAGTGAGAATATCCCTTTAATTTACCAAGTGCTATATTGTTCATTACAAAAAACTGTGCTGTCTAAAAGTAGGAATTCCCCTTTAAGTACAAAGTATTATTATTATTATTATTTCATAGGAATCAATCATACACAGCATGCAACCTCCTCTGCTCCAGGGGGAGTACTCCTAGGTATGCGTGTAATCAGCACTACTAAATTCATTCTGAATCATCCACCTCCCACCAGGTACCCATTTATACTCCTTGGTGAACATATCCAAAGGCAGATAAAGTGTCTTGCCCAAGGGTACAAGCAGTGTGACGAGCATCAGTCTCAAACCCCCCGACCTTCCAATTGAAAAAGTCGAATGCCTTACAAGCTAAGTCACATGCTTTCTTTTTTTAAAATTTTATTTCCTTCACATGCAACTGCAAGTACAGTACACTCGCCACTTACAGGATGAGAATGATGCTTTATAAACCAAGTCTCTTTATGAGACTTACTGTAGGGAGTGGAGTTGTTTTAAGCAATGAGAAAAAGTCCTGCTGTGACAGGAATTGAACCCAGAACCCTTGGATTAGAAGCATCTTTAAAACTACTACGCTATTCACCTCCACTCCTTTCTACTCCACTACTTTCTACAAAATGTTAAACATATGACCATGCATAATTTAAATCAAAGTATGATTACGACTTCACAAGGCAATAAAACATCAGCAATTAAAATATTCTTATTGAGCAAAAACTTTATTAATCACAACATTAATGACTATGCATTGCAAGTTATTAGGCTATAAATTTATGAAATTTCATAAAGCAACGCATACATGTAAACAATACGTGTGCATAAATCATTTATATTTAAACATTGCAAATACATTTCACATTGTGATTACATTTGTTCATGAATTACTGCAGGGGCGGACATAAAAATGGGTCAAGAAGAATAAACTTGAATTTTTGATTTAAATTAACACAAAGATCAACAACCAAACTTATGGTGAAAATTTCATGTTTTCAATATGCTTGCAAAAACCTTCATACACTCCAATTATAATATTATTCTTTTACAAATGTTCGGCATTGAGCCTTAACAAGGGGTTTTCTGGCCAAAGATGGTAGGCGGGCTACACATATAGGGGCTTTTAATTTAAATTTGTGGATTGCAACAAAATTGCCATCAAGCCGAATGTGCCCCACGGGCTGCACTTTGCTCATCTGTGTGTTACTGTATGTTTATTTGCGATTAGTGCAGTGAAATACTACAATGTGATTGCCTCTTTAATTTACCAGTGTGTGTGTGTGTGTACTATTCTTTGGTAAACCTTTAAGATAGTGGGGTATAGAACTATTACTAATCAGTAAACAACTGCATTAGCACAGCATAATTTCCGCCTCATCCCCTGCAGGGCACATGATTGAGGTTATTAATGTCAGGTACTATAATGATAATACAAAATGACTATTAACATGATAATAGAATAAAGTCATTACTACAAATTGCTTGTATTATATACATACCGTTTTAATCCGAGGGTATTTCTAATTATCTGTCACTCCATCGTTTGTAATGAGGCCTTCCAGCTGCATACGTTTATATCCTATGCATCACTGTCATAAACAGATTTCAAGTATACTTCTGCCTCACCTACAGTAATATAACCTTCTAATAATAAACTTGTGTTTCTTATTCACAATCAAAATCAATTGATTGATTGATTGATTGATTGATTGATTGATTGATCATCAACCTAAGAAGTGAGTATTTAAAGTTCTGTACCGATTATCAAATTTTCTTTGGCAAAAAAACTGTTGTATGCCCATATATAGTCATGATGTGCCTATATATGGTGATATCAGTAGCCCAATAATAATCTCCTATTTCAATCTTATTCAAACATCTACCTAATGAGTAATGCTCTGTCTATACTATAACATTTTATGACAAAAAAATGTGATGTGCCCATATATGGGCACGATGACATCATATCACATAATTTCAAATTGTATAAAACAAAAGTTGAACATTTTCAACTTTTTTTATGTCGTCTGTCAAAAAGTTGTCAAGTTTTTTAGAAAACACATTTCGACCAATAAGCAAACACTCCAAATCTCACCAACCAATCGGATTTGATAATTCAGTTTCATCGGCATCAGGCTAGGAAGACAAAGGGGTTCCCTAGCCGAATATGGGAGGCAGGCCCCACTCATAGGGTTTAAAATTTGCAGGTCGCAATCTGCCCACCTGTGACCAAGTGGTGGACAGATATTCTTTCTCAGGGATACGCAATTGATCATGTCAGGTTTGAAATTTGGCCTAATGTTTGGGAGTCTGATCTGTACCCACACCAATCCGACCCCACAAATCACAACAAAACATGGTACAAATTATAGAATTTAAGCTTCACCCCTGTGAATCCCCCCCTTTCCTACCCCAATTGTTGGTCTGTTGTGGATGTCAGTGTGAACATTGCCATACATTCAAGGCTGCAAAGAAAATGTCTGTATTCTGGGAAGACAGATTGAGACACAGATGTGCTAATTACCCAATTCAATTTTTCATAGATATTGTGATTTTCTTGAATTGCGACTTTTTGGCGAAGTGGTAATTGCAATTTAATAGGCAATTACTGTACTAATTAACCAAACATTGATTATTACTATAGATTTTACACTCTTTTAAATAACAGTTTCGAAAAATCCACATTTTCAAATTTGCCCTAAAGTAGGAAAATTGATTGGTTGATAAAAACAGCACACTCTACAACCACTTGAAAAAAATGATGGAAAATTAGGAGAGCCAAGATAACAAAAGCCAATAGATAAAGTTCCTGAATATCGATGTGTATTAAATCAAATAATGTACCAGTCTACTTTTCTCTCATTGCAGCGTTCTGACTTCATCCGAAGTATTAATTACAATAAGTATCGTGTTTCACGGATAAAAATCAATGCAGGCGTTTGATTGGTCTGTTTAGTCTCCTATTCAACAAGCAAAATAATGGTAGGTTTGTTGCATACTGTACATACTGATTACTTACACTTTGTTTGTTGTTACTATGTTCTTATTTGACAATAATGTGACAACAATATATGCTGCCATAACTAAGCACAAAAATTGTTCAAAGATTTATCGTTATTACACAAGTTTCCTACGAAAGGGTAACGAAAAGAGCTTCCACAATCACATAGCAAAAAAATACAGTTTAGTTTGTTGGCAAAGAATACAGAACCTGGAGATGATGGGACAAGGGATATCGTTGGATACACAACTGTTTCTGAGGATAGTCAGTTGGCAGGTGTGTCTATGGGTGTATGTGAAACCTAAACATTTTATTTACTTTAAAAAAAAAAAATTATGAAACTGTAGACTGTGCCTTTAATGGTATCAGCACAATATCAATATTTGATTATTATACTGTTACAGTTTCTACAACTGTGATATTACAGTGCGTCCCTATGACTAACACATTTGCATCAGACAGTCACGTTTCAAATTTAACGTCGTGTAATATTTCATTGTGATGATTACTTATTTTTTTATATGAATATATTTATATATTAAACATAGAAGGCTGCGATCTCAAGCCTTAGTAACAAGGTACCTCGAAAACATAAATACAGTAATACAAATGAATATAGTCAGTCCTAATGTATTCTTTATTCTTACAATTTCAGTGTAGAATTTGTTTCTCGCAGATAATAAAGTTACTTTGTATCTTATACATGGAAAACAATACTTAGGTTTATGCTTTGGGTTACTCAAATTTTCTTTAATAACAAAAATGTCATGTACATTGAAAATACAAGAATATTGTATTGTTATTATTATTGATGGATCTGATGACAAAGAAACTCTAATTACTATGCCAACGACAGAGTCGGGTTTCACTATTCTGTAATCATTGTTATTGTACTTAACAGCATATTGTTATTATGAATGCAGCTAGGAAATCTTAACAACCTATCGAAAATAATATGAATAATGGTAATGTAATAAAGTTAGATTTATATAGCACTTTATAACAAAACCAGTGGTGACGCCTGTGGGGGCAGGGGGCACTTGCTCCCGTCGGACAGGCCTGAACCCCTGTTGTCCGACGCACGACTAGGTCATCAGATTAAAAATAAAAGAAATAATAATTTGCCTATTCAAATAACATTATTTTGACTGCCAATCCTTAATATTGTGGTGTAAAAGCACATTATAGATCATACAAAGCCATAAAAACTCTCCCTGTGAACTCTACAAGGGAATTTTTACTCCAGACCGTCGACCAAGGCTCTGTCGGCCCCTTGACCCGTACCCCTCTGTCAGGCATGTCGGCCTTGTCAGAAAATTTTGAGGTGTGCGCTTGAAGAGTGGTCTAGCTCATACAGTAACTTTCTTCTCCCCAAAGAGTCTCTTCATGTGTGGATACCTGGTAAACAATAGGGGCTGAATGGACCAGTACACCAGGGTAACCCCCTACCCATCTCGAAAGATGTACTGGGTTCATGGGCACAAATTGTGTACACTGGGAGTATGGTTTATCGTCCTTTTATAATACATACTAGAATGACTAAATGCAGAACTGAAGAATCTAAAAATTAGAAGACCAACCTCTCTTGTACAAAAACTATACAGTCATATATGAAGCATACTGTAAATTCTAATAGATGCTGCATTATATTACCATAATGAAATATTTTAAAAATTCATGAACAGTCCTAAAGGTTATGGCATCCGATAAAAATAAATATGCATAACTTATGCATAACCTATTAATTTTTTTAAGTACATTTAACTGTTTATGAAACCTTCACCATTTGTATTGCCTGGTCCCAGTTGAAAAATTAGGTAGAAACTGTGTGATTAAGACAAATTCATATTAGAAACTCTATACAGAATATTCTGAAATAGGGCTATGATTTGGATTGAGTCAGCTCATACCGCATCAGTCCCATCCCAGCAGTTCAAATAATGAAAAAAGTGTTGAGCGTGAGCCCATTCTCGTTTTAGTACAGAGAAGCTGTAATACTTTTACTCAACTATGACAATAGCAAGTTGATTCCAATAAAAGACCCATCATTTTAAAGCTTATAATGTAGATAATATGAATGTCAATTCAATCTTCTTGTTTTTTTGTCGCTGATGCTGGCTTTTGCATGCAAAGCAACAATTAGTCAAAACTTCCGAGGACAAGTGAATCTTATTGGCTGCATGGACAATAACAATCGAAGAAATAACCTCAAAGTGCCTTCATTCAACATTAAATTCAAGATTAAATTATCATAGTCAGGAAATCTTAATAAAGTAACAAAAAAGTATGAAAACCAAGGACAGTTTATAATTCTTGGAATTTGAAAAAAAAAAAACTAAGGCCAATAGCCAATGAGAGCACTCATCCTGTATCACACTATTATACTATCATACTTGCTTAATCCAACAAAAGCATCAACATTGAAAAAAATTATTTAAAACATCATATAAACTTATGTAAGGGTTATTGAACATGTTAACTAGATAGCAGAAACTTATGTGCACATATGTGCTATGTTTTAAAGTGTGGGGTATTGGCACTACAAATGAAGATTCATGCATCCTGTTTTTCAAGAGAGAACACAAAGCATGTGGCTGGCAGCGCACCTACAGGGTGCGGGGTAGGCCGACATGTCCCTCTCCCACTTCAAATTTGTTAAGAAAGTGTTGATCAATACGATAGAATTGCATCTTACAAAGGGAATCTGAGGCTTAATGAAACATTTACTGAAACCATGACTGAACATGAAGAGTATTTGTTACAACTGAAAGATTACCAAAATTAAAGTATTTTTATATAAATATATTAAGCAAGTTCAGAGTGCTACACTGTTATTATTTTGTTTATTATTGCTCTGTAGCCCCCCTTCACAGTGTACATCCTTAGACACTTGGGAAAAAGGAACATTTTATGTATCAAAAAATATTACATTCTTATAGTATACCTGCTAACTTTGTTGGCTTCTGATGCGTGAGATAAAAAAAACATTGTATATAGCACCCTCTATGTAAAAAATCTCGAAATAGAGCAACCTCATAATTTTTTTTTTATTCTACTGGTGTGGAACTGCTACTGTTAACAGTCGTCAGTATAGCTTTGTTATACAAACTTTTTTTATGGCTTGTACAGTATTCACATTTTAATGAAGAATTTACTTTTTATAAAATTGTGATGCATGAAATAATACAACGTAGGTATGAGACGTAAAAAGTGGATGCTCATGCGCGAGACTTGTGCATGAAAGTGGACAGGTGTAAATTCTGGTGACAGAATTGCCAAATTCAAACCCCCCCAAAAAAAAGAAAACAAGAAACAAATAAGTGCATAATAATAAATATACACGATGAAACAAAAAAGTATCCCTCTAATTAAAGACCCCTCCAATTAAAGAACACCTCCAATTAACGACCACTTTTCTACAGTGCCAAATAAACAAATGCCTTTTATTTTATCTGTATTATTCTAATTAGAGACCAAAGCTGCTAAAAATTACAGAAACCTTGGTCCCAAAAGTTGCTTTTATTGGAGGGAGACCTGTATTATCATATGTTCATAAACATTATACAGTACATCTATTTTGTTGACATACCTTTTTCAAAGTCATCACTAATTGGCTGAGTCTCCACTGGTTCCAGCAAATTCATGCTCATGTGCTTGACTGAAATCAGCACTAGTGCAGCCCCCAAACCAGACATTCAATTTATGTACATGTAGTCAGATTTAAGTTTGCAATCTGTGGGTGCATTTGACATGTTGCTTTACACGTTGGGTTAAAGATGTATGACCCTTCACCTCCATGTCACCTAGCCAAAATGACAATTTAAACCTGAGAATTGGTAAAAATAAATTATTCTCAATTTCACCTGGTTGCTATTAAAGATATTGATATAATATTCGTTATCATCAACCAATAATTCTTAGCATAGCAACAAATTTCAAACACCAAAATAATACTTATAATGTGATTTATCTGAATATATCTTTAACACATTTTTATGTCTTATACCAAGAAACAACTCAAATTTATAAGCAGTTTTTGAAGATTGGTTTCAGTGTTCAGCAATTATTATTGCAAAGATCAACAACAGTTAAGTATTGATAAAGATCTTATTTATAATTCCGGATTACAGTACCAGCTAAAAAAATTTTTTTTTTTTTCTTTCTTTCTTTTTTTTCTCTTTTCAATTCTTTTCTTTCCAAAACGTTTCAAAAAAAATACAACCCCCAAATCCTGCCGTTTGTACCAAATTTGTAATAACAGTACCTCATAGCATTCTGCACCAAGTTGATTTCCTCCAATTTTCCATAATGATCCTTACCATCATGTGACACATGACCTCTGACCCCAGGTCAGTGTTAGATCTGGCTTTGGAAGCAGCATGTCAGCAACCCTAGGTGCTGAATGAATAATACACATTGTCATCCTGATCTTCCTATCTCATGTGGTGGCATCCAGACTGCATCATTTCTCAGATTTATTCTCTTGCAGCAGAGTACAGGGACTTAAACCAGTGCATTTATACAGTAGTGTATGAGCTCTAAAAGATACAAATAATATGAGAAGCTAAGTGAAACATTGTCCTCAAACATGCCATTGGATTAGGACAATAACAGGGGAAGATTTAGAGGGAGGCGCCCCCCCCCCCCTCCCTTTTTGGAAAGTTTAAAAAAATAAAGAAAGAAAAAGAAATAATAGATCGCCCAAAATGCCCTACAAAGCAAAAAAATTTGCATGGACATTCCCCAGACCCCCTGGATTAGTGTTGTCTCGATCGGTCCCACTGTCGGCCCTGCTTTCGGACATCTCTGGATCCGCCCTGAATAACATCCAATTACAATAGAGAATTGGTTTCACACTGGTGTAATTTTCACTGGTTGCATTTCCCACATTATTTTTATTATTTCAAGTCAAGATGCATATTTATTATATTAGAATTATCAGTGTTAGGATATTTATTATTCTATTGATAAAATTGGCTGAAAAATACAAAATCGCAGCCAAAACATGACAGAAAAGACTGCACACTTTACATGATTGCCAAAATAGATTCCACACTGCACTAGATGTGTATAAGAGACAGGACATAAAAATGTGTTAAAGATATATTCAGATAAATCACATTATAAGTATTATTTTGGTGTTTGAAATTTGTTGCTATGCTAAGAATTATTGGTTGATGATAACGAATATTATATCAATATCTTTAATAGCAACCAGGTGAAATTGAGAATAATTTATTTTTACCAATTCTCAGGTTTAAATTGTCATTTTGGCTAGGTGACATGGAGGTGAAGGGTCATACATCTTTAACCCAACGTGTAAAGCAACATGTCAAATGCACCTAGACAGACTGCAAACTTAAATCCGACTACATGTACATAAATTGAATGTCTGGTTTGAGGGCTGCACTAGTGTTGCTTTCAGTCAACCACATGAGCATGAATTTGCTGGAACCAGTGGAGACTCAGCCAATTAGTGATGACTTTGAAAAAGGTATGTCAACAAAATAAGTTTATAATGTTTATGAACTTACGATAATACAGGTCTCCCTCCAATTAAAGCCACATTTGGGACCGAGGTTTCTGTGGCTTTAATTGGAGGGAGACCTGTATTATCGTAAGTTCATAAACATTATAAACTTATTTTGTTGACATACCTTTTTCAAAGTCATCACTAATTGGCTGAGTCTCCACTGGTTCCAGCAAATTCATGCTCATGTGGTTGACTGAAAGCAACACTAGTGCAGCCCTCAAACCAGACATTCAATTTATGTACATGTAGTCGGATTTAAGTTTGCAGTCTGTCTAGGTGCATTTGACATGTTGCTTTACACGTTGGGTTAAAGATGTATGACCCTTCACCTCCATGTCACCTAGCCAAAATGACAATTTAAACCTGAGAATTGGTAAAAATAAATTATTCTCAAACAATTTCACCTGGTTGCTATTAAAGTTATTGATATATTCTTTATCATCAACCAATAATTCTTAGCATAGGAACAAATTTCAAACACCAAAATAATACTTATAATGTAATTTATCTGAATATATCTTTAACACATTTTTATGTCTTGTACCAAGAAACAACTCAAATTTATAAACAGTTTTTGAAGATTAGTTTCAGTGTTCAGCAATTATTATTGCAAAGATCAACAACAGTTAAGTATTGATAAAGATCTTATTTATAATTCAGGATTACAGTACCAGCTAAAAAAATTGTTCTTTTTCTTTCTTTCTTTTTTTTCTCTTTTCATTTTTTTTCTTTCCAAAACGTTTCAAAAAATACAACCCCCAAATCCTGCAGTTTGTACCAAATTTGTAATAATCTACAGTACCTCATAGCATTCTGCACCAAGTTGATTTCCTCCAATTTTCCATAATGATCCTTACCATCATGTGATGCATGACCTCTGACCCCAGGTCAGTGTTACATTTAGCTTTGGAAGCAGCATGTCAGCAACCCTAGGTGCTGAATGAGTAATACACATTGTCATCCTGATCTTCCTATCTCATGTGGTGGCATCCAGACTGCATCATTTCTCAGATTTATTCTCTTGCAGCAGAGTACAGGGACTTGAACCAGTGCATTTATACAGTAGTGTATGAGCTCTAAAAGATACAAGCAATATGAGAAGCTATGTGAAACATTGTCCTCAAACATGCCATTGGATTAGGACAATAACAGGGGAAGATTTAGAGGGAGGTGAACCCCTCCCTTTTTGGAAAGTTTAAAAAAATAAAGAAAGAAAAAGAAATAATTGAAGAAATAATTGATCGCCCAAAATGCCCTACAAAGCAAAAAAATTTGCATGGACATTCCCCAGACCACCTGGATTAGTGTTGTCTCGATCGGTCCCACTGTCGGCCCTGTTTTCGGACATCTCTGGATCCGCCCTGAATAACATCCAATTACAATAGAGAATTGGTTTCACACTGGTGTAACAATGTATGCCATCCGTTTTGGCCGCGGAATAGTTCGGCCGTATTTGAGTATTCCATATCCAGAAAATCAGGAAATTAAGTTTTTTTTTGTCTTATTACACTATGCTTACTTTACAAATAAATAGTCTTATCACATCAGTTACTGTACCAGTAAGAATTTAAGTTTGTTAAACTTATAATTATGCTCGAATCGACGTAATATAACATTTTTGCATTTCCCACATTATTTTTATTATTTCAAGTCAAGATGCATATTTATTATATTAGAATTATCAGTGTTAGGATATTTATTATTCTATTGATAAAATTGGCTGAAAAATACAAAATCGCAGCCAAAACGTGACAGAAAAGGCTGCACACTTTACATGATTGCCAAAATAGATTCCACACTGCAAAGTTTTTTTTTCAGAGAATACACTGAAAACTTACAACAATTTTTTCAGAAAATGGTGCACAGAAATCACTATAGAGTATTTACTATAGGCTAGTAATACTGTGCAATCAATAGCTGCAGTAGTAGTGTACTGTTGTATATTATAAAGGAAGTAAATGGGGTATATTTACATGACCATAAACAAATCAGTAAACGACATATCTATGTGAAATAAATATTGCATGCGCAGTCATACTTTAATTAACGTACATCGTTCACTCAATCGAACATCAAACCCTGTTAATGTTATAAACTTACTGTTTACAAAAATTCATTCAACCAATTCAGGGACTCCCCAGGTGAGTTGCTTTCCCGTCGACTCGATCGTGTGTTGTTCAATAATGGCTTTTTAAAGAGTAGAAACTCCTCTGTTTGTACATAAAAATGTTTGGTCAAATTATTAAATATAATTTAACATGACTACAAACACTTACACATTTGGGGGATTTGATTGGCCTACACCATGGATTCATAGTATCTGGCCAACAGAAGGGCCTCAGCAAATCAGTGCCGTGGTGAGATTGGCCACCGTGGCTTGCCCCAACGCTAATTTCAAGTGCTGAAAGTTGAGCCCAACATACATTTAACCAGAAGCGATAAATTTAAGTGACCGATAATGCAAGTTTATTAAAGAATGACTGCGCATGCATTATCTATTTCACGTATATATAGGCCTATATCGTATAGGCCTACTGATTTGTTTACGGTGATGTAAATTAGGCTAAAAAATAATAAATATATATCCACTTCCTATTATTAGAAAATATCGAGTGGTCGAATTTTCTGCAAAATTATTAGTTATCTGCCCTTATTCATACTTTGTACATTAGCAGCGTCGTCTGTCTTTACGTCATCGCAGTGCCCTCTCTAACAAAGCTTCTCTAGGCCTACCTAGCCTAGGCAGGGGAGATCCGGTCCATAGCCTACGGTGTAGGCATAGAGGATCATTTCGACCGCGATGGCAATGCATGGATGGAGTAATGATTCGACTAGGGTAGGCCTAGCTAGCCTAAAAAGCTTCATTAAGAAAATGCTGTCAAAGCAAAGAGTATCTGCTACTAAACTGACTATTCCTAGAATATTACACTAGAAGTAGGAGATCGGGGGAGTTTTCCCACTTTACCAAGTGTCTGACATCTTGAGTAAGCTAGCCTGATAAAAACTTCAAGTTCAAAAGCATGTTTATTTTGCGAAAAATGTTTTTAAAATGCGCCCTCTCCCGCCCATAGTTGACTTCTCCTTCGATCGAGCGAGCTAGAGCAAAATCACTGGTTCACACAAACACCTACAGTAAATTAATTAGTCTTAGAAATAGCAACAAAAGTAATAATAGTTTCTAATTATGAAAATCCTGTATTTTATAATCTTTTCTAAAAACCATCATAGATGATCTTTGACAACAGCCTTCCCCTCAGCAAGACGAGGTGGCCGAGTGGTTAAGGCGATGGACTGCTAATCCATTGTGCTCTGCACGCGTGGGTTCGAATCCCATCCTCGTCGCCATTTTTTTTTTACTTTATTTTATTTGTCATTTACACTTTAAATATTATGAATAGTGAAAAGATAGTAAAAACAAAGCCAGTATTAGTGGTGTATTTAGAGAAATGTGGAGCCATTAGTGGTCCTTATCATTGGAAAAAAAAAAGTAAGTAATAAAACAATAATAAGTCGTAAACTCAATATTTCTTTTACACAAGTCTCCAAATGACATCCTGAAATCTATAATAT
The DNA here is from genome assembly GCF_011630105.1 of Anneissia japonica. Taxonomy (NCBI): domain Eukaryota; kingdom Metazoa; phylum Echinodermata; class Crinoidea; order Comatulida; family Comatulidae; genus Anneissia; species Anneissia japonica. The sequence goes on along the minus strand of NW_022733259.1, from coordinate 2,574,027 downwards.
AAAGAGTATAACTGTGACATTCTGGCTACATGAACAGAGTATGTCATATAACTAATACATTGCTTGTCTTTTTTTCTAGCAAATATAAAATTAAATGAGAGGTACATGAGTGGTTATCGAGATGAATTGATGTATGAACAACTGTATAACTTGTAATACTCTATTAACCATTTCAATAAATAAAATATTAATTTTATTAATAATAGGCTACATATTTATGCATAATTAATTTGAATTATTTTCTAAATGTCATTTGTTTCTTACATTTTTTTAAATAATTTTTTAAATAATTTATGTTACTGCTCTGCTTTTTCATGAATGATAATTTAATGTACGATTTAATGTACTTATTTTATTAACATAAATTATTATTTGAAGTACAAATTGCTCTCATTTAAGGCTACGTACCAAAATTTATAAGCTAGTTTTCTGACTTGGTACCAATATTAGTAGCGGAGACTGCCATAATAATTCTCAGCGATAATGTATCATTGAGAAAACCGTATTGTCCCCATTAGTTAATAAATTCTCAGGGAATATGTTGATTTTGAGTTAATTTACATACTGTACTTTACCATGACATGTACATACAACTTTAGCATGTAATACGGTAGTTGAACTTGTCGAAACCAAAATTCCATTGAAATATTGTTTGACTTACATAAAATTTGACTTGTTAATTTTGTATGTAGCACACAGACTTGCACAGTCTGGCCCAAATGCTAAAGAAAGAGAGACCTGCTTCAGGTTTCGAACCTTTACCTATACCTTTTTACACTTTATTCAAAAATTGAATACAAGGCCCACATGGCCCAACATGTAACACATGCCTAGCACGCACAAGCCTGTGCCAGGTATCACACCAGGTATACCAACACCAAACCTTTCATTATTTTTAATTTCTGCTCTACTTAATATTATTATTATTTTTATTATTTTTTTTTTTACTTAATATTAATGGAAAACACAATAATCTGGAATGTAAAATAAGATCGACTTAGAAATTATTCAACTTAGGCAGTAGACTTAAGCAAGTTAAACTGTAGTCGGTGTATTTTTTTTTAACTGTTAATGTTTTTTTTTTTTACTGTGTGCTGTAATTCATTTGTAATGTGAACTTAAAATTATTTCTACAATTGAGCTTTGGCTGGCACTGAATGATTTTACTAAATGTGTTGTGTTTGATATTTTTCGAAAAAAAGTTTATAAACTAGTCTAAAGTATATCAAAATAAGTATACCAAATCTAGCGTATACCATACTCGCGCGAATAATAATAATAATATTTTTTGCACTTTTTGAGGGGCGCTTATTCAAACGGGGAGCTTATTCGAACGGGGCGCTTATAAAAACAAAGTGAAAATTGAGGGGGCGCTTATGGAAATAGATGAAAATCGAGGGGTTCTTATGAGAACTTATTAAATCCAAGAGGCACATTTTGAATGAAAAACGATTAAATAAGGACATCAGGAAATCGCAAATTACGAATGGCGGCTGCGGTGGGAAAAAATAATCGTCCAGAGATCATGGCTTGTAATGACAAGAATGTTGTGAGTACAGTATTACATAACAGCAGAATAGCAGATGAAATTAGTGGTGGTGGTTAGCTTGTTCGCCATCGGTCGATTGAGAATAGCAGGACGGCATGATCATTGCCGATTTTCTTGAAAACTTAGATGAGAATGTGTTAAAGGTGCAAATTGTCGGAAAAGGAGTAGGCTATAAATGAAAGAAGATGAAAGTTGGAAATATACTGTCTGTCCAGGGAGCTCTCATCATTCTGTCAAAGATAAATATCCTCACTTTGATATTGACTAAAGGAGAATGTGATTCCACTCCACACCTCAAATCATGCCAACATCCACAGTCCCAGGATTGATTGGGTTATTGAGGGGGCGTTTATTCAAATTAGAAGGGGGTGCTTATTCAAACGGGGCGCTTAAGGAAATTTTCTCGTTATGAGGGGCGCTTATTCGATAGGGGCGTTTATTCAAACGGGGCGCTTATTCGCGCGAGTACGGTACTGGGTCTGTCTCATGCTCTCACAATTACACTGCCAGCTGCAAAACACACTCACGTCAGTGTGATAGGTCCACGTGTGGACGGTCAGTAATATTCCCAAGAAAAAGGTGGATTCTTCAGATTTTTTTTTTTTTTTTTTTGCTCAGGCCCTCTTGGGTGGGAATTTTCAGAGCAAAATTCACATGCCTGCAAACTCCTCTTACTTTGAATCTCAGATAATAGTCATCCTGTTTTTTTTAGCACATATTATGTTGCACATAAAATCAAAACTGAGTGAGTCAAAGACAAAATACGAAAGACTGAACTGAGTTTACATATTTCATAAATTAATAATTTATTTACTAAAACACACTTCTGGGTGGAGACAAGCAACGCAGATAAAGTGCCTTTCCCAAGGACAGCAGCAAAATGCACAGGGATGTTTTGAATGCTAAACCACTTCCACTTGCTCTGGTAAGACAGTATATTTACTTTGCCAAAATAAATTATGATTACCGTACTAAAAAAAAAGTCTGTCTTTTTTCTAATATTTTATCACAGTAGTATACTATAAGAGCACAGCTTGATAAATTAAAATTGTGTACATCTTCTGCCTTGACTATTAAAAAGTTGTTTTTCTCTATGCAGAGTTTGAAAATACATAATAATAATTCATTTGGTTTTAACAAATATATTTGTTTAAAAAAAATAACCATAGCATATTCATGGGTACATTGGCTTATCAACGTACCCATGAATATAATAACTATAATTGTTTATACATATGTATGTACCAGCATCAGTGACCAAAACAAAGTGACATTTTAATATATTCATATTTCCAACATTATACTGTAAGTCATTTACTGGAATCAATTTTCTATTGCCAAAGTTATGAATAAAGTATGACAGCTTCCCTGTACATATACTATTTATTTGTATACAATACTGTCACATTCTAATGCTAATTACTCAGTTTAACATTTAGTGACGATACGCTGGTTTGGGGAAAGCAAGCCTCATATGTTCAGTACTGTATATACCGGTTTATGTACAGTATATATCATTCTTATATTTTATGGATGCCATGTTTATAAGAACACACCATGCTAAGCAATATTTTCAAACTATGGATCTTTATAACAGCTGTATTTGTACAAGAGCAGGTTCATACAGACCCATACCCAACCAAAAATTGGAAAAAATCACAAATCTGAAAATTTTAACTAGTAATCTATCATGAGGCCAGAATCTATTCTCTTCTGCATGAACCTAGCTTGTCCACCTTGGCACATTCCCATCCCCATTACCATCACCCTCCCCTCAACTAATGGCAATCCTGGCTGCGGCCCTGGATATTACTGCTAGCCAATGGAGCACTGAACATCACATTTTCAAAGATTACATATATTTATGTGTATGTATTCTGTACTCTATACTCTCTGTACTCTATCTATAATTTTTGAATGTTTTAATTTAATCAATTTTACATTGGTTCATTTGTTTTGGGGATGTTTGCATGTTTTTAAAAATTAAATCTATGATAATTTAATATGTTCCATGTTCACTGCTCCTCAGGTGGTTCTGTTGTAGCAAAGTTGATGGTGTCTGCTCTGCCTGTTGCAGGTTTCAACTCCGACCAATATTTAGGATTAGCTCTGCAACAAATATAAACAATAATCTAATTAGGATAGATGACCCTGCTCTTGACACCTTAAGCCAGGCACTCACTACATCGACTGCCAGCCTATATACCCAACTCCCTTTGGGCGCTGATTGTCAGTGATAGGCGGAATGGATTGTCATTCAAAACGATCCGTAGGGTCGCATTCTCAGTGAAGTGGTTGGCTTTCAAAATAACCCACAGAAAGAATCTTACATATTTTACAAGACATTTTTTTCATAATCTTGTATTTATAATAACGTTAATTAACCTCATTAATTAAGGTGAACAATGAGTAACACCACTGTCATAGAGCCACTAAACATTGCATTCTGCCGTCAATACCGGTGCTATACAAATCCTTATTGATTGATTGACATAATAATACTAATCAATAAAATATTTAATACTACAAAACAAATTATAATATTTAGAAAATATTTTTTTTAAATGCAATATATTATTTTAAAAAAAAAAGAAATTAGATACATTATTTATATGAAAAACATATATATTACCGTTTCCATTGATCAGACGATATGCTTAATTTGAGTGCATCAAATCCTTCATGCATGTCGCTACCTGGGGGACGAAACCCTCTTTCCTCTGCTAGCTGTGAGTAATAAAGATGTGCAAAATGTTATACAGTATAAATTAAACAAAATAAAAAGATATTTCAGACAACTTCAGTGTCCCAAGTATTGTAATGTATTATTAATAACATATTATGCGAGGTGTCGTGACAAAATGAGTCTTGTTTTACTGCAGGTTCAAACAACTTTAATCTGTCTTACAAAAATGAGTTCTACAGCATTTTCCCTTCGGAGCCTGACTTTAATGAAAAGAACGACTTATTAATTCGGATTGAGTTCATTGGACCCAGCAATCGTGGGAGTAAAAAGCAGGAGTCAAGTAATTGAAATCCATCACACTTATTCCCTAAACTTTACATAGACTTGAGGCCAACTCGGACAGCGTCGTACTACGAAGCCCGACGCGATTCATCGTTGGGGACAGTCTTGAGCCGTTGTGAGAAATATTAAACATGTTTAAAATTGAACAACGTGACTGCCCCCGACACACATTATCGCGTCTGCGTCTCACACAGACCTGACGCGACAACAAATTGCGTCCAGCTGCGTCGTATGACGCTGTCTGAGTTGGCCTTAAGTCTATGAGGATGAGGGAGTGGAGTTGATTTTGGTCATGAGAAAAAAATCCTGTCCTTTTTAGAAAAAATAAAAACAGTTTACCATTCAAGAATTTAATAAATAATGTTTTTTCACATTTACTTACCTCTTCAGCTAATGCTCTAATATGGTATGGCTCAAAGCCACAGCAACCACCAAGGTAACGGACGCCAAGGCCGTAGGGTCGCATTCTCAGTGAAGTGGTTGGCTTTCAAAATAACCCACAGAAAGAATCTTACATATTTTACAAGACATTTTTTTCATAATCTTGTATTTATAATAACGTTAATTAACCTCATTAATTAAGGTGAACAATGAGTAACACCACTGTCATAGAGCCACTAAACATTGCATTCTGCCGTCAATACCGGTGCTATACAAATCCTTATTGATTGATTGACATAATAATACTAATCAATAAAATATTTAATACTACAAAACAAATTATAATATTTAGAAAATATTTTTTTTAAATGCAATATATTATTTTAAAAAAAAAAGAAATTAGATACATTATTTATATGAAAAACATATATATTACCGTTTCCATTGATCAGACGATATGCTTAATTTGAGTGCATCAAATCCTTCATGCATGTCGCTACCTGGGGGACGAAACCCTCTTTCCTCTGCTAGCTGTGAGTAATAAAGATGTGCAAAATGTTATACAGTATAAATTAAACAAAATAAAAAGATATTTCAGACAACTTCAGTGTCCCAAGTATTGTAATGTATTATTAATAACATATTATGCGAGGTGTCTTGACAAAATTGGTCTTGTTTTACTGCAGGTTCAAACAACTTTAATCTGTCTTAGAAAAATGAGTTCTACAACATTTTCCCTTCGGAGCCTGACTTTAATGAAAAGAACGACTTATTACTTCGGATTGAGTGGGAGTAAAAAGCAGGATTCAAGTAATTGAAATCCATCACACTTATTCCCTAAACTTTACATAGACTTAGGCCAACTCGGACAGCGTCGTACTAACATATTATGCGAGGTGTCTTGACAAAATTGGTCTTGTTTTACTGCAGGTTCAAACAACTTTAATCTGTCTTAGAAAAATGAGTTCTACAACATTTTCCCTTCGGAGCCTGACTTTAATGAAAAGAACGACTTATTACTTCGGATTGAGTGGGAGTAAAAAGCAGGATTCAAGTAATTGAAATCCATCACACTTATTCCCTAAACTTTACATAGACTTAGGCCAACTCGGACAGCGTCGTACTACGAAGCCCGACGCGATTCATCGTTGGGGACAGTCTTGAGCCGTTGTGAGAAATATTAAACATGTTTAAAATTGAACAACGTGACTGCCCCCGACACACATTATCACGTCTGCGTCTCACACAGACCTGACGCGACAACAAATTGCGTCCAGCTGCGTCGTATGACGCTGTCTGAGTTGACCTTAAGTCTATGAGGATGAGGGAGTGGAGTTGATTTTGGTCATGAGAAAAAAATCCTGTCCTTTTTAGAAAAAATAAAAACAGTTTACCATTCAATAATTTAATGAATAATGTTTTTCCACATTTACTTACTTCTTCAGCTAATGCTCTAATATGGTATGGCTCAAAGCCACAGCAACCACCAAGGTAACGGACGCCAAGGTCAAAAGCTTCACGTGCAAATTTGTGAGCGTCAATACGATTCAATAAACGAGTTTCCATTGCTTGAAAAAATTAAAGGAAACAAATATTATTGGATTAATCGTACTGCTTCGAATCCATGTCCTACTATTTACCAGTGGGGTATCTAAAAGTTGTGAAATAGGGGTGCTGAAGGAGGGGAAAAAAGTGAAGTGCGGGGGGGGCTGAATGATCAGTTTTGAGGGGCGCTAATTCACAAAATAAGGTGATTTTAGGCGATATTTAACTACTTGACAGCAATTTTTGGGAGGGTAACACAAGTAATTTTTGGAGGGGCGTGCACCTCCCGCGAACCCCCTAGATACGCCAATGTTAATTACTGTATAAGAGACAGTTTGTAGGTATTAATTCCCATGACATAGGTTTAATAAAAGAATTTCACATTAGACAGTACAATAACATTTTGAACTGGAAAAAGTATTTGTATAGACGTAGCCATGTAAGCAATAATACCAAAAGAATAATAAAAATGCAGCAATCCAAGACTAAGTTTCAAATCTGTAACCAGGAAAAGTTATTTTGTTTCATGATCCACAAATTGTTTTCGATTATCTATTTTCAAAACCACTAAACATTCAATTATTATGGATATTATTGTACATCATGCTTCATCATGGGAGCACTATTGCCACAGACTAAAACTGCAAAATGTAAGCCAATTTACTTACCAAAGGGAAACTCTGGAAGGGCAAAGTAGCCCCTTTTATCTTCCTCAATTTCCTGGGTGTGGTAGCCTACAGGCTGCGTCATCAAGAATACATTCAAGCCATTTTTATCAACTGTTTCTTTCATCATTTTCATTGTTTTTAATGCAATCGTTGGATCATACATACAATTGGTTCCTATTACATCGGCACCTGTGCAGAATTAATAGAAATCATTATAATTGTATATGTAATTGTTATAAACAGTAAACATTGTAGCAACAAGGGAGTGGATTTGAATTGGTTAAGATACTTGCCTTTTAATCCCAGGGTCATAGGTTAAATTCCTGTAAGAGCAAAACTTTTTCTCACAACTAAAAAACAACTCCACTCCCAAAGCCTCATAAAGTGACTTCACTGATAGTATCACATTATCTCATTTATTTAAGAGATATCAACTGACCTTATAGGACACACTGGAAGGGTCACCCTCTATAAATTACATAAAAAATAAATAAATAAAAATAAAGAATGTTTTAATGGAATTGCCAGTGAAAAGCAAAACTGAAAAAAACTGCCTACAGAGATGTTAATAAAATAACATATTGGTGGGTTCTGATGGTATGTGTTATGGTTTATACCTTAGTTTAGGTTTGGGCCCATTCTGTTATTCTCTGTTTGAAATCCTGATTATACAGTTGAACACTAGTTGAAAAGTCTATTCAAATACTCAAGTTGTTGTACCTGCTTTTGCCATTCTTAGTGTGCATTCTTCCACAGACACACCTGCACTATCTCCCACTGGACCAATTCGTAATGTGCAGGCAAGCGGAACGGTCATTTCCTTCATGACCTCCAACGCCCATTCAGCTTCTTCTATGTGAGCAAAAAACTGAAAACAAAATACACAACCATGTAAGCCAAGAAATAGGTTAAAATACACATTTTTCTTTAGATCACCAGAGCTCATAGGCTGGACTGGGGTCAAGATTTTTGCAGTTAATTACTCGCAGCAATTTTCTGGTACCGATTGATGCAGCTGGGTAGACCGAAGCAATGCCTTTTGGGAAATGTAAACCATACATAATAATTGTTTTAGAGAGGTCTCCAGGCTAATTCCTAGGCAATTTTGGATATGCTTCTGCATCAATTCTAGTTCTTACACAGCATTCAAGAAAGAGACAATAAAAATGTGGCAAAGACAAGTCAAACCAGTCATTTCTTGCAAAAAAATACATTTTTAGTTATTAATACAGGGTTAACAGTAAAATGGAAGTTATAAATGGTAAAAGAATTATTTAAATCCGACATTTCCCTGAGATTCGAAGGCAAGCATCTTAAAAAGAACAAAGCTACTGTATACAACTGCATGACTCTAATACCAAAAAATATTTGTTTAGAGTTAATTTGCAAAACTCACTTCCGCAAGCAGGAAATCAACGTTTCTCCTCTTGTAAATATCAATTTGTTTGCGAAATTCGGCCTGCACAAACTCCTTACCCTTGCCCTCGGTGTAGGCTGGAGTCGGGGACAATCCACCACATACAAGTATGCTGTTGCCAGCCGCTTCAAATGCTATGTTGCAGGCGGCTTCATTAACATCATCACTCTGAAATATATCATGACATTTTTAAAAAAAAAACAATCAAAAACACTGTTTTAAAAATCAAAGTTATTTTATGTAGACTTTTAAAGTGGATAGCAAAAAGATAAAGCTCTTTATCTTTTGAACATGATTGATAGGCACCATTTCAGTATGCTGCTTATTTTTTACTGCCAAAAACCCCAATGAGCAAAGTTATGACCTTTTGCCCTAATAAATAGTTTGATGACCTCAATCTTACAGTTTTATGAAAATAGCTGGTGCTGAGGGCTAAGATTTATTCATTACGTATGACAACTGCAACATTAAAAACTGAGATTTATGCCAAGGAGGTTTGTATTTACCTCTGTCTGTCTAGGTGGTCTGTCTGTTAGCAAGATTACGCAAAAATTAACGAAGGATCATCATAAAATTTACTGAAATGGTACATAACAATATCTAACAGAAGAGATGATTACATGTTGGGGAAAAAAGGTCAAAGGACTATTCAATTTTTTTTTCAATCATTCACATGCTGCATATTGTTTGGTATTCAAAACAGGGTGGTCTGTTAGCAAGATTATGCAAAAATTAACGAAGGGATCACCATAAAATTTACTGAAATGGTATATATATCTAACAAAAGAGATGATTACATTTTGGGGAAAAAAGGTCAAGGACAAGGGAAATTCAATTTTTTTTCAATCATTCACAGGCTGCAAATTGTTTGGTACAAACAGGGTGGAGGTTAACACATAATGAAGTGAATGCTCTGAGTTTAATATTGAATGACACTTTCAAAGCTAAAGATAGTTTCAAAGCATTATCATTAACACAATGACAATGTAAGCAAGTATTTGAAAACAATGATTTAAAAATTAAATTAAGTACCATATTTATTTGAATACACATTCCGGGGCGTTTACTACTGTTAAGGTTTTTTGAGGGGGAGTTTATTTGAGGAATTCCTTTTTTTGGGGTTAAAATGGATACGTACACATAATCAAATAAACGCCCCTTAATTTCACTGTAAATGTGAACTACAACATAATAATTAACATCAAAATGTGTATTGTGTGATCAAAAAGACTTATCGACTTCAACAGGTTAAAAGAAATATAATTCTACTGGAGGTTTGGGAATGATGTTGCTGTCATGGTGGGAGGGGGTTTATTCGAGGAAAAAATAACAACTCAGGCCATTATTCGAGGGAGGTTTTTATTCCACATGCAGCTTTACAGGGGGTGTTTATTCGAGGGCGAGTGTTTATTCAAAGCAGTATGTTTATTCAAATACATACGGTACATTGAACATTTGAAAATACAAAATGGTAAATATTTTTTTAACAATGTATTACATGTTAAAATGCATTGATAATTATTTTTTTTTATTTGTAACTTTATTACCACATTATAGAAGGAAAGTACAATATAAAATGCCCTCCATGGATAACCAAAAGTAAAACACCATCAAGTACTCTCCAAGGCATCGTAAACAAATTTAAAATAGCAACACTACATTAAAATTTATTTTTCGATAAATAAGTTTAAGTCTTCGTATAAGAATAGAGTTCGTATAAAAAATATAATAAAATATATACAAAGAATGCATTACATAACAAAAAAATATCAATTTCAGTGAAATGATTGATGATTTATCTTAACATGTTGATGACAATGCTATTGACGATAATAAAGACTGTAGATTTAAAGTTTGTCTGATGAACTGCTATAAATCTGTCTAATTTAATACTAAGTAACAAAAACAAACAACAATTACAAGCCCATATCTCCTTCCACCACTCACCCTGCCCCCTCCCCCCACAAAAGCGCAAAAGGCCCACATTTTTAAGACAGTAGAGAATGTACTGTTTCAAAGAATATTTTAAATCTTTATATTTTACCCAGCAATATATAGGCCATCAATATTTGGCCGTTAATGTTCTCATAGTAATAAAAACAAATTGAAGCTACAATCCAACCGGTTCTATGCCGTGACCCCCAAGCTTGTCAATCGTACATCCTAATGACCTTAAATACGACCCTGCAATTATTACTATTATACCTGGATTACTATTATATTACTTTACCATCATCATTTTGTGGTACCTACTGTGTAGACAATTTTCTTCCCCATTTTTGTTGTATAGGACAGTTTATCATCTGTTCCATAAAAAGAATAGGCCTGGATAACATCAGATCCGGCACGAATAAAATCCTTATGTAATTGCTTTACTAAAATATATATAAAAAAATAATGAATTTTGGTTTAATATATAAAGTATTTTATTACAGATCTGGGGCGTAGGCTGGTAGAATGCGGAGCTAGGGGGTGCGAAAATTGAGAAAGTGGAACTAAATGAAAACTTAGTGGCCATTTTTAGTATTTTAACTCTCTTAGCAGAACTAATTTGCTGCCCATGGGGGTGTGTCCGCCCAGCCTACGCCCATACATATGTATCTCTACAGCAGACATAATTATAGTTCAAAATGACAGAAGAAATGAAAATGTTTATCTTATTAATTTATTAATGGAAGAAACCCTGATCGTGATAGCAATTAGATCATGAAGGAAGCAGTTGGGCGCAGCAGGAACGGTTTGGTTTCCCAACCTCGAGGTCAGGGTTTAAATCCCTCGCTGTGTATTTCACTTGTGTCCGTAAGCAAGGCACTTTATCTGCATTGCTTATCCCCACCCAGGATAAATGAGTACCTATTCCTGTGCTGATTACCAGCAGCAACACTTAGAGCATGCGAACCCAATGACCAGGGAAGAGAACTGCGCTTTATAACCTCAAGGAAGAGGTGCAGTATAAATTCCTACCAGTACCACCAGTCACGAAACAAATACATTTTTTTTCATGTGGCCGTGATGAGATCTACTTTAGGGTTTGGCTGAACCTGTGGTGTATCTAGGGGGTGCACTCCCCCTCAGAAAATGCTCACGGGCCCCCTCCCCGGCAGTGAAAATGTCCGAAGCAAAAAAAATCGCACTTAGTAGTTAAAAATCACCTCAAATCACCTTAATTTGCGACCTCACTTAATTAGCGATCCCCACTCCACCTTCGCGCCCTACATCAGCACCCCTTCCCCCTATTTAAAGACTCCTAGATACACCACTGGGCTAATAGAGAACTTCCCATTGGTTACATGCCTGAATTATTTATTATCATTGTTACTATTGTTATTTTATTTTATTGTTATTAATTTATTGTTATTTGCTTTTTCTCAGTTGGCCATATTATTTCTCTGTAAAGCGCATATGGGCAATGTGCAATATGCGCTATATAAATATAACATCATTATTATTATTAAAACAATACAAAAGCACAAAAATCAGCAAATTTCAGTATCAACTAAAATATAGTTACCGGCTTCAGGGTATTTGATGACTGCTTCGGGGGTCCAGGATCCAGCCGTCACATAGCCTCTCTTCTCCAGAGTAATAGCATAACTTCCATCCCCTATCACTGGCCTCTCTGCCAACAACTCCAACAAACCCTTCTTTGGCTATTAAAAGATATAACAAAAAAAGAAAAAATATGATGCTATTAATATGGCCTTCTTCAAAATCTGATAAAATATGACAATACAACAAGTCTCCTGTCTCTTAAACCCATCT
>NW_022733259.1:2556162-2561193 GCF_011630105.1 Anneissia japonica | reverse complement strand
AATCTAAATAGGTTAAAATATCTTACAAAACACAATCAACAAATCATATACATTACAACTAAGTAAAATGCAATAGAAAAAGAACCCCTTTACCATTTCGTTTATAGAGAGCACAGGAAAGAGACCAAAGTAGCTATCTTTCATCCAATCTTGTGTAATTTTCCCTGTGGCCATCTCTTTTTGTTGCAATATTTTTAATCATGATTTTGTTCTGTTTTAAATTGTAAATTATTTATCTTTTATAATCTTTTATAATTTTTCTATTTTTGTTAGTTCAATTAATTATCTTCTCATTAATTCTTTTGATTTATTTTTTATTTCAATTATTATTCTGTCCAATATGTCAATTTTTTTTTTATTTAAATTTTTTTTTAATTTTAGTGTTTTCCTTAAATCATTATTATATATAATTTATATACTGTAGGCCCATATTTATTTTTTTTTCTGATTTTTATTATTATTATTATTATTATTAATTTTTTAATGGTTTAATTTAATTAATTTGCTTATGTTAAAGATCAAGTTTAATTTTTATACTTATGTTTTAATTGTATGTACTGAGGGTCCCAATTGATCAGCTCAGGCTGGATGGACCACCCTCACAAAATATTGTTGAAATAAATAAAATAAATAAATATATTGAAATCGTGATTGGTCAATCTCTTGAAATGAGGTAAAATCATTCAAGCATCACTGGCGTTAGCTCAGTGGCGTTCTGCAGGTAGCGTTAATAACGCCAAGGACGTGGTGTAGTGAGTGGCTTTAACAACGCCACTGCCTAGTTCACACACAAAGGCGTATGCTACGCCATGCTTAAGCCAGCCTTATGCCGTGTGTGTGTGTGTGAACATAGCCTAAGTCACCATGAAGGGAAGACTTGACAATATATTAATATTTAGGTCTACTTCTTACTGCCTTTTATGGTCATACTGTATCTAGTTGGCTACAAATGGAGCCAAATGTAGGACTAATCTTCCATATTATTATTTTATGGGCTTTTAAATGTTCATCAAAAACTTAATTTCCCCATATAAAATTGCGTTCATTTACACTAACATTTAGTAGCTTCATTTTAATTTGCATGTTACAGATGATGAGCACATAAAAGACAATCATCATGGATTAAAAAATAAAAAATGTATATGTTGCGTATATTACAACCCGTTTTTCGACAATAATTTACCATTTTATGCCTCGTCGTCTTATATACATGACAATATACGGTATAACAACTCCATCTTAACAGAGAATAGAATTCTCTCTTTTCATGATTTTATATGGAATCCTGAAGTCTAAACTTTGCAGTTTCCACTGTAGTTGAAAAAATACTACAGGAATCAAGGTGTTTTCTCAGTGGAATAGCATTTTGAGATAAGCTACATCCTATGTAGTAATTTAAAAAAAAACCGAAAGGTCCACTGATTAATCTCAGATAAGAAAGTATAATACATACTCCAAGTATTGAAACTTGGAGTATGTATTATACTTTCTTATGTAGTAATTTAATATACGGTTTATCTTTGCTGTGATTGATTCCAAAATAAAAGAATGGAATGAATGCAATACGCCAATTATAATAGGCATTTATGGTATGTTCAATCAGGAATATAAATTAGTCTTTTTTCAAATTCACTTCACTTAACACACAAATTTTGTTTGCCTAACCTGGTTAAATGTATCACAAATGTAGGCCAGCTACGACATTTGCTACTGTGCACTCTCCTAATTCCAGACTCCTAATTCCGAGACCCTTCTAATTCGAGATCACTTTTTAAAAGAAATAAATACCAATCTTCAGTCTTTCAACACTAAGCTAACCCTCCAATTTTTAGGTCCCAAAGAGGTCTCGCAATGGTTGCTAAGCAAGCATAAACCCATATAAACAACTCGCCTAAAAAATTGATTACCTGGCCAAAAAGTAGTTACCAGTTCAAAAAATTGTTCATGAAATTTAATTTTTACCTCCTGACAGACACCTTCAGACATCTTCATCGTAATTGTGAACAGATACACTGGATTACCATACAAATGCTTTCAGGTTATATAATGTACGCCCTCTCAGCATGACTTAGCAGTTTTTTGATAACATTAGAGTAGTAGTAGGCTAATAGGTTATGTATTAATAGATTCAGAAGTGTGGTGAGCATGGTGTGCTGATGTGGCAACCGACTTGGTAAACAATTAGGCCTAAATTGAAGCAATATTTACAGTATCATTCAGCAATATTTTGTGAGTATGGTTTTCAGGTGGAGTTGAATAGCTTAGTGGTTAAGATGCTTGCCTTCTAATCAAAGGGTCTTTGGTTCAATTCCTATGAACTCCACTCCCTAAGCCTCTTAAAGAGACTTTGTTGATAAACGCATCACATTATTTCATTTATTTAAGAGGGCACCTGAATATCAGCCGACATTCTTGGATACATTGGAAGTGTCACCCTCTATAAATATGGTTTTAAAAAAATATGGTCCATGCAGCTGGAGTTGATCAATACTGAAATAAAAAATAATATTAATTCATTTAAACAAATTAAATAAAAAGTAATTTAATAAATTCTAATAAATACAAATAAAAGCATAAATCTGTAAAAAAATTAATAAAGCACTCAGTGTATAAACAATAAATAATTACCTTTTTGAATTTACAATAACAAAAAATTTTAATGGGCCTACAGATAGTGCTTGATCTAACATCACTTATGCTTATACTGTAGTACCAAATTTTTGCAGCTGCTGATCTTTATCGGCACTTAAATTGGTTTAGTTTCAGTCATGTGTGCTAACACTCCATCAACTGAACCACTTAGTACTCTTACGATTACTGAATTCAGATCCAGCGGGGGAAGGGGGCCCATGAGGGTCCGTGCCCCCCGTCGGTCAAGCCGAAAAATAAGAAAGGGGGGAGAAAAATTGGAGTTAAAGAGAGGAAATGGGGAAAGGGAATGCACACATGAATTCTGTGGCGATCCAGCAGTGGGAGAAAGGAGATTGTTTACCACTTACTTACACCAGCCATGGTGGGGCGGAGCAGTGGCAGCTCTAGGATATATTTTCTGGGGGGGTTAAGTTGTCCAACGGGGGACTTGAGCTCGTAGGCTCGAGCTGGAGAAAGGGGTTGAGAGGAGGTTCCCCTTCCAAAAAGAGATTTTTTAAAGAATACAACCTCTGGATGGCCGCAAATGGCACTCTCAGACTGTGACAATGTGTTGGCTTGGTGTGGGACTATTTTTATATGTTTTATGGTCTGACTGCCCGACGAGCTCTGTCCGGCGGGGGGGCTTGACCTGTCCGGTGAGGTGGGGGCTTAGCCACCTGCCTCAGCACCGCCCTCCCCCCACCAGTGGCGCCGCCACTGGGGAAGAGGTGGGCGTGGCAGTGTGAACTTCATATTGTGGCCCCCCCTCCCCCTTATTCTTCGAATACTTCAATTAATAATTGTTGCCTTTAGGCTTTTGCAAGCAAATTGAAACTATGACTAGGCTAGTCCCTCCTCTGTCGCGCCACTATTCAACCAGAGTGATACTCCAGACCATAAGCCGATAATCGGATAATAGAGCCGGATTTTGGCTTATTTTTCGTTGACCTATTATTATTAATATTATTAGGCCTACAGGCCTAACTTTCCTCTTGGCAACAGAACAGAACGTTGTTTTAATTATCTGGTTTATTCCGGTATCTATCGGGTTATAACGCCAGCCTAGGTAGCTATTGGCGCCACACACACACGAAATGGAAACTGTTATTAACAGCAATCTATCTCCTTACCTTTTCCTGATCTTGGACTCTATCAGTACGTGCTGAAACGCTGGATAAAGAAAAACGGACATTCCTGGTATTAAAAACTAGAGCTGATCGCAAAACAGGTCTCAAGTACCACATGATGACGCCAGCCAACTCCACTGTAACGTGGATATTATAATGTAATGTCAAATGTAAGACTAGACGGCCAACCAACTATGCGGTCTCACAACTATGTGAACGTATTTTATGAATGAATGAGCCTTCAGAAAGCAAATGAAATCAAAAGTTCAGGAACATTGGAGGTTGCGTTCATTTTCTATATGGGTAAATAAGTATTACGTCAACATGTTTCAACATTTCTTGTCGACATTCAATAGTCTTAAATACGAATCGATGGTGGAGCTGGGTACAAAAGTTGATCCTACTTTAAAACACAAAATTAATTGAAGTATAAAGCTCAAGTACGCCAACAATAGAGATCATCGTAGTACGGCTTGGTCCCTCTTGATTGTGGATCATTCTGGAAGCAGTAAGCCGTAGGGGTACCTTACGGGCCTCGGACCAGTGAGTTGTTATAGGTGCCTGGACGAAACTTATTTGGAATTTGGAGTCTCTATAGTTAAACTCCTCATTGGTGATTTTTGTGATAATCTCATGTGACTATCTCTTAATGCGGGGTTCTCAGTTAATCTTTGATGGGAAAATTATAGGTATTGGTGCATGGCCGGCGGAGCTTTTTGGCGAAAAATATATAATGTCTGGAGATTTTTGTATGATCGGAAATGCAAAAAAAGAAGGAGGGTAGAAGGATGGGAAAGGCAAAAAGAAAAGAATTCTGGACCTACCTTTTCAGGACCCGTGAGCTGATTTTTTTTTTTTTTTTTTTTTTTTTTTTTTTTTTTTTTTTTTTTTTTTTTTTTTGCTATTAGAAAATTCGACTTTTGAAGAACGTAAAATTCATTAAAACACACTTCAAATGTCGGGAAAGCTCAATTCCCGCCATCTAAGAAATTCTTTCTTTTTGGGATTTATCGATTCATGGAAAAAAGAATACGCATGCAACTACTCATTTGTTTATGTGTGTATACACACATATAATAAAAAATGAGAAAAATTTACCTGACCTATTTCAAAAGGGGAAAACCTTGAATTTTGAAGAGCTTTAAAAGTCATGAAAAGACATTTCAGAAGTCAGGAAAGCTCATCTCCCGCCATCTAGAAATCGATTTTTTTCCGGGGGAACCCGGACCCCCTTTATCTTTGGAGTTCATTGATTAATTGAATCATTTTCAAG
>NW_022733259.1:2517644-2555738 GCF_011630105.1 Anneissia japonica | reverse complement strand
TCAGAAGTCGGGAAAGCTCATTTCCCGCCATCTAGGAATCAACATTTTCCTGGGGAAGAACCACAGGACCTCCCCCGGCCATTGAATCAATGAACCCAGAGAAAGGGAGGTACGAGTTCTTCCTGGGAAAATGTTGATTTCTAAATGGTGGACAATGAGATTTCCCGACTTTTGAAGTATTTTTTAATGACTTTAATTTAAAAGACACCTCAGAAGTCGGGAAAGCTCATTTCCCGCCTTCTAGGAATCAAAATTTTCCTGGGGAAGAACCCCCGGACTCTCCTTTCTTTCTGGCATTCATCTCATGGAAAAAATGGTATGCAACTACTCAATTTTTTTTAATGTATGTATACACACATAACAGGCCTATTTACTGTAATGAGAAAGTTTACCTTACCGTTTTCATGAGGAAAACCTTGAATTTGAAGAACAAAGTCATTAGGGGCAGACTGTCATTCCTGACGGTTTTTACCGGGCTGGCCAAGCCGTCGTACAGGGCTGGGTAAGAAGAGAAAAGAAAGAGTGGAGAGGGAGGGAAAGAGAAAGAAGGGGAAAGAAAAAGAAAGGAAAAAGGAAAAGAAAAAGAGAAGAGAAAAATAAGACAAGAATAAAAAGGAAGATATAATGAACAGATATCACAATACCCCTGCCTGCAACCCCTTCTCCACTTCAAAAAGTGTCCATATCGCATTTGATCTAAGCCGCCAGGTATTCTCCGCAGTGGCGTAACCACCGGGGGACAAGGGGAAAATATCCATCTGTGGAAAATCTTTCCCCATTGAATGCCCTATTCACCCGGGAAAGTGCATGAAAATTTCAAATTTTAAATCGCATATTTTGTTGAGGTAGGCTAATTTCCTAAAAATTGCACATTTTAGGGAGTTTTGATCAATTCCGACGAAATCAGAATTTAAAAAAACAAAGATTTTTCGCGCGCTTTGCGCGCATTTTTTAATGTTAAAGCTTGTGCTTGCTCTCCTTTGCCTTCTAAGTTATAACACATAGTCCCAAACTCAAGAAAGAAAATTTAAGATAGATCGTTTTACCTAAAAGAAGGGCCTCAATGTGAATGATGTTGAAAGAATATGTTTGTAATAAATAAAGCAATAAGGAAAATGCTTATATTCAGTTTAAAAAAACGAGTGTGGCCATATATAACATAAGATTCGCGCGCATTTTTGTAATGTTAAAGCTTGTGCTTGCTCTCCTTTGCCTTCTAAGCTATAACACATAGGCCTAGTCCCAAACTCAAGAAAGAAAATTTAAAATAGATCGTTTTACCTAAAAGAAGGGCCTCAATGTGTAATGATGTTGAAAGAATATGTTTGTAATAAATAAAGCAATAAGGAAAATGCTTATAATCAGTTTTTTAAAAAACGAGTGTGGCCATATATAACATAAGAGCATTTCTTGTTGAGGTAGGCCAATTTGCTCTAAAAATTGCACATTTAGGGAGTTTTGATCAATTCCGACGAAATTAGAATTAAAAACACAAAAAAAATTTTTGTTAGGGTTACAGTTTGTGCTTGCTCTCCTTTGCCTTCTAAGTTATTTAAAAACATAATAGTCCCAAACTCAAGAAAGAAAATTTAAGATAGATCGTTTTACCTAAAAGAAGGGCCTCAATGTGTAATGATGGTGAAAGAATAGGCCTATGATTGTAATAAATAAAACCACGATGAAAATGCTTATATTTAGTTTCAAACACACGTGTGTGGCCTATATTAATAATAAAATAAGCCCTATGTCATATTGTTTTCTATATGGGGGGTGGAGGTATCCCACCAAGTCATAAATTACTAACCGGGAAAATTATTACCTTTGCCGCCCCGCCTCACCCCCAACCCAAGACCCCTGTTACGTGCCTGCTTATAAGTGGGGCCCCCGCCCCACTTTGAAAAACGTTCCGCCGGCCCTGTGGTGATTTTTGTGACAGTTGAAAGACCCTAAATGGAATGATATATATTTCAAGCCTCTGATTGGTCAGTCTGATTTACACACTCAGGAAAGGTTCATTCAGGAGACACATGCCCCCCGCCCCGTTCCCCTTACTGGATCCGCCCCTGCCAATCCAGGATTACCATTGGGGGTGGGGTTGTGCGGAAATCACCACCCCCTCCCCCCAAACCATCCAGTTATACACATCTAGATGTGTATAAGAGACAGACTCTCTCCCCCCCACCCCCAAACCATCCAGGAGCAAAAAACTATGTATTTTCTACATGTTAATAGACTCTAAAATTGATTAAATAAGCCTTTGAAATCCATAAATTGCCATATTTTTCGGGGGAATTTTTCCCAAAACCACATTGAAAGATTTTTAGTGACGCTGACCAGGCCCACTTTACTCTCGCCAGGAACATCGGCACCACATTTCAGCAAATCCTGACACCACCCCTGGTTAAGCTGCATCATGGCTCACAAGCACTGATGCTCATAAAGATAAACGAACCTGGACGTCTTGTGGAAAACAGACAGAACGGAAGTCAGTGATGCCCCAGCCAGCCTGTCTCTCTCCCACCCCCACACCCCTAAAATGTTCAAAATCTAAGTCTGAGGGTGCCATTTCCGGTCATCTAGTGGTGCCATAATCATAAATTTTTCTTTCCTCAGCCACAACCATGGTGGTTATAGACCTTCCATCTGTGAAAGTTCCTCCCTGCAAACCCCCCCCCCCCATTTCCAATTCATGGTTCTGCCACTGCAAGTCACCATACCTCTGCATCTTTATGTGAACAATAAGAATGAAAGAAAAATGAGAATTTTAATTGGAGCTTTATTCAAAAAAGGTATGCACTTTCCATCAATCCACCACTAACAGACTTTAACATGAAAAATATATAGGGTTACTCCGTAGACTATAAAATATATTGCTCATTCGCTACTGGAATTATCACGATGAAATAAGTTCAAAAAATAAACCTTGGGAAATTTCATGTTACTCTTTTACAAACTATAACCTAAAGTACTAATTTTTTATAGCTAAGGTTATAAAAAAAAAATATATGAGAAGAAAGCACTTTTTTTACAGGAATCGGATCTAATTTTAATAAAAATAGCACTGTGTTAGGAATGTAACAAATCTTTTTACTGAATTAAGATTAAATCTGAATAAAAAAATTCATCAAATATTGATAATGGAAAAGTGGAGAACAGTTTACATGGAGTTGACTAAAATATAACTTTTTGAAAAAACATAATGGCTCTCTTAAGGAAATGTCTAATAATGTTAATAATTAATAGTAAAAATAATAATCAAAATAAATAATAGGTCCATCTTACTATAATACCTCATCATGCCAATGCCTCTCAGCTCTTCAAACTATTAACTTGGTCATTAAAAAAAACACTGGGGTACATAATGATGGAGATCAGCTCAATGTCACTGAACCTGAGCTGGTACCAAATAATACACATGAGAAAAGAGAAAACAAAAATATGGTGCTTTACCCACCCACACACACAAGTGATCAGCCACAGATTCGAACCTAGGACTTTCAATTGGAAGCCCAGTTTTACCACTGCACCACAAATTCTCACTTACACCATATTTCTTACACATACTCAAGAACTGGTACTGTATTGGTTGTACATACTGGACTTTAATGTCTTCGCCCTTCAATTTTCTTTAATATCTTTTTGTTCAAAGTAGGACGAAAGTAATACTACAAATGCTGAATACAATTTGAAAAGTTGCAAAATTTATATATATTGCCCTGCTCCTAAAAGTTGTGATAAAAATACTAAAAGGTTCTTTCCTAAAAAGTATATCTACATAAAATAAACATTTGATAAATGAGTTCATTGAGCTTAAACTCTGTCCATACTGTTCTACTAAGATTTATGTGATTTGCCTAAATTTGGTTGTCATATGACATCATGTTGCCCATATATGAGTGTGGTATGAAATCATCCTGTCCAGATATGCAGGGTCTTAAGTCCCCTACAAGGGGTGTTGTTGGGAGTGTTGTTTTTATTCAGGTAAAACAAAAACTCATGGCCTGACAGTAACTGGTCCAAGGGTTTTGGAAAAGGTAAACATTTTAACTAACAAGCTATAGCTTTAGGCCATAGCATTGGAACCCTTTTCATTAACCCACAGATACTCCAAATAAATATAACAGAATACAAAAACTTGTCTACCATATTAATGAAAAATGATTTGTCATATAAATGAAGCTTGTAAGAAAATAATTAAACTATATACAAAACCAAATGAGAATTTCCTAAAGAGAGAGTCATATAAATGTCATTAATTCCTTATATATCAAAAAAAAATTCATGTTTACTGTGGAACTGTAATAAAGCAAACAAAAAAGGCATTGCATTTTATGACTAGTCTAACATAATTAAATTTTAATAAGGGTAACATGCTTATTTCATCAACAACCCTAAATTCAAGATACAAGAACATAGTCGAGAACAATCGCCACACAAAAGCTTAATTCATTTTTTTTAAATATAATATATTTGTAATGCACCAACATATGGCAGTATCCTCTTTAGTATTAAGTGATGGCAATGAATTATAATGAAGCACATAATTATTATGAAAAAAACACTAAAATTGAGAAATATACTGGCATCACATTTTGTCCGACATACTCCAACAAATCACTGGATACCTTTATTCTAGAGACTCAATCATAATGATTTGAACAGTTTAATTAATAGATTCCATTATTTATTTTTTAATGCACCAATAAACGGCAGTATCTAAAAAGTAGTGATTATCATGCTAATCAAGCAAATAATTATTATGCATAATTATTAAAAAGAAAATTATTATACTGTATTATTAATGTCATTTTCTAATATTGCTAACATGTTTTAGCCAAAGTTATGCCTTTCATTCACCAGGTGGTGCACTTTAATTTCATTTCGTATTTAACTGGCAGTCAAATTATTAAAGCATGCATCGTATCTAGCACTGGTATGACACACATTACAACTTTGTCTCACTCAAACCCCTAATTTGCATATTATGTCCTAATACTGCATATGTCCTAATACTGCACTACCAACATTAATTTTAAATTACACTACTATAAATATAGCACATCGAGATATTTATTTTAATGTTTAAATGAATGAGTTTATATGTTTTTTTTTTATATTCACCAAATCAAGAGGAAAGAGGAATGAATAAATATAAATAAAAATGTATCTGAGGGCATTATGGATATTCCCCAAATCTTGATGAACATAAAGAATGAATAAATACTTCAAAAACAAAAATGTTTTATTAACTAATTTGTTTAAAAAAATTAAAACATAATATAAACACTTATAAAAGATTAACAGTATGGGACTGGTTTTTGTTTCAGAAACACAAATAAAATACAAACTTATTAGTTTTTCCTAGTTTTGTTTTGTTCTTGTTTTTTTAAATCAAATTCTTATATATTTATTCTTCAATATCAACCAACAGGTCATCACCTTCAACCGGAGATCCAACATTAACGGATAAACCTTTGATTTTTCCAGATATTGGTGCGTTTATAACCATCTCCATTTTCATTGCACTGAGTACAACCAATGGTTGACCCTTCTCCACAGTGTCACCAACCTTCACTCGAACGTCAATTACCTCTCCTGGCATTGGTGCCCCCACTGACCCCTTCACTCCAGCCTGAACTTTAGGGTGCACATGCATTTCCTGTAAAAGAGAATTGTTTTTTTTTTTTTAAATTACAAGAGTGAGAGCAATCACGTAATCATAATACTGAAGATACATATTGGCAGATTCAAGGGGTCCAGCCGACCTGGGTCTACTCTCCCCCTAAATTAAAAATCTTCTTATCTCAGCCCTAACCATGGTAGGGTTGAAGTGGTCTGTAAAAGTCCCTCCCCGGGCTTCCTCTATCTCAAATTCCTGAATCTGCCACTGAACTGGAGATATACTGTACATAGCCTTGAGGTCATTTTTAGGGTCTCAATGTTGGGTT
Source organism: Anneissia japonica (assembly GCF_011630105.1). Lineage (NCBI taxonomy): Eukaryota > Metazoa > Echinodermata > Crinoidea > Comatulida > Comatulidae > Anneissia > Anneissia japonica. Next base: position 2,549,790 of record NW_022733259.1, on the reverse strand, counting down.
TTTAACATTCCATGGCCTACACTACAGTTTCTTACAACCCACTGCCAACCTACTACATATTAATTCCGAGTATGAAAGGAGATACAATTTGGTTGAGACCAGTTAGCTCAATTGGTTAAACTGGTGGTAGCCACTATGTGTGCGCTGAACCGTGGAGATACCGTGGTCCCTGGTTCATTTCCCATCATGTGAGGGCTGAAATGCAAGTTTCAAAAGTGCAGTCTTTTGGATTTGACGTTTAAGTCGTTAATCCTGCGTGCAAAATGGCCCATGTGCATGTTAAAGAACGCAGTACACTCTTCGGAAAAGAGTAGGGGATTGTCTCTTGGTGTATTGCCCAATTCACCACCACAAGGATCCAACTGGAAATCAAGTCTCAGGACTTTTGTGAGTTATCTTTGGTGTGTATCACACCAAATAAATCCTATTCCAATCAAGTTCAAAGTTCAAAGTAATTTTATTGTCAATAATACAACAAGTGAAATTGAAATTTGATTTGAATCCAATCCAATGCGAACATGGCTATAACTGACTGAATTTCTAAAAATGAATATTAAACACTGACCTTCATGGCCTGTTTGTCTTTTATCATCACCGATCTTAATTGTCCATTTAGTTCAAAGAATACCTCCCTTTCACCTGTTGCTTTGTTCAAATCACCAAGGGCTAAAAACTTCACATGGAGGGTCTTTCCACGTTCAATTTCAACCTATAAAAACAGAGTGGAGAGAATAAAAAATGAATTAAAAAAACGACATATATTCAAAGTTAAAATAGAAATAATAGAAGAAGAGATTTTAGTAATCTTACAATTAATAAGTGAATCTAACTATATTCTATATCAATAATCTGAATATAAAATACAAAAATGTTACCTTTCTCATTTTTTTTAATAAATATATTTAGTCTTGCATTGTTTCTTACACGTTGGCTAATACATTTTTGGATTATAATTCATGTGATTTTTTTTAACTTCACTATGCAAAATGCAAACTAAATTTTTATTTTGATTAGTATAATGTGCTAATTTTTAATTTCGGAAACACAGGAAACCAGAATAACGAAATCAAAAATAAAAAGAACATGAACAATTAGCACATTATATTTTGGACAAGTATAATGTGCACATTTTTCATGTTCTATTTATTTTTGATTTGGTTATTGTGGTTTAATGTGTTTCCAAAACATTATAAAATAGAAATTTTAAAATGTGTATGTATTTTAAAGTCCTAATTTAAGTATGTTTTCATTTTCCACGGCCACCTCACCTCAAACTCTTCAGCAATGTCTGGCCCTGTGAGAAACAGTCTTGTTGAAAGACAATCAACTGGTCCAAACTCTTTGCGGAAGTTCATGTAATCGTTGTGAACCTTTGGATAAAGGGCAGCACTGATCACATCCACATCACGCACTCGACTTCCGTGTTTCTCAACTAATTCCTGTTTTAATGCGTCAAAATCAGTAGGCTCCATTGACTCGCCTGGTCTAGCATCAATCCTTGGTAAATCTTTTATCACCTGGATAGGTGTAAAGAAAGAGGAGTTATTCAAATGATAATGTTATGATAATTTGCATAATGTCTTTCACATTATGCAAATGATTATCATGTGATCATAAGGGATGGCCAAGTTTAGAAACAAAAAAAAGTTTGTTTTGTATTTACCTTTGACCTCAAAGGTTCTGGGAAGCCTCCATATGGCTGGCCCAAGTAGCCTTGCAAGAACTCTACTACAGACTTGGGGAGGGAGAGTTCATCAGCCTTGGCCTCCACATCAGCACCACTCAACTTGTTCTGTACCATGAACTGTGCAAGGTCACCAACAACCTTGGATGAGGGTGTCACCTGAAGAGGGCAATAACAGAGAAATTATTATGCTATTCAGTAGATTTCATCAAATCAAAAATCATCAAACATTTATTTTATCTGTACATACACAAACGCAAGGCATAGATGAGGACCAACCTAGAAGTCAAGCTTGTCCCGCTTGGCACAAATTACAAAAGAAAAAAGTACAAAAGAAGATGTGTCTTCTGTTCGAAATAATAATTTGGGAAAATAAAATGTCAGTAAAATATAAATCTACTACAATAAAGGAACAGGGTACAAATCTACATAAGAATTTAAAACAATTTTTCTGCTTTATTCTTTTTTCTCACACATCTTTGAAATAGATACGAGTGCTATAGAAAATTTATTTAACATTATTACTTGCTGTTATATGAGAATAGCATTTTTAAAGATCAGATCTCAAGTACCTTGATCAGGTCGCCTAGCAACTGATTTGCTTCTACATATGCTTTCTTGACCTCGTTGAATTGACTCCCTAGGCCGAGACTAAAAGCTTGAAACTGGAGGTTGGTGTACTGACCCCCTGGAATCTCATTCTTGTAAATGTCGGCATTGCCGCTCTTGAGTGTCGTACAGCATTCAAACGGCGCGTACATCTGCCGTGCTACTTCCCAATATGAGCTGTAGTCAAACACCTTTTCCAATGGAATTTCTAATTTTATAGAGAAATAATAATATTATAATAATAATAAATAAAATACATTATTTCTTAATCAATTTGAGACATATTCATCAAATGTATTTTTTTTTGCTTGAGGCATTATTATCTCTAATCTTCATAAGAAAATCAGAATAAAATAATATAAATATTTGAACAATTGAACATAATAAATTTGGTACGATGAATACGACTTGTCAATTTCACTAATTCTTTTATCATTTTCAGCATTCGGAATCTAATCCATTTTAAATTCTATTTTTAAATTCTAGAAGATTTGCATTGCAATTGACAATAATAATTAATTACAAGCTTTCGGCACACCATGTGGTATATACAAATCTTAACTTACGGTATTTGGTTCCGAGAAGAACTGTTTGGATTTTAACGTCCCTTGTTCTTCTCAGAACCCAAATACCATCAATTAAGATTTGAAGCATATGCCACAATATACTATATATACTGAAAGCTTATAATTAATTATTAAGGAAATTCTAGTTGTTTATTAAATAAATTACAAAGATAAAAGTTCTAAAGTTCTTTTAAGTTCCAAGGCTTATTTTGAACTAATGTTTTTTGTATATTTAAATTATGTTTGAAAATCAGTCATCTCTGTTTAACACATCTTTAGAAACCACCATATCAAATTGTACTCACGTGTATCAAGTTCCGTGTTTTCAAGCGCAGAAACAATGGCTCCCATGCTCGGCTGGGATGTCATGCCTGACATGGAATCAACAGCTACATCAACAACATCTGCCCCGGCCTGGGCCGCTGCTAGCATGGCAGCTACCCCAGCTCCTGCTGTGTCATGGCTGTGTACATGTATTGGCAAATCAGGAAATTTATCCCTCAGCGACTTGATAAGCAAGGTGGCTGATTTTGGCTTTAATAATCCTGCCATGTCCTAAAAAGAAAAACATCAAACAAAATGTGCTTGTTATTCATTGTATTATATTTTATTTCACTTTTTACTTTATTATTAATTCATTAAAATATATATTTGGCAAATCTCCAGATCCAGGGGTCTGAAGAATCCACATCCAAGAGATCTCTTCAAATGAGCTTTCTTAGGATATTTATTTATATATTGCTATGGATGGTGATATCCAATGGTACTGACATACCATTATAAGGATATAATACAATAGTAAAAACAAATGCAAATATTGTGAATTTGCAGGAGGTGGGGTATTTTTCCCAGGAAATTTTTGCTTGTTCGCGGGAGTGCAGAAGGCCTTCCCGATTTACGGGAGACTCTAGCGACTTGCGAGAGTTTTGGGACCCCTGCTGATCACAAGTCAATTGATATTCAATATCTTAATAGCATTCTGTCTTGTATACCTTATCAACAAGTTGAAAATAGAAAGCAGTCAGTTTCATTTGTAAGCATTAATTAAATTGTTTTAATTCACTGTGTATTTGCGTCATGAAAATATCATAGGAGTGATGTTTTGCCCTACCTTACATGTTATCGTACTGAATAATCGGTACATAACTAAATACTTGTAAAAAAAATATGCAAGTGATTCAGGTTGGAATTGAACCCACGACCTCCGGTTAACCAGCATGGTGTTATAACTAAGTGCAAGCTCAGTGGTCTACTAGTTATGACACCAGGCTAGTTATCTGGAGGTTGTGGGTTCAATTCCCACCCAAATTACTAGCAGTACGATAACAAATCAGGTAGGCCAAAACATCACTCCTATGTATATATAGTATTAATATTCTCCAGATTATGAGATTTTCGATAACAAAATGTCTTACTTTTATACAAAGAATGTGAGTTCCAATTTTAACAAGTTCAGAGGCCAAATCTATATAATAATCCAAGGTGTATTTTGACCTCATTGGGTCGGACACATCACCACTGTACGAGATACCAGCTTGAACAACGCCTCCTGCTTGTCCAACAGCTTCCATGCCAAGCTTCATATTCGGTACATAGTTCAGACTATCAAAGATGCGGAAGATATCCATGCCATATTTATGGGCCAATTCACAAAACCTAAAATCAATTAAATAGAGTGATTATTCATTTATTCATTAATTTCTTATCACCACAATAGTTCAAGAGCAGATTTTTCAAAATCCAGATGGGAGTAGGAAGTATAGATGCAGGTCCTAAGTTGCAAAAAGTCACTTCTAGGAAATAAACTTTCTTAACAAATCTAATTCCATTTTTCTACACATGGTGATAACCCATCGTCACTGATTTACATGAGACAATTGATAAAGTAGTAAAAACATGCAAACGTTATGAAATTGAGGTAGATAGGTCATTTTTAGGGAGATGCTTGAATGAATGCGGGTGTGTCGGTGGCCATCCCGATTTCCAGGAGATTCCCACAACTTAAGAGAAACTTGGGACCCTTGTAGAAGCAAGATTAAAAAATATATAGGAACAAAATAAGAAAGTACAGAATGAAATTAGCAAGACAGAATTTGGAAGAAAAATGGAGTATCAATAGAGAGAGAGAGAGAGATTGCAAAAGTAGCAAGAAGGATCTAAAAAATTTCTACCTACTCGAAAACAACATTATCTGGGTAACTTGTGTAACCAACAGCATTAGCTCCACGCAGCAACATTTGGAATGGAATGTTAGGAATTAAGCTCCTCATGGACTGCAACCTTTCCCATGGGCACTCATGTAAGAAACGCATGGCAACGTCAAATGTTGCTCCTGAAAAAAAAAAACAATGGAGAATCAATTATAAAATTAATCAAAAAAATGAAAGAAAATTTGGGCATTAAGCATTTTAATTTTAGACATCTAGCTATAAAATGACCAAAAAATTAAATATCCACCTGTAGTGACGACCCCTGGAGGTCACACTCAATGACCCTAAATTCCCTAGGTCAGCTTATCTGCACAAAGCAGCACATGTAGTGGCATGCGTACTGCAAGGCCGAACTGGGGAAAGGATGTCGCTTCTAAGTCCACAGCTGGTGCTAACCACACCATTATTCAATAGCTTACGCAGAAACAAATCCCCATACGGTAAGTACCGAAATAACACACCAAAATAACAAAGAACATATTCACAAAACAAGAATAGACAAAAGATTATAAAAGGCTGTAGAGAAGGAACCTAAAAAGAAGGGAGTAAATTAAAATTACTGAAAAAATGCTCATTTCCAAAAAGCAAGGAAAGATTATAACCATAAGACCAACCAAATATTTAAATCAAAATATAATAATTACCTCCCCAGTTTTCAATGCTGAACAAGTTATTGAAGTTATGCGACACAAATGGTGAGATGTTCAACAGGTCATGCGTCCTCACTCTCGTTGCTAGGAGCGACTGATGAGCATCACGGAAGGTGGTATCCATCAGAAGTAATCCCTGGTGTTGTCTTACGGCTTTGGCAAATGCCTCAGGACCCTCCTTGAGAAGGATGTTCCTGAAACCGGGGGGATCCGGCTGGCCTGGAATTGAAATAATTCTCAAATCTCAAAACACAGAATTTTATACACTGTAAGTAGGAATATACAATATTTATTTTGCAAAATATTATTATTATTATTATTTTCATATATCTGTATCATTTATGGAGGTGTTTCTTCAAACCAAATACCAGAATAATATAAAATACTGTAATGCATAACTGTAAAAATATTAATACATGAAATTAAACAAGGAGTCATAATTCATTTCATTTTTTTGTTTCCATTTATTTTGTCCAAAAAACATTAAAATTGACAAACACAAGAAAACAGAGAGCAAAAAACAACTCAGTTGGCCGGACAGGATTGCCAAAAAGTGGACTGAATCACTGTCTAGTGGCTCTCCGATGCCAATGAGAACATAAATTAAATTCGCATAAAATATTCAAGTAAAATAGGCCAATAAATAAAATTTAAATTTTAAAATATATATGTACAAAATCATCAGTGAAATCGGTCAAAATACAATAAAATTTGAAAAAGAAGAATTGCAGCAAAAAAGTTGCAATTCAGAACTACTCTTAAGCCGGGAACTCATCGCGTCGTAGGACAGTGGCAAGATCCTCACTCACAAATCTAACTCCGCTCCCGGTGGGCAACAGACGCGAAGCCATCTGCTGATTGTCGGTTATAGTCTTAACAGATCATCATTACAAATGATCTGTTGTGTTCTCCATAGAATTGTATTGCTTGATTACAGTCAGGCATATTGAGTGCCCAGTTTCAGTGTGAATATTTGGACAATTGCAATATATTTCTTTAAAACAAATATTTCTTTAAAAACAGATTACTTACCAAACGGTACTTCTGGTACCGGTGGCGTGACATCAGCAGGCAAGAGATCTGTTGCTAGAGGTGTTGATGGCCCGTTGATTTTCAAGTGTCCAAAGTAATGCAGGAGTTTCTGTGCTCGGTTCTGACTTGGAAAGATATCCGTCAGGAGTTCTGGGTTATCATCAATGAAGTGAGTATCCACAAGACCAGAGCGGAATTTTTTATGAGACAAGACATTCTTCAAAAATGGAATATTGGTCTACAAAGAAAATTATTTAAAAAAATTAAAACAAAGGAGAAAAAAATAATAAATTTTAGCCTTTTTCTACTATAACTATACAATAATTTTGATTTTTAATTTGGTGGTAAAGGTTCCTGCTTTCAAATTCCAGGGCTTAGGTCCAACTCCTATAACACAGCAGGATTTTTTTTCTCAATAGAAAAACATGTCAAACTTTTAATTAAGCTTCGTAATGAGTCTTTGATTATGTAGAGCATTATATCTGTACAATTGTAAAAAGGATTACCAATGATAAATATGAAATCAGAAAATCAGAAATCAGAAAAACTTTATTGCTTCCAAAAAAAATTATTTTGTGAGATTTATTATAATTGATAAAGCATTAATTTAATTTAAGTATCTCTAGAAAAACAGAATCACAAAGCTGCACCCTGACATAAGATTGTGCACTTTCTGTTGGTTGCAAAAGAAATAAATCTAAAAAAAGTTATTAAAAGTTAAGATTATCATTATAATATGTCTCCATAGCCAAATGGTCAATCAATTGTAAAGGTTACCTTAACTCCTCTGATTCTGAATTCGGAGAGCGCCCTCTGCATCTTGTCCGAGGAAGCATGATGATTTTGTGCATGAGCAATGATCTTCACCAGCAGTGAGTCGTAATGTGGTGAAACAATGGCACCGGCAAAGGCCGAGGCACTGTCAATCCGGATGCCCATACCTTCACCGCTTCGGTACACCTGTACCAAGAGAACAGCAAAAGGTTGATCGTTAATAGAAGGCGTCAATCAATCAATCATTGAAAACGTTCATAACACTGAATACACTGCAAGCAATGCTGTTGCTAAATTGTGGTCAGTTGCGTAGATAAATGTTAGTTTGGAACACCGGCTCCATAAGAAACCTATTCATACAATCTTCGTTTATCTTGCTGTTGAACTTACAATCTCATTACATGGTGTACCATGAACATTCATCTATTAGGCAATATACAAATACGGTCTTACTATTATTAATATTATTATTATTATTATTATTGCATTTCACTCCCTAGCTAACTAATAATATTAATGTGTACTAAACATTCAAATAAATGTTATGTGAAAAAAATGGTTTTAATCATATCTCTTGTAGCCCTCATTTTGTAATATTTCCATTGGTAACCATTGTTTGTTGGCCTACCTCTAGTCTGCCAGTGTCCGGTTGGAATCCTTTAGCTGGATCTTCTGTTGTGATCCTGCACTGCATGGCGCTTCCACGTACTTGCACATTTTCTTGAGTGATGCCGAGTTCTGGGAGAGATCGACCCTCAGCCACATGAATCTGGGATTGCACTAGATCAATTCTAAACAAAAATATAAAGATTTTAATAAGTCTCTCAGTTTTAATATATAAAAAAATGCTACTTTGTCCATTTAGTTATGAGTAAACTAGACTAGTGTTGGCATTCTCTCTGCCAGTGTTGTAACCCCATTTGTTTAAGGACATGTAATGATCAATTATTTTTACTGTTATCACACTTTTTTATGTAAGCTCCTAACTTCGTCAAATTATATTTGTTAGGAAAAGAATAACTAAATATTTCTCTCATTGAGATTCGAACCCAAGACCTTAAGACATAATTGGATACCGTTTCTGTTGTAAAGTTTAGTGCACACTCCAATTCGAGAGCCCTCTAATTCCCAGACACCAATAATTAAAGATCACTTTTACCAAGAATCAAATAACAATATTAAATCTGTTAACACTAAGCTACTGTAACACTCTACAGTAAGTGAAGACTGAACCCTGAGACTACCCAAGAATTTCAGGTCCCAAAGATGGACTCAAATTGGCGGGCGAACTAAAATGTAAATTAAAAAGAAATCTTATGCTTCTCCCTTATTTACCCTGTGACTTCTTCAGTAACAGTGTGTTCAACCTGCAATCTGGCATTCACCTCAATGAAGTAATGCTTGCCGTGCTCATCTACTAGAAACTCTACAGTGCCTGCATTCTCGTAGCCAACATGATGCGCCAGGCGTAAAGCGTCAGAAGTCATGCGGTCACGTAAAGTGACATCAAGCTCTGGTGCGGGTGCGATCTCTACAACCTTCTGGTGCCTTCGCTGGACAGAGCAGTCTCGTTCATAGAGGTGGACAATGTTCCCAGAGCTGTCACCTAATCAAGAAGTAATGTTATCAGTCAGATATGACTATCTGCTTTCTTTTTGAAAATGTGTTTGAAACCGACTGCCTATTAATGCCAAGGAGACAGTACAACATTGATTTAAGATGTTGTTCCCCGCTAGCAAAGCACTTTTATACTTTTATATATATATAATTCATAACACTTAATTAGATAATTGTTTGTTTCTTAGCCCTGTCCTTCACACATATACAATATCTACATATTATGTATTTTCATTTACTTGCTTTCCAATCATTCAATTTTTCTCCATACCTAGAATCTGTACTTCTATATGCCGAGGTCGTTCTATGAATTTTTCAATAAACAGTGAACCATCTCCAAATGCTGATTTTGCTTCTGATGTGGCTCGATTGAAGTTCTCTTCTAATTCCTATTTAAAAGAGTCAATGAATTTGTACAGAAAAATTATATAAGACTAACAAATTATAAAATTTTAAAAAAAGTGGTCCTTTAGACGCAAGTATAAGTTATAACACACCTAAATGGATCCCTATCATTTGATTGGTGTATTTTGTATCAGGTGACATTGGTTATTTACCCCCGTTCGTCATTCATCATGAAAATTTAGTTCCACCGTGCATTTTTAGTTCCATCTGTGCATTTTCCTTCCATCCATTTTCACCCATTGCACAGTGCCTAGGATAAGATACGACTTCAAACTAATACAATCTTTCGATTGGGTAAAGAGACGCTAGACTGTTTTAGAAAAAGGGCAGATTTTTTTTCATGAAATATAAAATGACAAGAATCTCCATTCAGAAAAAAGGTAGATTTTTTTCATAAAATATCAAACGACAAGAGCCTATTTTAGGTGCATTATAAAACAAATAATGAATGTTTCTTATTCGCGCAATGGAAAAAGTATTTTCATTCGTTCCCAACTAATAAACATTCATTATTTGTATATTTTATGCCAATGGGCATTTATAGACATAAAAAGAGGCAACAGTCACTCACACGGTACAGACCTAAGAATAGTTACAAAATTGACTTGACTTGAACATACATGATGGCAAAACTGACGATGAAAACTGACGACATACTTACCCCAATAGATTTTACCACCCTCATGCCACGCCCACCTCCGCCATAAGCCGCTTTGAATATGATGGGCATTCCATGCTGGTCACAGAAAGCTTTTGCCTCTTGTAAGGTCGATACTGGTCCATCGGTTCCAGGGACAACAGGAACCCCTGTCAAGAAAAGAAAAAAACAAATTTCATAAACCAATGTGGTATTGTTTTGACCTTTGACAGTTTGGTTTACTTTGTAAGCACATCAATTTTCTTTTTACCATATTTAGAGAGTGAGCCTTCCAGCGTATCAATGTCATATGTCGTATCTTTATGAGGTGTGGTTTACATTTATAAACCTCAACTGATTTCAGCATCATTTAAGCTCATTAAGATATGATAAGACAACCACAGCATCACAGCCAATGGTATGGTAGATTGCCAGGATGTTTACAACTTAAACAGGTATATTGGGATCAATATAGACATATCTTAAATTGTAATTTTTTTTATAATTTTTTTAAAAATCAAAATAACCCCAAACAAGGCCCAAAAGCCATTTCTAGGTAAGGGATTACTTAATATATTTATATACCATGAAATTCTTGCACCTAGGACTGAAACATAGCCTCAGCCACTTGACAGCCTGTCACAATTCAAGTTGGGGTATCTTAGCATGGCTGGCCGAGATTGGTCAGAGTGTGGTCCTGACCACAAGCTCAATAATAACTAGAATGGGAACCACTGAGCCAAAAGGCGTTCCCAATAACAATGCCAGTACTCCCATTGGTCAAAACATTGGTTAATTGGATTTACCTGCAGCTATGGCAATCGCCCTGGCTTCCACTTTGTCACCCATCTGATGGACCACTTTTGGTGACGGCCCGATGAACTTAATCCCGGCATCCACACACGCCTGAGCAAAGTCTGCCCTCTCTGACAGAAATCCATATCCAGGGTGTACTGCATCAACACCATTTTCCTGGAAAACAAAAACAAGTTGTTACCAGCAATAAGGTTGGACAAATGTGTTTATGCATTAATTAGTTTTTACAACCATTTGGAGGCAACTACTAAAAGCAATGATTCATAAACAATCATTTGTATCCTGCTAATTCCAATAAATACTGACTACTTATAACAATAATACACAATATTTTACAATCAGAAAAATGTAATGTAATTAAAGTAATTAGAATGAAAGAAAGTTAATCAAATTAAACTTTAATACTACTAACTTGGCATATACGGATGATTTCAGGTATGGCAAGGTAGGCCTGTACTGGGGGCAATCCTTTTCCTATTAGATACGCTTCATCGGCTTTGCCTCGGTGCATGTGCTGCTTATCCTGTTCAGAATATACCGCTACCGTCCGAATCCCAAGTTCTGTACATGCTCGAAACACACGGATAGCAATTTCACCTGTAAGACCAAGCATATGGTATTATACATTGACACAGTATGGTTCTTGCCAATGCAAAAACATCTAACCAAAGAGTTTAGAAAGGAAAGAGAACACAGACCTGTTTGTAAATATGTAACTCCCCTAGTAACGATGGAAGTTGCAATTGTAGTCATAAAGTGAACCTCATGCATTCAGTTGTTAAGACTGAGCTAGGCACTACTACAGTAGGTAACTAAAAGTGAAACTCAACGCAGCAGCCATCCTCTCACTCATAGCTGCGTGTAAGGGCATATGGCTCACAACAAGCGTACTCTACTCTTTTCATTCTATACTCTATGATCTAAAGTAGCATAGTTCACAGTAATGTGAGGACTTACAGAGTATGAAGTTTTATGAAGTATTGATTCAGTTCAATGTGAAAACTTGTACAATAAGATGCATGTCCACGTCTATAAAATTCAATGGGATAAATTTGTGTGATGTGCACATATACGAGCATGATAATGTCATATTACACCCAAATATGGGCATACAGCTGTACAACTTTTTTTGTGACATAAAATTTGATAGTGTGGGACAGAGCATGATACAGTATGCTTCACAGTAATGCAAGGCCTCATATTGACTTATGCGGCTCCATTCAATCGTGGCAAGATGTAGTTCCTGCAAAAGCCCAGCCAATGTCTGTATTCATGTTTTCTTTGGTTTATATTTAGTGTATGATTTTTGTTTCCAGGGCAGTACTCGTCTTCCTTCCCTTCAGATCACATGCAATTTCTTTACCACGCCATGACAATGACTTCCTTCTTACCTCTGTTGGCAACTAAAACCTTCTCAATTGGCTTAGGTTTCACAACATGTTGGGGACTTAATGTAGAGTAGCTGTCGGTGTGACTATTGCGCACTTGCGATGCACATGGTAGGTAGTGTCTGTGTAGCCTTTTGACGAGCGAGTTCACACCTACTGGCAATCGCTGCATCTTGCTCTAACACTGAAAGCAATTCATATATAAAATGTAAATTGGTTTCCCCACTCTCATCATTATTAAAAAAGTTGAGACTAGAATTACTATAAGTAATATTTTTTACTAAGCCTATGATGGAAATAAGATCGAATCATTTCACAGAGGTCTTAATAATGGCCACGTATTATTCGTAACACCGATTTATACACCAACACAAATGAAGATAAATGGTCAACTACCATAAAGAGAAAAAAAACAGATGGCCGGGACACCTACAAAGGCCACCCACTGAATCTCCAGCAAAATTATGTCTCAATGAATCACAAAGGAAAGACAAAATACCCATCAGAAAACTGAAAACAAAATGCCCATCAATGATAAACAAAGAACTAAAAACCATCAACTTAATCACTCAAACTTTTAATACCAGATCGTCTGACCACTGAAAGAAGAGGTGGAAGAAGCTAGAAGGTGTATACACAAAGTCTACAAAGGATGGAAATGCGTAACAGATGAAAAGATAAGATTAAAATACATTAATGGATACACAAATTCCAAGAGATTGATAGTGTTTATATGATACTGATTAGACACTGGAATAAAGATGAAGGTAGACACAGAAATAGTTCCTCTTTTTTTTTTTATTAAAAAAAGGCACACAACAAAATGGTATATTCACAAACTACATACCATCGATATAATAACATAAAAAATATAAAACATAAGCAATAACAATTCAACAAAGATAAAGGACAACACAAGGCACTAATTAATACGTAAACTGATAAAATGTTCACTTAATCAAGAATTGTTTAAATGGTAGTGTTTACATTAAAACAAATGAAAAATACTGTCTTAATTACAAACTCCATTAGCAGTGATCTACACTAATGGAAAATAAACAATGCAAAACCAGATAACTTTAGCAAATTAATTAACTCTGGCTACTAAAATCCACACATATATTAGTAATTACTCCTAGCCTTGATTGATTATGAATGCTTATGAATTTTGCTTAATGGCATGCAGAGGAATTTAATCAAAAATCATGCACACTTTATTAATTCAGAGGTATATGTCTTGGGAACCATCTCTATTCCACTTAAAATCCAATTATGCGTTCAATCCTCTTAACAATGGTTTAGGATTTCATACTTAGCATAGCATCCAGCCAGTGACGTGCTTGGGAATCTGTACATTATCAGTACGAAGTATATTGAGAGCACGCCTAAACAGACCAAGCTTTTTCATCTTAGTGTCATTTGAATCGTTTGCATAGGGGTTATTATCTTTAGGTGAATGCCTCACCCTAAATAGTAAAAGAAGCTTGTTCCCCAGTCCCCCACCTGCTCCCCTCCCCACCCCAGTCTCCCGAAGTTGAAATTTAAAAAACAAAAAGCTATGCAATGCATAAATTTACTGCAATAAAAATAGCCTAATATTAATATTTTCACATATTCCTATACCATACCATGAAATATTTTCACAATTAATGGAAGCTACTGGGATAAAGAAATATTTTTAATAGGATGTGTTTTAATATATTCAATATTCAAACATATTCTATTTCTAGATAATCTCTCTGGTCTAAAATTGGATTTCTTTAGAATGATTTTTAAAAATGAACATTAGGGGGAAAAAAACTTTAAAGATGGCAGTATGGTTAAGCAGATGTATCAGTATTCACACATACAGTATTTTCAACTGCATGATTTATTAATGTAACTGTATGCCAAAGGTTACTTGGTACTCTGAATATTTTTTACAGAAAGAGTAGAAACCTATTTGGCTCACTGCATATTAGTGCCACTAATACACAAAGCTTTATAATGACATTTCATTTAATATAAAAATTTATTATTATTACTACGTAATTATGAAGGTTGGAGAATCCACAAGCTGTTACTGGCAGTTACTGGCAGTTTAAGCTTGACCTGTAGGATCTATAGACTTAGCTTAGTAGGATTACTGGCATATGACTACAGGATACAAAGAATTAACGAAACTTTAAACAATATTATTATTTTTCTACTGCAGAAATCTCTATAAGTAAAAAAAAATTGGGTTGCCCATGACTGACCAACCAAAATCTTAAAAATATAGGGTCAAATTTTTTTTTTTCCTTTTTCTAGGAGGTCAAAATACATCAACATGTATATATTGTAAAATTTCAACCTTTAATAAATTAGATATCAACCATGAATGTTAGTCATTCACAATAAACACTACAATAAAGAATCCTAATCAAAAAAAAGAAACATGATGACAGACTGACTAACCATGACTTCCAAGGGCAACACAACAAATTTGTCTTATTTATTTATTTATTTTTTTTTTTTTTTTTTTATTATGGTATAAAATTGCACAAAAAGCAGCCAGGCAGCTGAAAACGTTGAGCTTACAAACATCAAAAAGATGAAACAAACAAGATTAACAAGAGATTAAAAATACCATCAGCAAAAATATGTATGACATGATTTGTAAAGGCACCAAGGCCAAATGGAAAGGCATCAAGGCCAAAATTTCAAGTATAAAAGGGCACCCAAGGCAAAATTTGATTTAGCCTCAGTACTAATTTCTCATGAGTGCCTTGATTCGTCGTAGTTTGTTTGACCAATTCTTCTTTAAAGTTATTAAATTTACCATCGACTGTAACTTGGTTGTTGAAATTTGATTATAAATTTAATAAAACATTTATTGATCTAAAAGTGAAAGTTTGTTTTCTATATTTGATACAATATCCAATAACTACCATAGCCAGGCCTAAAGCTTAAAAAATTGTCTAAAACATGTTACAAATTAGAATATGTAGTTCTGTTATTGTTCTGTTATTATTAATAATATTTACTGTATTCCAGTCGACTAAACTGGCGGTAACCGCTGTGCGTGCACAAAACCGTGAGATCCTTTGGACCCCCAGTGCAATTCCATCTAATGCTCTCTCCTTTTGTTTCTTCTGTGAGGGTTGGGATGCAAATTTTAGTAGCACAATATTTTTCAGCTGAGATATTCAATCTGATGGTCCGATGTGCATGTTAAAGAACACGGTTACAACAACTGTCTTCTCGTGCACTACCCAAGTCATCAGTATTTTTTATTGAGGTTTTCTATCACCACTGATCATTTTCGCATTCGCAACAACTATTTTTTCATTAAATCAAAAAGTATCATGGTTCATTACTCGCACTCACTCACATACAGCATAACAAGCACCATACCCCACAACTTATATTTACATTTGTTCAAGATTTACAGTACTTTGAATTCCATATTTATTTTTGTATGAAATAAAAATGAAAGAAAATTTAACATATGCATCACAACCAACACAACCCTAACCACAGCCTGACCTTTCAACCCCAAACAACATATTTAATCATCATTATTATTATTTATTTCTTGCACAATTACTTTATTAAAGTGGAAAATAATGCAAAAGAAGCCAGGACATACTTACAGCTAGTCAGCTGGTCAGCTGGTGGTGTATTTAACTGTACTACAGTATTCCACAATACACTACAACTAACTATACACTACTGTTAATGCATTTTTGATGATGTGGCTTCAAGTACCACCCACCAATCAGAGAGCTGGATTGAGGAAACACCCATTACATACCTCCCAATATTAACCAATCAATGACTAGGGATATGATGATGCAATATTTACTGTACTATAAAATAATGATGGTACCATTTTGCAAGATATTAGATTTTTTTTAAATTTTGTTTTGTTTTGAATGATTACAATATGACTTGCAATTTACTCTGATTAATAATACTTTACTTCCAAATTTAGAATTTGGATTACGGTACATGATTACTGGTTCTAAATGTTAATGACATAACAAAAATTCAATGACTAAAATAGTTAAAATATACCAACGCAGGCAATTCTACCTGATCAATAGATTAGTCAAAAAGGGAATGTATTGTTAAAGTATCCTACAAATATCATTGTTAACTAAATCTGTAAATGAAGAGCCTCTCTTTGATTTGTGTAACAACACATGCCACATCATAATTTTCCACATGATTCACTATACACTTAAAATGGCCCCTATTACATAGCTGATCTAGTTTTCACCACTACAGTCTACTAGGCTCGTCAAATCATGTTGTTCTTGCTATGTACGTTGCACACAAAAAAAGGAGCCAATCAAATAATGTTTGCAAAATATTTAGTCATTTTAAAATATTGAAAACCAAATAATAAGAAATAATGTATTGAATGAAGTCTTTCAAAGCCAGGTTCCGGAGGACACAAAAAGCATTTTTAATGTAAGCACCGTTTTTTCCACCTTTTCCCCCTACTTTAAATAGTCAAAAATCTGTAACTCATTATCTGTTTTGTCAAACACCCTGTTTGTGTCCTAGAAAAAACAGTTGTCCAACAATTATCAACAATATTTTTTTCTCCAGACCCTGGCATTAAGCCACTTGTATAAGTTCATAATTGTAATGTTAGTAATTCTAACCTTCAGCAGAGCAAAAACAAAGAAAATCCCTTCATTGTTGCATGTATTTTTGTAACAGTTTACAACTAGGGTGGTTTAAAATTTCATTAAAAATTACAATTATAATTAAATTATATTACTTTACAAAATGCAATTTGATTAGGTTATGTATTTCAATCAATGAATATTATTTTTCCTTAAAAAATTGATATTTACACAATGTTCCGAGTTTCCAAACAGCTCAAAGTCATTGTCAAAGTCAAGCAAAACTGTTCTATTGAATTATCGTACTTCAGTGGAATGTGTTAATACAGCTTGTTCAAGGTCAAAAGGTCATGCAATGCAATGGTGCAGCACATTGATTTGTTGTTTTTGTTTTCTCTGATAGGCAACGTTCTTTGAATGAAACAAGTATGAATAACTCATATGAAAATAATTCATTATTGAAAGCATTCTTTGGTTTAATTTACTTGTACTTTGTGTATGATTAATACTAAAAATATAGTTAAAACAAATACGTGTGACCGTTTTGTTTATTTAAACTATTCATAAGCTGGTTATGTATTTTTGACTACAAATCATGCACCTGAATATATTTTGAAATTTCTTATCAGATTTTAATTAAATACAGACATTCTGAATAAACATAGGCATCAATATACTGTACACTAAAAATCATTGGTTTCAATGATAGTCTGGATTTTTTCTTGTGGATGAATTTTTTTTAAATGGTAAATCCTTAAATTGATATACAATAGTAGTACAAATATATGATTCTGTATAGTAATGTTAATGTTATTAATGTAATGTTGTTAATGTTAGTAATGTTATTAAGAATAATAACATAACAGCAATACCATAGCTAATATTTCTGACAATAATGTCTTATGTATATTAATAATAATTTGTTAATACCGTAATGCATTTTAAAAAAATTAATAAAATAATAACAACAACAAGAGCAGTCAGAAGAAAGCATATCTCCACTCACCGCAGGTCCCTTCCTATAAAATATATCCCCAAAAATATGTTGCTACTTTCCAAGAACCATCGACTTAAATTTTAATTAAATAATTAGTTTTGAACTGAGCAGTGGTGTATCTAGGTGGGGGCGCACACCCCTCCAAAAATTACTTGTGCCCCCCAAAATCATGGTAAAGTAGTTAAAAATCACCTAAAATCACCTTATTTTGTTGCGTAAAACTAAAATTCATGCCAATATTTTTCCATGATTTATAATAATTGGAGTAATGCAAATGCATATTTTCTAAAAAAAGTCATTTTTAGTGAAATTTTGCCGGGAATGGGGCTTTAACATATGCATCACAATCAACACAACTCTAACCACAGCCTGACCTTTCAACCCCAAACAACATATTTAATCATCATTATTATTATTCCTTTTTTGCACAATTACTTTATTAAAGTAAAAAATAATGCAAAAGAAGCGAGGACATACTTACAGCTAGTCAGCTGGTGGTGTATTTAACTGTACTATTCCACAATACACTACAACTATACACTACTGTTAATGCATTTTTGATGATGTGGCTGCAAGTACCACCCACCAATCAGAGAGCTGGATTGAGGAAACACCCATTACTTACCTCCCAATATTAACCAATCAATGACTAGGGATATGATGATGCAATATTTACTGTACTATAGAATAATGATGGTACCATATTAGATTTTTTTTTAAATTTTGTTTTGTTTTGAATGACTATAATATGACTTGCAATTTACTCTGATTAATAATATACTTTACTTCCAAATTTAGAATTTGGATCACGGTACATTACTGTACTGATTACTGGTTCTAAATGTTAATGACATAGCAAAAATCCAATGACTAAAACAGTTAAAATATACCAACGAAGGCAATGCTACCTGATCAATAAATTAGTCAAAAAGGGAATTTATTATTAAAGTATCCTACAAATATCATTGTTAACTAAATCTGTAAATGAAGAGCCTCTCTTTGATCTGTGTAACAACACATGCCACATCATAATTTTCCACATGATTCACTATACACTTAAAATGGCCCCTATTACATAGCTGATCTAGTTTTCACCACTGCACAGTCTACTAGGCTCATCAAATCATTTTCTTGCTATGTATGTTGCACACAAAAAAAGAAGCCAATCAAATAATGTTTGCAAAATATTTAATCATTTTAAAATATTGAAAACCAAATAATAAGAAATAATGCATTGAATGAAGTCTTTCAAAGCCAGGTTCCGGAGGAAAAAAATGTTGATATGTTGTAAAACTGGTTTTTTTTCTAAGACACGAAAAGCATTTTTAATGTAAGCACCGTATTTACACCTTTTCCCCCTACTTTAAATAGTCAAAAATCTGAAACTCATTATCCGTTTTGTCAAACACCCTGTTTGTGTCCTAGAAAAAACAGTTGTCCAACATATCAACAATATTTTTTTCTCCAGACCCTGGCTTTAAGCCACTTATATAAGTTCTATAATTTTTAGTAATTCTAACCTTCAGCAGAACAAAAGCAAAGAAAATCCCTTCATTGTTGCATGTATTTTTGTAACAGTTTAACTAGAGTGGTTTAAAATTTCATTAAAAATTACAATTTTAAATAAACTATATTACTTTACAAAATGCAATTTGATTAGGTTATGTATTTCAATCAATGAAACATTATTTTTCCTTAAAAAATTGATATTTACACAACGTTCCGAGTTTTCCAAACAGCTCAAAGTCATTGTCAAAGTCAAGCAAAACTGTTCTATTGAATTATCCTACTTCAGTTGAATTTTGTTAATACAGCTTTTCAAGGTCAAAAGGTCATGCAATGCAATGGTGCAGCACATTGATTTGTTGTTTTTGTTTTCTCCTGATAGGCAACGTTCTTTGAATGAAACGAGTATGAATAACTCATATGAAAATAACTCATTATTGAAAGCATTCTTTGGTTTAATTTACTTGTACTTTGTGTATGATTAAATACTAAAAATATAGTTAAAACAAATATGTGTGACCGTTTTGTTTATTTAAACTATTCATAAGCTGGTTATGTATTTTTGACTACAAATCATGCACCTGAATATATTTTGAAATTTCTTATCAGATTTTAATTAAATACAGACATTCTGAATAAACATAGGCATCAATATACTGTACACTAAAAATCATTGGTTTCAATGATAGTCTGGATTTTTTCTTGTGGATGAATTTTTTTTAAATGGTAAATCCTTAAATTGATATACAATAGTAGTACAAATATATGATTCTGTATAGTAATGTTGATAAACATATACATGTATATTATTTTATCATTTTACCTATTTTAGCTTATGGACCACACTTTGGTTCTCATTACTATTACTGAACATGTTACCCATTAAATCATAATTTAAACAACAAATATAATAATTATATATTTAAAATTAAGAATAATAACATAACAGCAATACCATAGCTAATATTTCTGACAATAATGTCTTATGTATATTAATAATAATTTGTTAATACTGTAATGCATTTTTTTAAAAATTAATAAAATAATAACAACAAGGGCACTCAGAAGAAAGCATATCTCCACCCACCGCAGGTCCTTTCCTATAAAATATATCCCAAAAAATATGTTACTACTTTCCAAGAACCATCGACCTAAATAATTAGTTTTTAACTTAGCAGTGGCGTATCTAGGTGGGGGCGCACACCCCTCCAAAAATTACTTGTGCCCCCCAAAATCATGGTAAAGTAGTTAAAAATCACCTAAAATCACCTTATTTTGCGAGTAAGCAACCCTCACCTAATCATCGAACACCCCCACTTCAGCTTCGCGCCCCCCCCCCATGAGCACCCCCACTTTAAGACTTCTAGATACGCCACTGTATCTCAGCTGGGACGTTTTGCTTTGAATGGTCCATATCCACAATGAAATTTACTCATTTATTTTTTCGAATGGCTTTTATTGTATCAGTTGTACACCTGCCAATTCCTTACATCTTCTGGCTTAACACACTGAACATTTTACTCTTACAGCTGACAAAAACAAAAAATACATGCCATGTATTGTTGTTGAAATAGAAATATTATGCAAATAGAATTATACTGTAGGGATTTGGTTTTTAGCATCACATGTTTAAATGTAAAGATGCATTACAAATATTCCCAACCAAAGACGAACTATTCTGGAAAGCGAAATTTTAAACCATCCATCGATTCTAGAGATACAGTATTTAGGTCTGGGACCAAATGGCCCTCAAATGCACACTCAAATTTGGATTTCCACCAACACTTCATAATTTCTTCCTTGTAACTTGGTTAAACTTTCACGAAAGTTTAATTCAGATCATTTAATTGTTTTTTAACTATCTGGTCTTGGACTTTTTCCTTTGAATGGTCCTCAAATCCATTCCCTACTCAAGATGGTCACCAAAATTTAAACATTTCTTCATCGAAACATGACAAAACTATTTTGAGCCTGTCTCTTATACACATCTAGATGTGTATAAGAGACAGCGTTTTGCTTTGAATGGTCCATATCCACAATGAAATTTACTCATTTATTTTTTCGAATGGCTTTTATTGTATCAGTTGTACACCTGCCAATTCCTTACATCTTCTGGCTTAACACACTGAACATTTTACTCTTACAGCTGACAAAAACAAAAAATACATGCCATGTATTGTTGTTGAAATAGAAATATTATGCAAATAGAATTATACTGTAGGGATTTGGTTTTTAGCATCACATGTTTAAATGTAAAGATGCATTACAAATATTCCCAACCAAAGACGAACTATTCTGGAAAGCGAAATTTTAAACCATCCATCGATTCTAGAGATACAGTATTTAGGTCTGGGACCAAATGGCCCTCAAATGCACACTCAAATTTGGATTTCCACCAACACTTCATAATTTCTTCCTTGTAACTTGGTTAAACTTTCACGAAAGTTTAATTCAGATCATTTAATTGTTTTTTAACTATCTGGTCTTGGACTTTTTCCTTTGAATGGTCCTCAAATCCATTCCCTACTCAAGATGGTCACCAAAATTTAAACATTTCTTCATCGAAACATGACAAACTATTTTGAGCAGTGTCATTCAGTTCCATTTCAACATTACTTTGGAGACATTTAGGTCTGGGACCTAATGACCCTTAAATGCACAGCCAAATTTGTATCGTCACCAACACTTACTAATTTCTTCCTTGGTTACTTTAACAAAAGTTTCATTCAGATCAGTTGATTATTTCAGGACGAGTTGGTTTCCGGCTTTATAGACTGCATTAATAATGACTTGAGTTGACTGTTTGGTTTAGTTTATTTATGGGCCAAGTTGGTGACAGACCGAGTCAGTGAAGGGCTGTGTTTGCGAATGGCCGAGTTATGTCAAAAACATTCATCGACATGATCTACTACGTAGGCAAGACTTTAATTGATATACGACAAAACTGACCACAGATAAATGTCTGGTCATCAGCTTCATTTCACCATTCACCAAATCCCTGGCCACGCTAGTCCAGGTACACAATAATACAGAGTTAGGCTCCATAATAAAATAATGAATAAATTAATGGTGACCGTCACGGTCAGACCGTGCGTGGGCACCAACAAAACTAGGGCCTAGACAGCGTAACCAGCGTAACAACACCACGCTGCACACAAACAACATCCGTCTCTTCGTCTCACTCTACACACAACACAGGCAAGCATAAGAAAAAATGCAAGATGATTTTCAAATAAAGGGCACCCTATATAATAAATCTGTCCGTATAAAAATATTTTACCTTGCAAAAACCTCGTCTTCTAGCTCCGGTAGCTTCTGCACAATATGCTGCTGTGCTCAGCCTGTTGTGATTGATGCATGAGAGATGGTGGAGAGAAAGGCGGCGGCAGCATGTGAGCATGTTCATAAAAGGCGCCCTCAATGCTTCACTTACCACATTTAATAGCTCTATGATCCATACACATTGCATGCCTGACTGACTGCTGTTTCACGTGCGGCATAGCCCTGGTGGTGTTATTTAATGGTGGTAATTATGACTATTAGTTATTATCCTTACTTTGTGCAATCTTGAAATACTTCTCGATCCAATTGCTTGATTTTAGCCTACTGTAGAGGAGTACTAGGGCCTTAGCTAGACTGCACGCTCTCCCTCTAGCCTAGGCCGCCCTCCCTCCAGTGGGCCTTTCTTGCTCTAGGCCTATAGCTAGGCTAGCCTAGGGCCTTGACTAGTAGTAGTACTACTAGTAGTACTTATATATATAGTATGAGAAGCTAGAGCTACAGAAACTAGCGTACGTTTAGGAATGCATACCTAGACCAGTGGAGTAAACTAAAAAAAAAAGGAAATAGGCGGCAATGTATTTAACATCCAGGAAATATATGGGTGTTTTGTTTGTCTTATTATTAAAATATCGCTGTGACTAGGGATACGGTACTGTATGTTATCTTCCGTTTGCCATCGTACAAAAGAAAAGGCTGAGGGAAGCAAAACTGAAGTTCCTCATTTATTTAATACTTATAAATATGTTGAATTGCATACCCACATCCATAAATCATGCTTGGTCCAATAATTTTAAGGCTATCCAACCTCTCCAGGCCTATAGACCAAGCTTCAGCTAGATGCCCAGATTGATTAATAATAATACTATGATACTAGGTCTCTGAAAATTATTTTTTTTTTTTTTTGTGCAGAAATGTCAAATATTAAAAGGCAACCAACGAAGGGTTACCCTGGTGATCGAATCTTATTGAGACGAATAGAGGAAGTATGTACAGTACACAATCTTTTATTAGTTCAACTTTAAGTTTTTATGAGAATTTGTAGCAAGAGGATGATTCAGTTATAGATAAAATACAATCTATCAAATCAAAACCACCATAACACCTGCTAAAATATTAAAGGAAGATGCAGGCACAGCTCATTAGCTATAGCTCCATATCACAGCTCACCGTGCTACAGCATCATCCCCGCAGCACTATGCTACAGCTTACATAAACATAGCTAACCATGTCACAGCTCTCTATAGTATGTGCTGTCGCTTACCATGCCTCATCATCATTGCCACAACGCTAGATGCAAATCAGTTTATAACACCACAGCACTTTGGTACAGCTCCATATTACAGCTCACAATTGCCATAGCACCATGCCACAGCTTACAATACCACAGCGCACCATGCCACAGATCACTATGTACCATGGCTTACCATGCCACAGCATTATTTGCCACAACACTATGCAACAGCTTACAGTAACGCAGTACCATGCTACAGGTTCATATCAAAGCTTACCATGTCACAGCACCATTGCCACAGCACTATGCTACAGTTCACAATACCACCGGTCACCATGTCACAGCTCACTATGTGCCATTGCTTGCCATGCCTCACTGTCATTGCCATAGCACTATGCAACAGCTTACAATACCACAGCAGAGTGTACAGCTCTATATCACAGCTTACAGTTGTCATAGCACCATGTCACAGCTTACAATAGCAGAGTGCACCATGCCACAGATCACTCTGTGCCATGGCTTACCATGCCACAGCATTATTGCTGCAACACTATGCAACAGCTTACAGTATACCAAAGCACCATGTTACAGCTCACTATGTCATAGTTCTCTTTGTCATGGCTTGCCATGTCATAGCACCATGTCACAGCACCATGTCATAGCTTACAATGTCTCATCTTCATGAAAGAAATAAATCACATGAAATTTAAATTATCAATTAAAATGTACAGTATTTTCCTTATTTAACATTTTGGAGTGTATAAATTAACCTTTAATATATTGAAGTTTATAAACAAAGATTGCCTGATGTATTTTTGAATATATGAATTGCATTGAAATTTTATATAAACTATATGTATAATACAGCCACAAAAATTCATCATTATAATTAGTAATATTTGAACTTTGAATTTCTTTTATATATTTCTATTCTAGTACCTGTCTGACAATGGAGGGCAGCAATCCGTAGCCCCTTTAGCCATAGCAGATTGTTTGCAACAAAAATACAGGCAAGTTTGCAGGAATTCCCTACTGTAACTTTTAAGCTACAATATGTAAACTTTTAAAGCAGTGCTACAGAAACCTAAAGGGGACATGTAATAACACCACTTTATATTGTGAACCCACTTTGCAACCCTCATTCTTTACTATTGATCTCGGAAAGTTTGTAAACATTTTACCAATAAAGTTGTATTAATCATACTATATATCTTTTTAAACATAAATTTTAACCTTGCCCCTCCTCTTTAAACAGAGTATCCATTATGTTATATTGTGGTATAATTACAATTTTAAATTACAAGTATACGGTACTACAATTTTGTATTAAAATCTTGAATTCTCAGGGAATACCAAAGACGAAAACGAAATGTTTTTAGAAAATCTGTCAGTAAAGGTAGGTTAACGTTGAATATACATATTTTATTTAGACATTCCTACTTCTAACTCTTTTCATTTTTCTATTCTGTATTTTTTAATGAGTAAGCTTGTAAGCTAATTAATTATTAGGGTACCCTGATAGTACTCATCTTTTTATTACATGCAGTACTCTGCTCAATTCTGGGAAGCTACATTTTTAGGTGATATGCTGAAAACATATTGTACTACAAGGTTACAGCTTGGGTTTTTCTAATGATTGTTTATTGATTGATGTATATGCCTATGTATTTTTGTATATTTGGTTTGTTTGTTTGTTTTTTTTTGTATTAGTTTATGAATGGATCTGCCATCAGAATAAAGAAGAAGCAAAGTCATCAATTACTTTTAACCAATTCAGTGGAGGGTAAGTTCCTGAGACTGCTAATATTATTTTGCAAAAGTAACAACATTTTTCTTTAAAGGAGTTGAATAATACGGTAGAACCTCTCTATATAATTGTGGGTTTAAATTTCTCCAATATTTATTAACATTGTTGTTGTTCTTAAGTTATTTTTAAATTATGTTTCTGTTGCAGTGATGACTCGGTTTCAAATGATAGTTTTTCTGAGGAAAATCCAGATTATGTAGAAGTCAAAGTAAGTTTGTTGAATATATTAGGCCAAACAAATAAAGAAACATGTTTCTCATTTGTTTCGCATTCTTTCCTAAAAATCACTGACAACTCCTTGAATATTGTTGCTAAATATGATCCTACAAAATTAAAGAATTTCAAGTGTTTGGCCAAAATTAATTTGAAATTATCACATCAGATTATTGTATGAGATACACAAGACATTGAATTGCAGATATTAATATCATTATTTTCTCCTTTTTTTTATCATACATTTTTCTTTTATTGAGGACAAAAATCTTGTAAATAATCGACTGAGTAACCTGTACATGAAGATAGACACACCAAGTCCATCAAAATCCCACTTAAAGCAGATAGATGGAGATCAGGAGGATTTGGCAAATGTAGTGCTAGTAAGTATAAAGGTTTAATAACCTTCTCTTATGGAGGATAGCTCTAGGGAAGGCATTGATCTGACCTGCATTCTTTTGTTTATGATGGTGATTGTATTTGTAAGTGTTGTACAGTTCATTTCTATGATAAGTAGCTTAAAGCATTCCGTTCAGTGGGCCTGACTAACTTGCAACTGCACTTCCTAAGACCAACTCTTCATAACAACCACAATTCCTGACAAAAAAAAACATTTATCGGGATATAATATCCCCCAATAATAATAAATTATGAGAATGATATAACAAGCATTATGTGATATGGTTGCAATTTCATTAATTGAAAATGTTCCTTTATGCCAATTGTGTTGCTAGGAAACAAAAACATTACCATTAGGAGTTCAGAGAGACATTCCAACAGCATCACCAAGAAAACGAAAAAGAATACTGTCGAGCAAGTCACGGAGTCATCCAACATCAGAAGTCGATGAGAAGATAAACAAAAACTTATTGGAAGGATCAAAAAAGACAAAGAAAAAGAATAGTAAGTTATTAAAAATTGTCCTTAGAGTGACAGTGCTGTAGGCCTACAATTATACACATTTCTAATTCAAAATTCAATATTAACTTTGTTGCATTTTAGGTTTTGAACCACAGAAGTCAGTTACAACATTCAAGGACATAGGTGCAAATGAAAATAATCTACATGTGAGTATTAATATATAGAAACCTCATGAGTGTTTTGTGTCTGAGAGTTAAATCCCCCCCCCCCCAGCCAATGAAAACTCTCCACCAGAAAGACTCCACTAAAAACAAGTCTTTGGACTAACTAGTTCATCCTTGGTGTAATTCATTCAAATATTCCCATCTTATTCTACAAGCCAAAATGAACTATGAAGCATTTGCCTCTCTCTCATCTTTTCCAGGAAATATGCAAATTATTAGTTCATATGAAACACCCTGAAGTATATCAACAGCTTGGGGTGTCCCCGCCGAAGGGTGTCTTACTACACGGCCCCCCAGGATGTGGCAAAACATTATTAGGCAATGCAATTGCTGGGGTAAGTTCTTAATTTAAAAACCAAACTTGATTCAGTAAAGTTATACAAGCAAAACAAACTATAGTGTTTAAAATTTTTTTAATAGAATAAGTGAAAAGCATAGAAAAGAACTTATAATTTTTTTATTTTATTAATTCTTTTTTTAGGAGCTTGATTTACCACTCCTGAAGCTCTCGGCTCCTGAAATTGTATCTGGTGTTTCAGGCGAATCAGAGAATAACATCCGAGACCTTTTTGAACAAGCCCAGGTAAGCTATCAAAAGTTGCTACATAATCACAGCATATATGAACAACAATAACATAACAAAAAAAATAAGCTAGTTCGGTAATCGAGGGAACAGATATTGCCTGACATCTCTACTATAGTCTATTTTGTGAATATTTACTGTAAATATACCAACTATTTCAGATTCTTTCCTAAGTTATAACACCCGTAAAAAGAAAAATTGGGATGATCAATTTCCAGGTAGTCCCTCTAAAAAATACCAGTATCACCTAGAGCATATAAAAAAATAGAATGTAAGGCCTGAATTTTTATTTTTTGTATTATGAATATTATAGTATATTATTATAACTTGTGATGTACTGTCATTATCTAGGCATGTGCTCCTTGTATTGTATTTATTGATGAGATTGATGCCATTACCCCCAAGAGAGAAACAGCCCAGAAGGAAATGGAGAGGCGGATTGTGGCCCAGCTCCTAAGCTGCATGGATGGTTAGTTCATACAACTGTATTGTTTTTTTACTTATTTTTAAAAATTTGTTTGTGTTTACATGAGTTTAAATGTGTTTAGCCATATATTAGTAAACCTGATATGATATGGTTCTGAGTAACGCTTTTCTCAACCTACAATAAGATTTTCAGACGCATACAATTACACTGGCTATAATGAATGTATATTTATACCTCTCCTCTCAGATTTATGTAACAGTTCATCTTATGTTATGGTGATTGGTGCTACAAATCGGGTAGATTCCATTGACCCAGCCTTGCGCAGAGCTGGCAGGTTTGATCGTGAAATCTCTCTAGGCATCCCGGATGAACCAGCTCGTAAGAGGTCAGGTTGTTTTTTAGAATGCACATTTTAAGCACAATAGTTATGATTACACAAACATACAATAAACTTTTATATAACATTGACACATAAGTTACAACTGAAGATATGTTTACTACACATGCACTCACATATAAGGCTTGCCATCCCAAAAGAAGCATGCTGTCGCTAAATGTTAAACTGAGTAATTAACGTGAAAATGTGACAGTATTGTATACTTTTAGTACATCGAAACTGTAATACATTTACTTGTAACTTAAGTTTTTTAATACTGTTGTTCTTGTTTTGGTCACTGATGTTGGTTTTGGCATTTATAAACTAAAGCTCTGTTCACACTATACAGTTTTTTGTGACAAATAGATTTTCCCATATATGGAAATGCTATGACATCATTGTGGCCATATATGGACAAACAAACATATTCATCACTAAAACATGGTAGTGTGGTTAAGCTTAGAAAGTTTTTTGGTTTTTTTTAATTAATGTAAAAGAAAAAGTTTTATAGGATTTGAGCCCAGGACCCTGCTATTAGAAGGTGAGCACCTTAACCACCAAACCACAGTACTTCTCCAAATAGAATCAAGAAAGTTACTGGTTATTACTCATCATCAAAATTTTTTTATAATTATTAGGATTCTTGAGGTTATGTGTAGAAAGTTGCATCTATCAGACGATTTCGAATTTGATGGACTAGCCTCATTGACTCCAGGCTTTGTAGGGGCGGATCTGATGTCTTTGTGTCGAGAGGCTGCCATGTGTGCTGTAAACAGGTAATTTACAATAGAATCCTTCATCAAAATAATTATAATGTATCTTAGAGGATGGTTCATGCATTTGTATTTTCTGAGGTGTATACAGTGTATGGACATAGGTTGGCCAATGCCTTGTAGACATAAGCTGATTTGAAAAAAATGTTGAATTATTGTTTTAAATTGGATTTTTAAACATTTTTTTGTTTTCTGCCATCTTCCTTTTGTGAGTATCTACATTTTTGCTTTGAACTTTTCCAATTGTGAGAGGGGGATGACTGAAGGGGGTTGGGTGCTAGCTACGCCTCTGTGGTCAACTTGCATGACTCCACAATCATGTATTGTCAGACACCTCTTTGTTTAAAAATTCATATAATAGAGTATCATAACAAAGGGTGTGTAATTTCCACTGATCACTTTTTACTTACTCTTCAAAGGGTATTTAACGACTTGCAATCATCATATACTGTTGAAAAACACAGTACAGAGAGTAGCAGCAATGAGGTTAACAGTTCCACTGATGGACCAATCACAAATGAGGTTAAAGTTCAACATAAGAATATTGATTCTAATACACAGCCATCATATTTAACAAGTAAGTCTGGTTTTGTTTTTTTTGGGGGTGGGGATGAGAACCATCTTTGTGTCCTCTATTTAATCCTCTTTTCAACCAAAATTATCCTTCTAACTAAAATTCTCTTATGTTTCTTTTTGTTTCCATTTCTCAGTTCTCAGTTGGCTTCGTGATCAGCCTCCTCTGACTCAAGATCAACTCAAGTCCTTGTGTATTACAGTAGATGACTTTATGGTTTGTATTTACTGAAACTGTTTATTCATTTGTTTATTTATTTGTTCGTTTTATCTTTGCCCATCAGGACTAATCAAGAGATTTTGTTTAGAGATGATGTTTTTGTAGATGATAAAAACAAAGTAATAAAAATTAGGCTCCCAGATGGAGTGTGTGTCGATGCCCTATACTGCCTTATTGTATTATGTTTGCTAATAAAGTATCAACATGGGATTCGGTTATCAGGAAATGTGTGCTGCTTTATTTTTTTATTTTTTTTTATGACTTTTGTACAGTATTAAAGTACTTAAGATGAAACATGACCCATGCACCTCCACCAGATTTACCTTTTTACACCATCTGTAACTTCCAGATCATACCATAACTAATAATGAAAAAAAAAACTTTGTGAAGACAATAAAAATTTTAGCTTTTGGTCTTACATATGGAATGTTAGTATTTATTAGATTTATTAATTTTTAGTTTGATAGACCTCCTATTTACAAGCAGCTCCCTGGAGTTTCTTTCTTATTTGGATTTACAGTATTTTAATATTCATGTTTCTATTATTATCTTATTGCTCTGTTTTTTGTTAGTTTTTATATGGAATTGATAAATATTTTTGTCATGTTTTGTATACAAATGGAGAAAATACAAAATCAAAGTTTAATATTGTTTTTTTTTTCTTGGGCTTTTGTTTACCTAATACTATAGAAAGCACTTCCATTAGTACAACCATCTGCTAAAAGAGAAGGTTTTGCTACAGTTCCTGATGTTACATGGAACGACATCGGTGCCCTGGATCCTATTAGAGAGGAGCTTCAACTGGCCATACTTGTAAGGAAAAAAATTTGCACATAAACTAAAAATTCTTTGCTAAATGTAAAAACTATATACTCAGGAATGAGTGAGTGGTGTGATATGTTTGGAATAGAGTAACATCTCCCAATTACAAACTATCGATTTTACGGACCCAATTTGCAACGATGACGTCATTACGTACAATCATTTGTAACTACAAAAACACTTAAAATTGTATTTAAAAGTCTTAAAAAATAATATAAAATGTTATATCAGCTAAGAAAGAAAACTTTCAAACGAATAAGTTAACATAAAACTAAGTTTAAAGCAAGAAATATCGACCATTTTTAGCCGAGATGTATTATGTTTGAGCTGTGCATGCTTCTTTTGACGGGCATACTGTGCAGTAAATCTCACTTTTTGTTTATTGGGGGCGTTATTCGCATGGATTGGCTTTGGCCATTATTTGGTCATGTTTTCAATCGTAAATAACTTCAAATGAATACTTCACAGTGAGCACTGGTAATTTTGGCCTCTGTAAACTATTATGTATTTGTAGAAAACAGAAAACTCCAAGTCATTTTTCATGACAAAATTTTGCTCAAATGGCAAGACTTATGCCTACCTATCCCTGCACTTTGCAGCATAGGCCTACCCTCATCACATTGAGATGCTATGAAAATTCAAACTCTCTGAAGACGGAGGGTTATGTAATTGGGAGATGTTACTGTATTGGCCTACTTTAGAAACAGCCACTGACTCACAGACTATGACAACACAAATTTTAATCGCATGAACGTTGAAGTGATGATGACATTTTCCCTAATGTATCTGTGCTGCACTATTCACAGTGGCAGTGTCCACTCCCTTCCCCCCCCCCAAAAAAAAAACTCCTAAATTTGTTAAAAATGTTTTTGAAAATGGAAATTCAAATTTAAGCCTTGAGAGTGCCAAAAGTCTATTTCAAATTTCTGGATGCGCCATTGACAGTAGCAGATTCAAGGGGCAAGCCAGTTGGTACACGGTCACTGCAAGATATGTTAAGAATGGATCACATATATGCTATTGTAGGGGCATTGACAAAAAAAAAGTGAAAATATTTTTATGAAACATTACAATTAACAGCAAGAACAGTAAAACAGTGTACTACTGTTCAAAAGAAGAAGTTAAATTCTGATTTTGTTAAATTATTTCCTCCATAGAGGATGGGCCGTTCCTGGAGGTACTGCAATACCAGGCCAACCCGTGGCCAGGACGGAGCAAGCTCCTATTCCATGGCCTAATTTCAAAAATCAGTTTAATATAGAAGC
>NW_022733259.1:2505737-2517346 GCF_011630105.1 Anneissia japonica | reverse complement strand
ATCACCTATACGCTCTTGTAGGGGCATTAACAAAAAAAAAGTGACAATATTTTTATGAAACGTTACAATTAACAACAATGTACTACTGTTCATAAGAAGAAGTTAAATTCTGATTTTGTTAAATTATTTCCTCCATAGAGGATGGGCCATTCCTGGAGGTACTGCAATACCAGGCCAACCCGTGGCCAGGACGGAGCAAGCTCCTATTCCATGGCCTAATTTCAAAAATCAGTTTAATATAGAAGCTACTCAATGAGCAGCGTTTGAAGCTACTCAATGAGCAGCGTTTCAGATATTAAGCTGAAAAGAACAGATACTACACATGATCTTAGCCAAAAGGCCGAGAAGCGATACTCAAAATTGTAGCCATGAGTATATATATCAAAGACGATACGCTATTGTATTGGTGTTGAATACCACACTTACATTATAGGCCAATAATTTTCAAAATTTCAAGAAACAATAATTAGAGTACAATATAATTCTTATAATTCTATTTATTTTTATTATCTTATTATTTTATTATCAAATTAATAATAATAAACAAGGTTTGTTATTATTTATAAATAACTTAGAATATTAATTAGCTTCACGCATGAATGATTATCAATTGCAGCTTTCCCATTGGTGCAAGATAATTATTACATTCCCTTTTGTCAGGCACACACTGACTTGAGTTGACTTTTAACTAATTGTATTACTTTAGTAAGGCAAGACTTTTTATACAATTAGCCAAATTATTACTGGGATATGCAAAATTCTGCATGGGAAATCTCAATAGAGTACTCACTGCACGCGACGGTGACGCGACGGCAATGTGACGATGAACGCACGCAACGGCGTGGAACCAACTTGTCGCTTTTTTAAGGAGGATCTATTCAAGCTGCCACTGACAATCAGACGGCGTTAAGTCATCTATCGCTTACTGGAAGCTGGATTTGTCATCCGACGGTCGCATAGCATAATGTTGTAGTGAGTGCCCGGCTTTAAATGCATGATTGAGTTGGGATTGTAGATTATAAATATACTTAACTTTTATGAGGCTATATATGTTTTTTCCTTCTTGGTCACGTTAGGCACCAGTGAGAAACCCAGCAGCAGTGAAGGCTCTAGGATTAACCAATCCTCCAGGAATACTCCTTGCTGGTCCTCCAGGCTGCGGAAAAACCCTACTTGCCAAGGTAGACATGTTGAATAATTATCGAAAAAATATGCATATAAAAATAAATTTTTAAATCATGGTACTAGAGATTGCTGTCTAATTCTCCAGAAGATTTTGAAGTGTGCATAATAATATATTGATGAATATCTAGCTACTGAGGTTTTCATGTATGTTTTGTACTTGCATATAATTGAAATAAATGATATGAAAGATATGGTATAATTATGTGTTCTGTATGTTAGGCAATTGCTAATGAATCTGGAATCAATTTCATTTCTGTGAAAGGACCTGAGTTACTTAACATGGTGAGTATTTTCTCATTTATTAGCATTTTCCAAAGTGAGTGAGGGGAACAGTCACAGGGCTAGGGCCTCTAGTAAGCATGTAGAGTTTTGGTTTATTCTTTGTTTAATTTTTTGTACCCTTGAGTTTAATCAATCAGATTAGTTTCACTAAATCTAATATATTATGAAAGTTTGACCTTTTTTATTATGCTAATTAGCCTCCCTGAATAGCAAAGCTCCAAGTGAAGCTATTGCATTTCTTCATGATGTGAGTGATATAATGTGTTGGTGGTGTTGTCAGCACAAGGGGATAATTTAAAACAGTTATTTGTCATTAGGTACTGTAATATTATTTTCGTTAAAGTAATTCTTTCTGACCTATTAGTATGTTGGTGAAAGTGAGCGAGCTGTACGACAGTGTTTCCAGCGTGCACGCAACTCATCTCCGTGTGTCATCTTCTTTGACGAACTTGATGCCTTGTGTCCACGGAGGTCAAATGTGTCAGAGGTAAGTGAAAGTAAGCAGCAAAGCTCATTTGAGTTAACTAATGAAAGAGACTGTGTCTGCCTAAACCGTGGAGAATATTGTGGTGTCTGGTACAAATTCACCATTGTTCTTCCACAACACATTTGAATACAGGTTGCTTTCCTTACCTTTAGGAGTGGTGGGTTCAGTCATTTAAAAACATAAATTCTACTAAGATTTAAAGTAATTTTGATACAAGAGGTGGGAACAATCATGATTTTTGTTATTATATTTATTATATAACTCACAACATGATGATGGTATTTTTCTTTACTGTTTCCTATAATACGACCATGTCTTATATATCATCAGTGAAAATTTAAATCCAGTCGTACATTTTTTTTTTAGTCTGGATCAACAGCAAGAGTTGTCAATCAACTTCTAACGGAGATGGACGGGTTGGAGAGTAGAAAACAAGTATACATAATGGGGGCAACAAACAGACCAGGTATTAACTTCCTATATATTCTAATCAATCAATTGTCGCATTCATTTGATAAAAAAAAAAACTTTAAAAAACCCAACACATGGTTTTATTTGTCTGCAGTTTGTATATCGCCCATCCAATTTCCAGTAATTAGTAATTTATTGTTTAATTAGATACTTGTAATAGGTTATTTATTGATGATTGTAAGGGTTGCACTAACAGTCATTTCATTTCATACAGTGTCATTTGTCTCTTATCTGGAGCATATAATCCTACTTAAAATTTATGAATTGACAAAAAAAATCTGATGATCCACCAATAAGCACAACCAGATTGTTGTTCACATTCAATTATGAATTATAATATTGTATTTCAGGATGGCCTAGGACAAAAAATGCCCAATCAATCCAAAATCTCAGAAATCTAGGGTCACCTTTTTTAGAAATATATTGTGTTAAGTTATGATTTTACTAAGGGGAGGAGGCAAAGTATTTGTAAAATGTTTGGAAAAAAATGCCACTTGCCAAGCTTTAATTAGTACATTTGATTAATTGATCATGGGCTTTCAAATATCACTCACTATGTATGGGTCACACAACAATTTTTTTTTTTTGCACTATTCAACAATGCTAACGTTGACAAAAGTGTTCTATATCTGTCATACTTGATACATGTATTTTTCTGGTCTTTAGATATCATTGATCCAGCAATATTAAGACCTGGCAGATTGGACAAGATTTTGTACATTGGGATTCCAACTGCAGAAGATAGGATTGCCATTTTGAAAACAATTACAAAGGTTAAGACCCATTTTTATATCAAATTATGTCCATGTGACAAATGTTTGTGATCAGCCCATGTATCACACCCATATATATGAGCATGATGATGTCATATCACACCCATATATGAGTTTGATGATGTCATCATATTCATATATGGTAAGATGATGTCATATCACACCTGTATATGAGCTAGATGGTGCCATATCATACCCATATATGGGCCAGGTGATGACATATCACACTGATATATGAGCTTGATGAAGCCATATCATACCCATATATGGGCCAGGTAATGACATATCACACTGATATATGAGCTTGATGATGCCATATCATACCCATATATGGGCCAGGTAATGACATATCACACTGATATATGAGCTTGATGATGCCATATCATACCCATATATGGGCCAGGTGATGTCATATCACACCCATATAGGAGCAAATCCTGGCATTTATAGAGTAGAAGTTTTGCAGTCTTGAACTTTTTTTTTAATTGTGATTTTAAAGTGATTTTCGCAAGCTTTTAGATTCAAATTGAACCATATCATAGTGATAATGGTAAATGCTTCAAAAAAACTTTGTTCATATAGGTACCTTTGATCATTTATTCATTTATAATGCTTGTCACTAAAGACCTGTTCTGATTGGCCAATTGGTTGATTGATAGAGGTAGTAGATCCAAAATAATTTGTCTACATTTATACATTTTTCCCCAGAATGGGACAAAGCCATTGCTTGGAAGCGATGTGTCGATTGAGAAAATTGCTAGAGATGAACGATGCAATGGGTTCAGGTGAGTCTTATAAATATCATCACAATTCACACATATATATGTCATATCACACCCATATATGGGGCAAATAACATGTATTATCACATGTAATTTGATAGTGTAGAAGGCCTTAAAAGTGGCTGTCCCAACATCCTGATCAACCCATCATCTGATTGGCTGTAATCTCATCTAGATCAGACCACAGGCTGTTAAGTTGTGTATTTGTGTCATGAACCTGTGAGTCTGCTAATTTAACTCTTTGACAGTCATATATCAATTTACTCTCATAGAGGGTGCACTTCAAATATTCCACTGGTGACCAATTAAATATCTGGTTTTCTGTTTTACCATATTTCTTCATAAAGTTTGCATAAACGTTTTTGATTTTCATCTCGAAATAATAGGGAGTAATAGTTTAGTTATAACGTTTTTCTCTTAAGTGGAGCTGACCTAGCTGCCATTGTAAGAGAGGCAGCAATGGCTACGCTGAAGAAGGTACTGCAGAGCACACAAACTTCAAGCTTTGCACCTGTGCAATCTATTAGCACTGACAACCAATTACTATTGGAAAGGGATCAAAAACTTGTCATAAATAATGAAGATTTTGAAATGGCTTTTAGTAAAGTCAGGTGTTCTGTGTCTAAAAAGGCAAGTTTTGTAGAATTTTTACTTTTTAAATGGAATACATATATTTTTATTATTAGGGTCAGTATTGAAATCTTTCAAAAGATTACCAAGACCCTACCAGAATCATATAAAAACAAATTAACTTTTGCCGATGTATATACTACAATAATTCTTTAAAATTTTTGCTAATAATTATGATAATCATCTTCATCATCATTATGATCATCCTGCCACATACAATAACAGCGGGCAACACATAACAAATAATTACAACAAAACATTTCTTTATTTTCATTGTCCATTATCATGACATTTATAAAAATATACATTTTAAACCAATGAGTTGATTTTGAAAAATTTCTTTAAAAACTTTATTGAAAACCTTCTTTTTTTAAATTTGCAGGATCAAGAATTTTACAACAAAATGAAGATTTGTCAGATTGTGAAACAGATTTGAAATTATAGGAACAAGAAAATCTTAATAGATAAGAATAATTATTATACGCTCTACAGTATTACAATCATAATATAAAAAATACAGACTTTTTATTAAAACTGGTATAAAGATACACTGCAACTCTAACAAAAGAAATGGTTTTTTTTTTTAAATCAAAAGTTTAAGTTAGAATTAGAATTGTTCAGGTGAAAGACAATTTTTCAACTGTCAATAAATCACAGTTTGAAACAAAAAAATCAGTGGTTACCGATGCTTTCTTTTGAGGATCACCAATTTTAAACGTTGAAATACTTCATAAACAGGTCACCTAAATAAAAATATTTATCTAAAAGCAGTCTTTATGAGTATATTAATTTAATATTTTTTTTCTCTACTTTCACAAACTTTATTGTAATACTGTTTCACAAAATTATGACAGCAGCAAACTTTATGTCTCCCTCCAATTAGAGGACACTTTTGGACCTTTGCAGCTTTGGTCTCTACTAGGTCTTTAATTAGAGGCAGACCTGCACTTTCTTAATGCAAGAGTTTTAACCTTTGCCCCATAAACAGTGCCATTTCCAGAGATTCCTCAATCAGGTGTGCCAGGTCCACGACAGAGGGTCCACACCCACCACAGTGAGCAAATTTGAGATTCCTTGTAATAGCACTCGCATCCTGTAAAAACACTTCTTCAAAGTAGAGTTTTGCTACAAAATTACTAGGTTCTTTCTGGTGATGAGTTTCTGGCAGGGTGCTGTGCCCCAGACCACTTCCTGGCCTGCTAGTGTTTGATTGCATTCTCATCGTAAGTTTCACTCTGCCATAATGTAAAGCTTCTATTGATCCATGTTTTCAAGTGAAACAAAAGACAATTCATTTGTCGTAATGAACTTGATGAGGAAATTATCAACAATGCAGTTGCGTACAAAATAGCACCACATAGAAACCCAAACCGATAATTACCGAAGTAGCTACATAACCAACCTAATAAGATAAAAAGAGAAATAACCAATATTTATTATTATTATTTTATTTATTTATTTATTTTTTTTTAACGACACTGTACACCATGTGTAAAAATATGGTTTTTGTGGTAAAACCCTTGCCTGTACCGTAAGTTTTACGATTTTGTTATTATTATTATTATCATTCTTGTTATTTTGAAAATAATAAAATTGATAGTACAGTATTAATAATATATTCATAATTAGGCCTACTTGTACAATAACTTAACTGTGACTTGATTTATAGCGTATTTGTTTTTAAAAACATGCTGAGGTTTTGACTGTCAAACTGTCAAAAAAAAATATTCTCAAATGTTGAAACACATTAATCTGGTTGTTAATGAGAGTAGATTTAAAAGGATGTTTTGAGACCTCTCAGGTCTTCTTCTCAACTGGTGTTTGACACCTTTAATGGTTGATTGAAAATACTTTTATATTTGCATTTGTTGCCCTGTAAATTCTGTATGCAATTACTGTACAATACCAAAGACCTTAAATAAGAAGAATGAGCTTTTCGCGTGTTTTGCATTAAAATTGACGGAATGTCCGCTCTCTCAAGAATGGAGGAAATAACTGTGACCATTTAACAGGGTGGAGGAAAGTTGCTCCATGGTCGCCCTCATCGACGTTTCACTAAGTCGCGAACTGCTCTATCTTCTATTTATTATCTTTGATAATACTTACTATAAATAAATCCGACCATCAGTGAGCACAATCCAAGAAGTGTTAAACCCCAACCAATCGCAACTCCTAGATTCCTGTGTTTGCATAAGTTACGAACAATAACAGGGTACCCAAGCAATAGAATAGCCCCTCCGAAGCCTGTCCCAAAAGCATACATGATGAATACAATTTTCGTAGGCGATATAAATACAAGTATGCTTAAAATACTACATACTCCTAAAGAGTATAAAAATAACGAAATCAACGCCCATTCCATTGTATAGTACATATCACAAAATAGGATCATTAGCCTTGCAACGAGATCAGAAAAACCTAAAACTGAAACAAAAGTTGCTGCAACCTCTGGTGTAAAATTTTCTTCGATTGCAAACGGTGACAAATAAATCAATGATGTTAAGTATCCTGACAGAGCTAGCGCAAAACCAATGATGAAGCTGAAGTAACCGCCGGTTTCCTTCAATTCATAGAACTTGATTGACTCTGAAACTGTAGTGAACCATGTATCACAAAAACCATTTGGAATTTCGGCTTCTGCTGTTGAATTATTGATGAGGTTATAAGTTGGTATTCCTATATCTGCATGCTTAGTTCGGCAAAGTGTTGCCGATACACATATGTGGAACATTATTCCAGAGAGTATAAGATATGCTCCTTGGAAACCATAAGAGAGAATTAAAATCTGAAATAAAAAACAAAATTGTTAAATAAAAGTAGACCTAGTACTGGTACTGTCGCATTGTTGAGGCTGGTGATGATATAGTAATTATAGTAACAGTAATAACTTTTCATACATTGTTGAAATAGCATTCTTACCTCGGCAAAAGTTGGACTACTCATCACGCCTACTGGGCTTCCTAAAGTCACCAAGTTCGATGTTAGAAGGAATCTATTTCCGAAAAACTCGTTCAAACATAACATACGTGCGTGGTAAGCAAGAATTATGCCAATTGCTAAAAAAAAAAGTCAATAAAAAGACTTCCAATAATTAACTTCCTTCATGGTAAATAAACATTTGACATAAAATGTGTTTATAAAGTAGATATCAAGAGTACTGTGGGTTGCTTGTGATAATAGGTTTTTCAAGACAGATATAGATAGCGTAATGTAATTGATTTTATTATTATTTTACCCATATTTTTTTTTTTTTGGAAAGGCGCTATAGAAATTCTTATACAGTATTATTATATTCATTCATGTTTATAATGAAGTAGAAATAGGTGACGTGTTGCTAGCCTTTCTCTTAGACGAGAGTAAAATACAAGCTTAAAATGTATTGTCTAATGTCAAAAAATAATTTTGAAAAAAAAAACTTGCTGATATTGCAATAGCATACAAATTATTAACTTGTGCATAAAAATTATTGAATTTCAAAAATGTGTACCATGATTTTAAACCAAAAAATTATAATAAAAATAATATAACACTGCCGTGACTGGAAGTGTTTCAATCATTTTTCGCTGTAAACTGATGGGTAGACATTTTTTAAATACACTAATTTCTATGTTCAAGTTGATAACTTTTATGTTACTTCAAAATGGGCAAGTTAATTTCAAAAAAATATTTTATTATATTTTTTGGTATTTAGCATGGGACAATACATCTATAAAATATTCCAGTTCTTACGCAATAAGAAACCATGACCAACCGCCAGTTGGAAGATGTTCGTAGAAAAGGCTGAAATGAAAAAGCCCAGAAAACACAAAATTCCTCCAATGAACATAGCTCTCGACTTTCCAATTTTGTCCACGATCACACCACCTACAATACCTGTAAAAGGTAATGAATGGATGATGAATGTTATTAAACAATAAACAGTCGACATATTGGATTTCATAAATATCAAAACACATTGATATAGGTTGTTCATTCCTGTTCGATAATTGAATAAATTTTTTAAAAAGGCCTATTAGATCTATCGTCACAATAACATTTACATGAAAGACTGGGCGAAATATAAACAGTACAATATACAAACTATCTCTGAAAACAATTAGTTGAGTTACGAACAAAAAGATTTCCTGCATCGTGTTGTCTTATCGGAAATTTAAGGCGGAAAGCCCGCCGATGCATGACTTTCAGGTGCTCAAGTGATGGCGGTGTCTAGCTAAACTGTTTATGGGAAAAGAAAGAATAAATAAACAAAATAGTGGAACCTTTTGTTTGTACGTTTTTAATTATTATTTATGTACTTTATATTATTTTACTTGAATTGTTATTTGGCAATGGCATCCCTTTCACAAGCGTGCTGCTTTTTTGGTGATTCCTCCATTTAATGGAAATATATTATAATGAATGAATGACATCCAATTTTAACACGTTTCCATACAACCTTGCTTTACCTGTGAAAATGAATGTACGTGTTGGACTTACCGCATATTTCGTTCACAGATATCGTTAGAGTTCCGACCATTGTCACCGAATCATTTTCGAAATTGTCAATAAGAATTGGCTGAAAAATGCCGAATATGACACGAAGTACTGCCGATGCCAATACTGCATTAATGAATAATCCAATAATGATACCAACTTGTTTGTATTTGCTCATTAATTTTGTCCTTTCCATGATTTCGAAAGCGATGAAAGTGGTTTGAACGTGTTAAATTCAAACCTGGTAGGGTGTGTTTGACCTAGGCCTATCTCAAAGACTACTGAACCATAGAAAAGCCAGATAGTGTTGCTTCTAGCATTGAGGATCTAGCTAGTTGAAAGAAATCTAAACGATTGTTTCCAGTGACGCCAGAAATACCACACTGTGACTTCAGATCAGTACAGTACTGGCTTTTGTATTATTATTTTGTTTATTGTGGTGCCAAACTTAACTTGCATTGTTTGGAATTCGCATAAACCGCTTCGTCACGCACTTGTGATGAGCGAAAACTTTCACCACGACAAGCTGGCATATGTTTTTCAAACGATATTCGAAGAATATTTATGAGCTCACCCGTAATTTATTTCTGAAATGGCCTAGTAAACAATACAGAAGAAAACAGGCTTTTGGAAAGGATACAACCGATGATATCAGGACCAAATTTTATCAGGCACTCAAGGCATAAATTATCTGGAAAGAAAAATCATGGCCAAAAACCTCAAGCACGATCGAACTCATGGGTGTATGCAAGTTGTGGGGGTGGTCGGGAAGGTCGTACGACCCCCCCCCCCCCAAACAAATGTTGAAAGGTTCACATTTTTCCAAAGACATTTTTTCCTAGGACCTTTTCACAGACAAATGAAAAAGCATTGATGAGGTAGCAGCAATGAATCAAAAGACCTTGCCAAGTACGTGACATAATCTATCTCAATTCCAAGGAAATGAGCGCCCTCGGTCTGTGCCAATTCGGCGGCAATTTCTATTTTTTTTTTTTTTTTATTGTACAGTATTGACATTTTAATCAAATGTTGCTGTTATTTCATTGTGAAAAGGTCCAAAAAATACGATACCGGGAAAATTAACCTAACACATTTCTGTGATTAATTATCACGTTTCAGAACAAAGAGAGAGACGTACAAGTTTATCTAAAAAGCAAATACTGGAAAATACTAAAGATCGAAAATTCACCAACAATCCGTTCTGAATATAAAATTTGGATCTACAAGCAATATATTCTCCCAAGCATATGCTTCCATCTTATCGATAATGATGTTTGTAAATCACATTTGGACATTTTTTAATTCTTAACGAATCGTTTTGTTAAGAAATGGTTTGGTTGGCCCCATCCTGGCAAATCGTTTGCCAAAAGGCTTGGACATAGCCTATCTAGGATATCAGCCTATCTAGGTATATCAGCCTATCTAGGATATCGGATCTCTACAAAGAATGTCATTTTTTCCCACGTCTCATCCCGCTTGAAAGGTGGGCCTATCATTAATTATTGCATTAACACCCCGGCTAGAAAGGGATTAAACTGGTCTCAAAATGTTCTATTTCTGAAGAAGGCGACTGTAAATAAAACGAAGTGCACGGGGCCAGTGGCGTATCTTGGGGGTGCGGTCTCCCCTCCCCTCCACAAAAAAAAACACGGTCAAGTAGTTAAAAATCACCTAAAATCACCTTATTTTGCGAATTAGCGGCCCTCAAAGGATCGTCGATTGACCTAGGCTTGTAGTTATTTTTTCTTCTTTCTCCATTCTGTATAATTTTATGTCTTAATGAATAAAATGATTTTATATATCTACACCCAGTCTCTGTTTTTGTTTAGTTTTCCACCAATCGGCTGCAACTCTTACTTTCTAATCTTCAAGTCATGATGAATAAAAGGTGTAGCCGCGTTAGTCTGTTATAGAACAATATATAAGACACGACAGCAACACTTTTAAGACTCACTTGTTTTATTTACTTGTTTATTTCTTTTATATTAATCGGTACGGTAAGTGTTTCCTTTTTTGGATTGAAGAGATACTATTCTAATTCGTGACGATTGAAGCAACTAAATCGAAATATCAAGACTTTCTCAACAACACAACAATACTTTTCAGAGCATTTAATTTTTTAAAAATCATCATCATTACTGTATTATTGTCATCATCACCAACATTATAAACATCATCTATTTTAAGAGCATATATTGGATTAATCTGCGAAATAATCATTATTGCCATGCCAGCTATAAAATATAAACAAGCGATGACCATCACCACTCCTTACCGAAAATAGTAATTAATATTTAATAAGTTTATATGTTAATAATTGTATTATATTAATCATGTAAGTGTTTCCCTTTTCGGACTGCAGATTAATTATTCACCTGATGCCGATTGAAGCAACTCAATCGAAACGTCAAGACATTCCCAACAACACAACAACAGTTCGTTTCAGAACGCCTACTTGGTGAATCACAAGCATTTGATATATATATATATATATATATATATATATATATATATATATATTATAGA
>NW_022733259.1:2502905-2504605 GCF_011630105.1 Anneissia japonica | reverse complement strand
TCCCCGAAGGGGCCCTGGCGCCATCCCTGTTTCTTACTATTGAAACTGCATTACAATGTTAGGAACTTTGTATACAACTTTACCATAATCCTAATTTATAAGGTTGTTGTATTTATCGCATACATCTCAGTTTTCTTATATTTTCTAAATTTATAATAGAGTCTTGTAAGTTGCTGAATTTTTAACATTGTTTAAACTTACAACTGAATTTTGTGTGCTTTTGTATCAACACATAAGTTAATGACATGATCAAAGTTAGCAATGTTGTCTGCTTCATCATGCTGAATACAGTAGTACCAAAGCAGATAGTCTCGCTTTTCCCATCGTGGATCTGAGATAATAACAGGATGAGCTTTAGTGATGTAGTCATTTCAGAATAGGATAAAAAACAAGAGAAAACGGTCGATATGGACTGAAAAGAAATCACAGTCTATGAATTTGCCAATAAAAACAACTACATTCGGATTCTTATTAAAATATTCATGCCTGACGAAATACATCAATTTCGTCGTGTTTTTTTAAAAGTTTTTAGTTTTTTACTCTCATTCTCCCATTTCAGCGCCCCCTCAAACGTGGCGCCCGGGGCACTTGCCCCCCTTTGATCCCCACTAGCTACGCCACTGACCTT
Organism: Anneissia japonica; assembly: GCF_011630105.1. Taxonomy (NCBI): domain Eukaryota; kingdom Metazoa; phylum Echinodermata; class Crinoidea; order Comatulida; family Comatulidae; genus Anneissia; species Anneissia japonica. Next base: position 2,503,977 of record NW_022733259.1, on the reverse strand, counting down.
TATTTTTTCTAGTGTAGGGTCGTTTCGGCCCCGAATCCATTCGACCTGGGTCGGTTTGGCCTTGAGTCGTTTCGGCCAGTCTTAATTACTGCAATTCTCTTTTTCACGCACATCCTAAATCTAAAATTCTCAGACTCCAGAGGCTTCAAAACTCTGCAAAACTCGCTGCACGAATTATAACATTCACAAAACGTCGCTCTCACATCACCTCTGTTCTCCGAGACCTGCACTGGTTTCCCATTGATTCACGCATTTTAGTTCAAAATCTTGCTACTTACTACCAAAGCATGTCTGTTTATGCAACCTATCTAGGCCTATATTCATCAGCTTAACCATTATGTTCCTGGACGCACCCTGAGATCATCTGAAAATCTTTAGCTCTCCGTTCCCCGTATATCCTTAAAAACTATTTACCATAAATCTTTTTCGTTTGCCGCACCAATTTATTTTTATTTTATTTTATTTTTTAATTTCTTGTTTAACCTGGGTTAACAACTCAGTTGAAAACCAGTTGTTATCCTTATGTGCCCAGGACACGATACACAAAACATAAATCCTTATCTACTTACTTTAATAATAATAGAATAATTCATAAGAAAAATTCATAATGACAATAATAATAATAATAATAATAATAATAATAATAATAATAATAATAACATTAATAGGATTAATAGGATGAGTCGAATGGCCGAGCAGTTAGCAGGGGCGCTGCAAGCTGTAGCCACTTGTTCTGGTGGTAGAACAAGTCTTCTCGGATAAAGACTATAAACCGTAGGGACTATAAACCGTAGGCCCAGTGTATACAATGGCTCGTGTGCACTATAAAGAACCCTGTACATCCTTTGAGACGAGTAGGGGGATACCCCGGTGTACTGGAACAGACAGCCTCTGTGGTGGACGACGAGATTTGCTGGTACCGGGTTAACGGGTAGCACAGACACGAAGGGACCCTTAGGGGCGAAGAAAGTCATTGATCGAGTTCCTAGTCCACATTTCAAGCGCCCTGAGCATCTTACATTTGATGGATTTGTGCGCTATATAAAACTACACTATTATTATTATTATTATT
>NW_022733259.1:2485085-2502480 GCF_011630105.1 Anneissia japonica | reverse complement strand
TTGCTGGTACCGGGTTACCGGGTAGCACAGACACAAAGGGACCCTTAGGGGCGAAGAAAGTCATTGATCGAGTTCCTAGTCCACATTTCAAGCGCCCTGAGCATCTTACATTAGATGGATTTGTGTGCTATATAAAACTACACTATTATCACTATTATTATTATTATAAATTTAAAATTATATTAAAAATTGATTTATAGGCTTTAAATTAATTTTTAATTAATCATTGGCTGAGCGGTTAAGGCAGGGGCGCCGCAACCTCAGCCATAGGCCCAATGTACACAACGGCTCGTGTGTACTATAAAGAAACCAACACATCATTGGAGACGAGTAGGGGGATACCCCGGTGTACTGGTACAGAAAGCCCCTATGATGGACGACGAGAGCTGATGGTCACAGTTTATCGGGTGGCGCACATACAGACACGAAGAAAGTCAGTGAACGAGCTACACATCAATCAAGCGCCACGACCTTGTTTGATGGATACCGGAGCCATACATATCTAAACTATTATCATTATTATTAAAATTTAGGTGGCAGAAATGTAAAAGATTGTAAAGGAATTCTATCAATAGCATTATATGATTAGGTTTACATAATTTTTTATTTAATAAATTGTTTAAAATACGGTCTTACCTCTGTAAACACCGGGGCAATCATCATTCCTAATGGGCTTCCTAAAGACACCAAGTTCGATATTAAAACGTATCTGTTGTGAAAATACTCGTTCAAACTTGTAACTCGTGCATTGAAAGTGAGCGTTGTACCAATTGCTAATAAAAAAAAATATCCATTATTTTCATCGTCATTTTTGTCACCATCCATCGTCGTAAGTTATCATCATTTATTATTTATTATTATTTATTTTTTATTTATCATTCTCCATCATTATGGATGATGATTTATGGCGAAGACAATGATGGTGTAAATTTTTAATTTTTCTACAAATATTTTAAGGGAAATATTTTAATAAACAATGTCAAAACCTAAATATTTGATCTAACAAAAAGTATTAAGGAAATATGGCAATTTCATGTTTTTTTTCTCAACAAAACAACATAAAAAGTGAGGTCAAAGTTCACAGAGGTCAAATAATATTTCCAGTAGCTTGGATTTTGTACCCCACAATGTGTACCGCTATGCCAAAGGCTACTACTGTAACATCTCAATAAACATATGTCAAGGCCTAATAATGAACTGTATTTTCCAGAAATATGAATTTTTACCTATATTTGCCCAAAAACGACTTTAAAGAATTTCTCAGTAAGCATTAGTTTTCATGGAAAACATGTATTGGAGCAGATATAAATGTATGTCTGAAAAATTTGACACCAAAATAATTTCTATAGACCTCGTTGCAGAGGTAAGACCATTTTATATTTTTGCCCAAAACATGATTTTTACTAAAAGCCTCGAGTAAGTATTTGGTTTCATACTAAAAGTTGTATTAGAACAAATATATATGTATGTGTTCTGAGCAATTTGAAAATTACTTCAATAGACCAAAGCGTTTCTTCAATAAAATATTAAAGAGGCCAAATCAGATGATATCCAGTAACTTGGTTTTGATATCCCAACACCATGCCCTATCACCAGGCAAAAGGGTAAATTTGCATCCACTAGTGTAATAACCCACCAATATTTGTAGGCTTAATGAATGGACTAAAAGAAGTTACAGCATCGCATAGTTCATTATCTTTTTATTTTATCTGAATCGAATGGCTCGCAAATTTACAAGTTAAAAAGCTCCACACCAGCACCTTTTATCCTGCCGCGGTTTCCAATCCAAAAGGCCTACCGGTATGTGCTCAAATTCTGTAAATAAAGAATTATTTTGGCAAGACTAAAACAAAATGTATCCAAACCTTCAGCAAATGGCCTATTATTCGCTGTTGTGTTTATTTTTTTTTTATTATTATTTTATTTATATATTCAGGCACACGCACCAAGGATTATCAATATCGCATTACAGCATAACCCTGTCCTCCTGTAGGTGACAATCCCTTTCACAAGACAAACATACACTCACGATGCTTTACACAAATCTCCACATGAGGCTTAGAAGGAGGATTTTTTTGGTCAAGAGAAAAAAAATCCTGCAACACTGACAAGAATTGAATCCATTACCCTGGGATCGGAAGGCAAGCATCTTAACCACCAAGCTATTCAACTTCACTCCATCTACTCAACTCCTCTCCGAATGAAATATTAAAAGTAACAATTATTCCAATAATTACGCAATATCAACCCATGACCAAACGCCAATTGGTAGATGTTAGTCGATAATGCTGATATGAACAAGCCCAGAAAACACATAATTCCTCCTATGAACATAGCTTTCGACTTCCCAATTTTGTCCACGGTCACGCCACATAAAATTTCTGTGAATGATATTGAAGTTCAATAATTAACAATAAACAATAAACAATAATGTTAATTAATTTATCTTCACTTATATAATATGGTAGCATGTAGCCCAAGTTATGTAATATTTCTTAGTTAATATAAATTCGTTTATCTGTTGTTTTAATGTCTAAAATTGGTCAGATTTTTATTCTCTAACGACTATTTTCATCCAACATTTACGTAGCTTTTGACTCATACAACATACAGACTTTATCAAAGAATAGAGCGTGCCATGAGAAAAAAAAATTGTGTGAAGATATTGGCATATCGGTATGTATGAGAATTGTCATAATTAGTTCAGTCGTAAGTCACAGTAATTGTATAGAGAGTAATATCATTTTTAAATGAAGTATTATCAACAGTATATTGTAACTCACCGCTCAAATAAGACCCTGCTATCGTAAAAGTTCCGACCATTGTCACTATATGGCATCCGAAATAGTCAATCAGAAACGGTTCAAATATACCAAATATAACATTAATCACAGACACTTTAAATACTGAAGTAATGAACAATCCTATAAATATAACGACTTGTTGGTATTTGCTCTTTAGTGTCGTTCTACCCATAGTTTCTAAAAATGTGAATGAATTATTCCTGAACTTGATAAAATAGAGACCCGGGTAAATGATTACCTCGTCACAGCTGCCAGTGTTTATAAAACGTTTAATTTTCAATGACCGATTCTATGTCACTCAATATACCAATCTTTCTAGATTGTGAAATTACTAATTTTGACTAATTAACATACAGTATGGGGTCCTCAATTATTTGGTGGGCCGAATAAAGGTAGTGGTTTAACGTTGCGGCTCGGTTGTGCTTCATTATTGGATCAATCCCTGGCTATATCCTATTACACTTGTAGTGTGTCTGCTGTGTCAAGAGCATGTGGTGTGGCTATGGGTGCGCGGGACTGAACGCTCCACCCCCAAAAAGAGTATTCGTCTCCTCCCCATTTGCACCGCTGCTCCAAAAATCACACTCAAGTATATAAATATCACCTCAAATCAACAAATTTTGCGAGCTAGCGCCCCCAACCTTCGAGCCCATTCACTTCACCTTCGCGCCCCATCAGCATCCTCACCATTTTAATACTCCTAAAAATATGCTACTACTGGTCATGAGTTGTAGGGCTGATGGACCGTGTAAACTCCATCCCTTGGAAAACGGTGTGTTTAAGGCCAACTCAGACAGCGTCGGCCGACGCAGCCCGACCCGATTTATCGTCGGGGACAGTCTTAAGCCGTCGTGAGAAATATTAAACACGTTTAATATTCTACTATGCGACTGCTCCCGACGCACACCATCGCGTCTGCGTTCAACTCACACAGACCCGACGCGACAACAAATCGCGTCGGGCTGCGTCGGCCGACGCTGTCTGAGTTGGCCTTTACAATAAACATTCAATGATGTATCTTTTTTTAATAGTTTCCAATTCCAAACCATACCGGTACTGGTAATCAAGGGCACAGATCGGTTTTGAAAGGTGGGGGAGGGGGAATTTCGTGAGACCATTTGAGGAACTTTAGATGGCCGGAAATGACACTCTTATATAGTAAAACTCATTATCATCACCATAATTTCTCATGATCTTTCATCAGCGATTTTCGGCAACCATAGAGATTAATGTGTGTGGTTTACCATAGAAATCAAACTTAAAGCCTTGTCTTTGATGTAAATACTTTACTTTACTTTACCTACTTCAAAGCCGTGAATCTCAGTCACAACATGGTTGGGGCTGAGGTGCGAACATTTAAGGAAAGAACTTATGGCCGGAAATCACACTTTTATATAGTAAAATTCATCATCATCACATCACCATAGTCACATGATCTTATATCAGCGATTTCGGCAATCAGAGATCTAAATAATTTGTGTAACCTACAATTATTTCAATGAATAAAAACATTCTAGATCGAAAAAAAACCCCCATAAAATCAATGAAATACAACTGATTCTCATATTTCTAAAGTACAGTAGTGTGTGATAGTATAACCGTATAATAAATAATTATAACTTGAAGCATACTATGACTTGTATAATAGAATCCATGATTCTAATCTATTTACTTTAAAAAAAAAACGCATATAGTAAACATACATATCTACACTTTATTATATACACATGTAAAGACGAACATAAGAACTGGCTCAGCTCTGAAACAAAAGAAACCTAATACTTTAATGTTTACATATTTCATTTGATTGATTAGGTATCGTCGTATTTAACTGAACAAAGTCAAATGCAGAATTTCAGTAATTTAATACAGTATACTGCAAAAATAAAGAGGAGTCGGCTCCTGGATGAACGCAGCCCATCTTATACATGCGCTAGATATACAGTAATATAATAGAGGAGGAAAGCTTATATTGACAATGCCAGCCTTCAACTGGGAGAGGTTTTCATTTTACTTATGCTTCGATGGTAAGTTATGATGATGATGACGATGGTGATGATGCTGGTGATTGTGACAGTGATGATGACAATGATGATGATCAGTGTTGTTTTTTTTTTCTTTACTTCTTAGCCAGCCACGGGTACAACTCCTCTTTCGTAATATATATTGCTATAGACCTAACGTCTTCGGAACGAGTTTTGATCGGATATCAGTTATTTAGTAATATTCTCAGATGGATCCACCCGAGTGGGAGATTTAATGGGGACTCAGCTGGCTATTCCCCTTCCCCCTATTTTTTTTCTTTTCATAATTATGAAAAAATGGAGTAAAAACAGAAAATTATATTTCAATTAAAGTCTGAGAGTGCCATTTCCGGCCATCTAGAAGTGCCATGATCATAGATTCCTTCCCTCAGCCATACCTGGCATACATCCTCTATCTTTAAAAGCCCCTTCCCCTGGGTACCTTCAGTTTCAAATTCCTGGATCTTATATATTTATTTTTATTTTATTTATTTATTTTATTTATTTTTTATTTATTTAAAACATCTTACAATATGGCCCTGCAAACACACAGTACAATAACAACAACAAAAATTAACCAGCACAGTACAATAAAATACACAATAGTAAAAACTTTGGTGGAAAACTATCCCCCGCCAATGGATCCGCCATTGCACCCAGTAAAGTCAACTGATCTTTCTAGCTCTCTGCAGAGTTGAAGAAAGCGATAAAACATTAGTTGAGATATCTCTGTATTACACGTCATCGACCGTCTAAAATTAAGCATAAGAAAAATCACAGACGTGGTAAACATACGATCAAAATAGTTTCATTACAAATAATGATCTAATGGGTCTTTGATTAAATTTACTAAATAAACTGCTACTACGGACTCTCTACCACCACCACTACCATCACCACCACCACTGATAATACTAATAATAATATAATAATAATATTAATGATAATAATAATTATAATAAATAATAATAATAATAATAATATAACTATGATGAAGATGATGATAAATGATGATGATAATAACAACAACAATAATAATAATAATAATAATAATAATAATAATAGTAATAATAATAATAATAATAATAACAATAATAATAATAATTATTATTATTATTAATATTATTATTATTATTATTATTATTATTATTATTATTATTATTATTATTATTATTTTCACCTCCTGTACTAATTCTACAACTTTACTGATAGTTCCTTGTTGATTCCTATCGCTATATGTGTTGTTGTCGTAATAGTCGTCTATTGTCTTCTTTGTTTTTTGAGCTTCTAGTTTTGAAGATGTCGTGCTAGAGTCTAGAGATAAAATGAAAGAGTCAAAATTTTATCAGTCAATGTTCGCAACACAGTTTCAATTGAAATACGTACATAGGAAACGTAAAAGCAATTAAGCCAGGGGGGGGGGGGCACACATTCTGTCAACAACCGTCGTCCGACGCTATTCCATACGGAGGCGTGAGCAACGGGTCATTTTTTAATGACAATCTGCTCAAGCTACCGTACCACACTCGATCTGCAGAAGGTGTCAACGTACATAAAATATGTGCCGGGCATTTACAGTCCAGTAACATGGCCGGCGGAACCGGGGGGGGGCCGTCCCTCCCCCCCACTTTTTGGCAAAAAATATACAATGTCTGGAGATTTTTGTATGATCGGAAATGCAAGAAAAGAAGGAGGGAAGAAGGAGGAGAAGAATGCGAAAGAGATTGTTTATCCAGTACCCGACCGAGTTACATTTTCTCGCAATTCACATTGGCGGATATGGGGAGGGGGTCATGGGTCCTGATCCCTCCCTTGGGCAACAAAAAAAAGGGGGGAAAAGAAAAATAATTCTAGACCTACCTTTTCAGGACCCGTTAAGCTGAATTTGTTTTTTTTTTTTTGTTTTTTTTTTTTTTTTTTTGTTCCATTAAGAAAATTTGAATTTTGAACAACATAGAAGTCATTAAAACACACTTCAAATGTCGGGAAAACTCATTTCCCGCCATTTGGAATCAAAATTTTCAAGGGGGAGAACCCCTGGACCAGCCTTTCTTTTTGGGATTTATCGATTCATGGCAAAAAGAATACGCATGCAACTACTCATTTGTTTATGTATGAAAACACACATAAAATAAAAAATGAGAAAAATTTACCTGACTGTTTTCAAGAGGGGAAAACCTTGAACTTAAAATACATTTCAGAAGTCAGGAAAGCTCATTTCCCGCCATCTAGAAATCGAAATTTTCCCGGGGGAGAACCCCTGGACCCCTCCTTTTAGGGATTCATCGATTCATGGAAAATTCGTATGCAACTACTCATTTCTTTTAAATTTGTATGTATGTATACACACATAAGGCCTATTTACTGAATAACAATGGTAAAAAATTACCTGACCGTTTTCAAGAGGGAAAAACCTTAAATTTTGAAGAACTTAAAAGTAATTAAAGGCACCCCAGAAGTCGGGAAAGCTCATTTCCCGCCTTCTAGGAATCGAAATTTTCCCGGGGGAGGCCCCGGACCCCCTCCTTTTTGGGGTTCATCGATTCATAGAAAATTCGTATGCAACTACTCATTTTTTTTTAAATGTTATGTATGTACAGACACTTAAGGCCTTTACTGTAATAACAATGGGAACAAATTACCTGACCGTTTTCAAGAGGGAAAAACCTTGAATTTTGAAGAACTTAAAAGTAATTAAGACACCACGGGAGTCGGGGAAAAGCTCATTTTCCGTCATCTAGGATGGACCCCCTTTTTCTTTGGCGCTTATCGATTCATTGAAAAAAGAATACGATATGCAACTACTCATTTTCTTAAGGTATACACACATAACAGGCCTATTTACTGTAATGAGAAAGTTTACCTTACCGTTTTCAAGAGGGGGAAAACCTTGAATTTTGAAGAACAAAGTCATCAGACACTTAGCTCAAAAGTAGAGAAAGGTCATTTCCAGCCATCTAGAAATCTAAATTTTCCCGGGGGAGGAATGTTGACCCCACCACCTAGGTTTGATTACCGATCTGCATGATTCATATTCCCATTCATCTTATAAGTGGGCCCCCCCCCCCCTCCACTTTAAAAAACGTTCCGCCGGCCCTGAGTAATCATCGACAACATTTAATTGAATCAAAATTGAAGAAGTATATATATTGGGTAAGGCTATTATGTTATCATCCAGATATTTCATCCGGTAAAACTTCAGCAAATTTAGTACATTAACTAGACTACCTTCGCTTTGTTGACGTTGTATTTGGCTGGCATGCCGTTCGTTTTCCTGGTCTTCTTCAGCCTTCTGTATCAAAAGAGGAGTTTGCATTGTATAATGATATGCTACTATACGGTAGTGAAAAAATAGCCATATAATTACGTCATTGCAGCAAACACCAATCACATCTCTGCAGTATTTTCACTCCGTAAAACACTGCTGTGTCTATACCCGATCAAGAAGATGCCATTCTATCGCGTCACTGGAATCTGTCGGCGATGGCATGTATCGACTTTATGGAATCCATAATTGGTGTTCGAGAGTCGGTGGTTGAGCCTACAGGTACGGTACCTGCTAAATGGTAATAATTGATGGGGATTTGTAGTGCCAACTTGGTCTCTGCGCTGATGCTTCACAAAACAAAAACTGACACCACGAAACTCATAAAACTACAGAGGAGCCATCACCATTGCATCGTTTTCTTGCAATAAGACCACTAACAAGCAGTGGTTTGCAAGATCATGACTCCCAGATGCTCAAATGATAATGGCATCTAGTTTAGAGCCATTTAGATTTAAAAGATTTCAAAAAAGACATTAAAACGAAGTAAAAATTTGAATTGCAAAAATTACAACAGACAATTATATCAGAACATCAAAAAGTATGAAGGTAAATTCAAATAAAATGTTTAAGCTACAATGACACAAGAAAGTGCAAGGGACCCAACGAAGGACATAAACGACATAAGCAAACACGGAAAGACATCCGGGAAAGGAAAAAACACACATGGGAGGTTTCGCCAAGTGTTGCTATAAGAGAGAGTTCATGAATAAGAGAAAGAAGAGAGAGAAAAAGATTTTTTTTTCTTTTCTTCCCTTTTCCTCTCTTTATAGCTTTCCTTGTCGCAGACATTGGTTTATTATTTATTGTTATTAAGGATCCTGACCATAGATGATACAAAGCTGGAATAGAACCTCTCTGTTTTACACTTGAATTAATTGTATGTATATTAATGCGTTTTGACATAATATTGTAAGTATTATGAGATTTTGGAAACCAGGAATTAAAACGATCAGATTTAAATGATTTGATAGCAAAGCGGTTAAAGAGAGTCTGCGGATAGAGAGCCTTAATATATAGATTTCATGTCGAAAGATTGAAAACGTTAATAAAATAATATTAAATACCTACCAATGCGGCTTTTCTTTCAGCATCAGATGCCGCGGCTGCCTCCAACGTTAGCTGAAAGTTGTCGACTAACACGGCAACGAACAAACTCAAGAACAAAATGTACAAAATAATGTTATAAGCCGGTAACTTTATTTTTAAAGTTAAATGTTACGATGTAAACAACATGAAACCTACCTTACTAAGCGATAGTTCAAAACATTTCAACATGCTTTTTTTTTTCTTTTTTTTTTTTACGTTTAGAATCATCACGAAGCAAAATATAGGTTGGACCAATGGAATTCAACAAAAGGGCGCGTAGAATGTCGAAGCCAGAGTTAAGACTTTAGTGTTCCGAAATTAACGTCTTTTTGTTGAATTTCCTTGGTTTCACTAAATCAGGAAATCGGCATACCACCAAAATAACGTCTCTATGAAAATTGTCATACGTTCATTAACCACCGTCATAGATATTAGGCAAAGCTAATAGTTTGTTCCCAATTTAATGAATCTATTTTCATCGCACTATATACCGTAATATGTACAACGTTAAGACATATAGGCCTATTGTTATACTAATGCAATAAGTTCATAATCAATTATATATGAACTACGGTATAAGCATTCACAAGCAAACATTGTGTACAGTAGGACTTCGGCTTAATCTTAGAACAATAATTTTTCAAAAAAAAAGTATACATACTTTAAAAATATAAAGTATTCGGTGGCAATGTACATCATAAGGTAAAATATTATATGGAAAGACCCTGTAAAAAAAAGATGAAAATTATATTTATTGACTGATGATAGGAAAGATATTCAATGGGTTATTACACTTATTATCTTATTATTGATTTCAAATTACATAATGATAATGACGCACGTGGGTCTCTTTCTACAGCATCAGTATAGATGTAAAACCAATCATCTAGAGTCAGAAGTTGGAACATTGTAAACATTGCTGACGTTAAATTGCCGAACCTATCGGGATCCACTTCTGCATATAGGCCACGCCCAATTACTGCAAACATATCTGCTGTTTATTAAGGATTCTAATACATTGTTTATGTTGTTTTTTTTTAAAGAAAAATATACCTAAAATCTTACTAGAAACTAATGTCAATAACAATATTGATAAAGTAATTGAGGTGATATTAATAACAACATTGAAATTCGTAATAATGGTAATAATATTTTTTTTTAATTATCTATTAATATATATCTATAATTATATTATAACTAATGTTAATTCATAATACTGAGTCACTCTGAGCAAATGTTCAAAAGTGGATTTTGGCGCCATACAACGTTTGACAATAATTGATTGATTGATTACTGTTTTATAGCGCCCTAATTATGGCGTTATAACGGCCCATTACGACGTTATAACACCTTTATCACGGCGATATAACTCCCAAATTTGAGGTATAACCTATTCAGATAGCCGTTTTGGCATGCTCTAATTTTAATAGATCTATTATTTGAAACGCCAATCGGAATTTTCGCGTTATTATAATATGGTTTTTACCATTTTATTTATTTCAAAAAGTTTAACATTCGCAACAACAGAACAGCAAGGAGCAAGCACAAAAGAACACGAAATAGCAATAACCCAAAAGGACAGATAAACGTCCTTGATTGTTTGTATGATAAGCAAAGATTATCTGTATAGGTAAAGTTCCTTTGTGTTAGGCAAGCATTATCTGTACAAATAAAGTCCTTGACTGTCAAAGCAGTGACTATTTCTGTTGAAGTCCTTCAATTTAACAAGACTGAACCCGGAGGCTATTCCTCCTCAAAGAATACTTTTAAAAATGCATGAATTTATTTATTTTGATCTATTATTCTGTTGTTGGTCCAGTTACCTCCTGTAATAGCTTGAATTTTTCGTGCTGCTTTACAGTCAAATACTCCGAGACGCATGAAATAATAGGGGCCTATCTGTTACACAATTCGTGCCTACACGATTAAGCATAAAATTCAACCTGCGCAAACTATAGTGTTCACATTTTGGATAAAAATGAAGAAGGTAAGTTACCCCACTGTTGGGGTTTTCCAAACTAATAGTGAGCCCAAACTGTTAACAAGCGTCTGGGAAGCGATCGTATAGTCTGTGAAGGGTTCCCTACCCCTGTGTTGGTTGGCGGCTTCATCAGCAAAATTTTCGGAGCACGGATCTAACTTGGTAGGCCTATTCGAGCGCAGTCATCCCAAGTCCCAGGAACTTTCCCATCAGACTACCTGGTGTGCAATTAACCGTCATCAGCGGATGAAACCAAAGGCGTCAGACATATATCATGGAAAAGAATAGGGCCAGAGGCCTATTTCAAAAATGGTAGGCGAGTACTCTCAACATACAGCTCTGTGTTACGCCATAGTTGAGGAGAGGATCAATCATAGAGAGCTATTTCTTTCATATTGTAATAGAAGAAGACCAACATGTCACGAAGTTTTAAGAGGCAGACGATTGTTTAAAGAAGCGAATTGTCCTTTCCTTTTAACTAGAAAACACGCCTTGGTGAAGTCCGACCTCACCAAGTATCATTAGTGAGGCTGTATTTTGCTCTTCTCTTGGAGCTCTCACAGCCCACATAAAGACAGTATTATGCCGTTACACAAGTCCCCATTATAGATCCCATACGAACAATATATATTTCAAGAAGCACTTACAGAGATTTTTTTTTTATTTTTTTTTATTTTCGAACCTTTTTGATTGGAGTTACTGCTTTATTGCATTATTTAAGTTTGTACATTTTGTTTGGATTTGGTTTGTATGAAAAATCTGCTCGGGGGATTTTTTGACTTATGGAGAGTTGCTTCGTAACTGCAAGGAAAGGCGCCATACAAGTAATAATAAAAATCGCTACACAATCGCAACAGCGTCTCCAGTACAATCCTTGCAATGCGTGCTGTTCCCAATGCAATCGGGAACGCTCACCCTGTCGGTGACAGCAGTGTCAGGAAGGTTGAACCTGGTTCAACTTAGCCGATTACGATCAGGGTGCATTGCGGGGAATATTTTTCTGTATATTTATTTTTTCTGTATATTTAATATTTATATTGTTGATGTTCGTTCTGATGTTGTATATGAAATTATATTTAAAGAATTGAATTTACATCTCAAAAAGCATTTACAAATGTCTGATTTTACTTTTGTGCAGTATTCGTTTTCTTTATTTTTTTTATATATGGACAACAGATGAAATTGAATTGAATTGCATTTACAAGAGGTGGTGCATACTGAAAAAGAATATTTTTTTCTGTATATTTATTTTGTAGGTAAGCCCTATATTGTTGATGTTCGTTCTGGTGTTGTGTGACTGCAGTTGTCCGCCAACTTGGTACGCTTTTCCTGACAACCGTTGTATAAAGGTCGTCCAGTCCGATTTGTTAACACTACACCCAGACGCCGATGATGTTTGTGCGAAATACGCTGTTGGCACTGGCATCGCACGTTTATTGATCCCTCAATCCAATAACGATTTCAAATTGTTGGCAGTTGGATTCCCGTGGATTGGTCCTTACACACTAGGATGGAAGCTGTTAGTGGACGAAAGTATGCCCGGAACTGTAACTGTTATTAGAGATACAGAAGGGAATACCGTACCTGTTATACCTGACTACCCATCTCTATCCCCCATGCTAACCGGAACTGAGCAGTGTGTTTATATCGACGACAATGTTGTTCAGAATGGATGTATGAATTCAGTCGGTTATATCTGCGAAATGAATTCATGCGGCGGATATTAGGCCTAATACATCGATCTACGTTATAGTATTATCACTATTATCGTCTAGGTTGGAATAATTGGGTAATAGCATGAATTGGTAGATTAGAAATACAAGATAGAGGCCCTCCACAGTCCGATAGAATATTGTGATTCGATGCTCCGCCATCCACTTCCTGCCTTGAATGCGTAAAAACTTGGCTGAGAAAGGCCAATAATATACAACTCCTGTCTGGATACCGGTATATATAACACATTCGAGTTATAGGCTTACATCCAAATAGGAAAACCGAATTAATTAATATTAATTACAGATTATTTAAAAATTCTCACCATAAGTAATTATTTCAATCAAATATGCAATCTTTTTCTCGCCGTAATGTAGGCCTACATTACTTTTTTGTGTGTGTTTGATGTTATGAGGTTACCAAACCAGAACCTTGTTCCTCCTTGGCTTCGCCCTTCTCCCTTATTTGTTTATGAGGAAATTAATATACTGTTATTGTCAAACTTTAACAATATAATTCAATTTTTTTTACTATTGCTTATCGTACTTCGTAGACCTATATTGACGTAAGTTATTAGTTTTCAATTAAAAAAATACCATTGTAGGAAAAAAATGAAAATGACAAATATCACATCTAGATGTGTATAAGAGACAGATGGACAGTGGGTTTCTGTAAACAACATACAAGCCTACCGACATGGGTTATTAAGCTACTACAATGTTTGCTGTTACAAACTAATGAAAAACGAATTTTTCATATCACAGTTGCTGCCAATAATGTGGCCATATGTAAATATTATTATTTTCGATTAAAATATATTATTGTAGAAAAAATGAAAATGAAAAATATTTACCGTACATCGCCAATAATTATAATCGTTATACAATGCGCTCTCGTATTCTTTCTGTTGCATTTGGACAATTGGTTTTCGTAAAACAACATACATACATGCCTATCGACGTGGGTTTAAGCTACTAAAATTGTTAATGTGGCAAACTGTATAAAAAACAAATATTTCATATCACATTTGCTGCCAATCACAGTAGACAATATAACATATAACATGGGTTAGAGACTTCTGAAAGTCTAATTGGTGATATCAAAGAGTATAAAACTGCAAGAGGTCAGAATACAGGGGATTCGTTGGAACGCTAAAAACTACTTCCACGAAAGGGCGTGGCCTTTAAAAGATTCGAGCAACGCGTACGATTTTCTAACTTATATTTAGGGCGCCCCCTATTTTGTGGCAGTACTTTTTTAACGCTCCATTGCCTGCATACAAAATCAGGGCAGTCGGACCTCTTGCAGTTTTATACTCTTTTGGCGATATGAATTGCTCAAAATGCTCGGGTTCTGTCAAAGATACTAATAAAAGGATACACAGAAAGAGGAAAATTAAAGAGACGATCGCTCCCATAGATTGCATAGACTGGAGACATGTATTCATAATAACCTGCAAGCTGTTGAGAAACCTGTTTGGAGATTTAAAAAAAAAAAAAAAAAAAAAAAAAAAAAAAAAAAAAAAAAATTTGCATCTGCTAGTGTTTTTATCGTTTCATTTCTAACTAGAGCAGTATACGCAGACCGTGTATGATGGGCGAAACTGCACCAAGAAATTGTCGTATTCTCAAACTACGTATTATTGTCTAGAATATTATTGAACAGAGCACTGTCCATTATTTTCTTTTATGCTCGAGGGTAAATATCGAATAACCTTGACCTTGTTCTTGGACCCTTTAATTCGAAAATGGGATGGTCATCGCTTTCTTCGATTATTATGTACCATTCCAATACGTTTTATGACGATCCATTTCATTAGTTTGCGTAATCTTGCTAACAAACAAACAGACAAAGACAGCGCGGTAAACACATAGGCCAGTCTCTTCTCTGGCGGAGGTTTATTTTCAAATTATTTAATTGGGAATGCAGACGTAACTGCATACCGACTTTAGAAGTAATGAAATTAATGAATTGTTGGGATTTTCATATTATTATCATTTGTTTATCTTATTCGTGATATTTAGAGTAAGCCCATTAGCTCTCGTTTGTGCCGGGCTTTAGATTTAAGATAAAATAAGATGGTAAACTTTATTGCCTTAATTCAAGCATGTAAACATAAAATTATTGGACTTGGATGCAATTTCAAAAGATAAATAGTAGGCCTATAGTCAAAGATAAATCCTCAAAATTGCCCTTAGCCCTTACAGCTAAAAGGGATCGTCTCGAAATAGAGAAAATGAATATAAAGAACGTGGAAAACAAATCACACATTACGTACAAAAACATGCGCACGCAATAACATACAGATATACCACCGGCACTAGGTCTGCAACCACATAAATCAGCAGAACCCTCACCGGCGGAACATTAAGTTATTGGTTTCTTTTTTTGTTTTTTTTTTGTGGTTGTTTTTTTTTTTTTGTTTTTTTTTTTGTTTTTTTTTTTTTTTGTTTTTTTGTTGTTTTTTTTTGCAGTACGATACTGTATTTTTATTTCATATCCTCCGTTGATGCCAGTAGAACCGGAGCTTTTTAATGTGAGAATTAATTTGTATAAAGAAATGCTAGTTCGGTCACGTTAGATCATGTTACAATAATTTCTGAGATATAGGCCTAGGCCTAGTGGTATTTAATCCGTCCCTGTAAAATAATAATATTAATGCGGTTTAAACAATTGGTATGTAACCGGCCTCGATTAATGACCATTGATTGTATTCGTTGTAGTCTTCACAGGAGTGCGAACAAAATCGTTCGTGTTTCTCACCTTACGGTACGAAGCACTCGTAAAGCTCTTAGCGCCCTCATTGCCCGCAGAATACCTAGAAACTGTAGTATGTTCACTTCACTACCCAAAATAACGGGAACTAAGAGATCTGCAATGTTACACATTACGATCACAAAATCTAAAAAAAAAGAAAAATATTATCATAGATATGGGAAATTTTGAGCTGACCAAATGGATATTGATTGACAATCTGCGGTACAATAGCCATCACAACATTAGAAAAAAAAGTTAGGGCTTGCATGTCACCAACCAACCACTATAAACCGAATACCACATACCGACTATGTTCCACGCCTCCCTGAAATAGTCCAAACGCCATACGTATAGCTTGGCGACACATTCCAAGAAGTAGATTACAAGGAATATGTAATCTATGAACGTCGTGTACCAACCTAAAACAAATCAGAATGACAATGTATAAATAATATTACCGATATAAATGCTGATAGATTAGTCATATCATCGTCATCATCATAGATAGGCAATGACATTTAGGCCTATTATTATTATCAAATTGTTACATCAAAACGGCTGTGTCATTCCTAAGAGAACGCCAACGTTTTCAAGACTCGACCGGCCTATTTCTATATATAAACTTAACTAAAATTAACACAAAAAACCCCAAAACGAAACATAAGCGCAATTTTTTTTTACTAAAGCTCTGTCCACACTATCAAATTTGTATGTGACAAATTTGTGTGATGTGGGGCATGATGATGTCATATTGCACGTCCCCACGGGCATATCGCAATTATTTGGTTGTCACATAAAATTGTATTGTGTGGACATAGCTTAGACATATTATTTTTGGTTGTTCGAGTTCCATTGGGCTCCGCCACCTAGTTTAATTTCTATTTTTAAGCATCTCTCAAGATGATTATCAAATTTTCTTGGACAAAAAACTGTTGTATGCCAAATATAATAATGATGTGCCTAATGTCATAATGTGATGTCATCATGACCATATTAGGCATTTCAAATAAAATTTGATAGTCTGGACACGCTTTATGTAACTTACCAATACGAACGGCTATTATTTCATAAGTCAGAGCACAGAGGATGACCGTATTCAGTAGGATTACGAACATGATGAAGCCATTAAAAAGCATTGATTCAGTAAAATCATACATCAGCTTATGGAATGGCGACGCGTTTTCAAGGCGTTTTTTCTTCTTCAGCTCTTTTTTCAATATCTCCTGTTCTTCCTTATCGTTAATTTTGACAGATTCGTATACATTAGCGCTTGGAATAATCGATGTTCTACGGTGACTCATTTGTCTGGCCAGTTGGCTAGGAGGCTCTATATGCGGAGTTTTGATGTGATGCTTGTAAAGTGACAAGTTGGAGTGCATCCTTGAATTTTGCATAGAAACCGATTGATTCACGGCATTGAACTTCATGGTTTCCATTGTTTGGCAATTAAGTTTGTTTACTGTGAAAAAATCGAAAACCAATCATTGCTTAAATAAATATTTACAATTATTTTTAATTGAAAATTATTATAAAATTGTTATTATTATCATTATCATTTTATTATATTTTTATTTTACTTCTTATAGCGGATCATTTTGTTTTTGTTTTTTGTTTTTTGTTTCAATGAAAGTATGAGATGTGCTCTTAAGTTCATGTCTTTGATTTAATAGACCTTTCCGGAGTGTCAGTCAAACTTAACAAC
>NW_022733259.1:2456122-2481167 GCF_011630105.1 Anneissia japonica | reverse complement strand
GATTATATTCTTTATTAAAAAATCACAGATTGTTTAATTTGCAGGCAGACAACAAATACAATAAACAAAATCTGTCTATATACTGAATTTTGCATACTTTCTCCAACCCCAGAAATATTTGAAATATTTCTCTATCAACCTAGTGTTTAATAATTTTATTAGTAAAATGAGATGCAGTTTAATAAGGTTTTTTTTTTTTTTAAATTAATAAATGACTTATATAGAGTAAAAAACAAAACTTTTCATTTCTGTAGAAAATCACCTATTTAGCATGATCTTGACATCTTTTTATGTTGAGTTCTTCGCTTTGTAAATAAATAATTCACTTTAAAAATTAATGATTCAAAGTAAAGAATGGTAGACAGTGGAAAATACTATCAGTTACAACAATAACATTAAAAAGATATAATAAAAATTTATGTTATTTACAATTTTTTTAAATGATATTTTTTGCTGTAGAACTTATTCCCAGCTGCCTGGGCAACAGCTGACACTGCTTGCATCATTATTCATGATGGTCACATGGTCTGTTTTGATCCAGTCAGCAAAGAACTACAGAGTGCCAAGTTGCGAGATGGAAGTGTATTTCAAAGCACACATATTTCGGTGAGGGAACAATAATTTTTAACTCCTGTGTTAAAATTTTTTTCAGTAATTAATTTTATGCTCCTTAGCTTATACAGTTCAGGCACATAAAACATTTTGTCACTTAAACCAAAGAGTACAGAACTGCAAGAAGTCCAACTCTCGTGGTTTCGTTGGAACGTAATCCTATTTCAAAAAGTACTGCCACGTAGGGCGTGTCCTTAAAAGATGTTCGTATCAAACGTGTTCTGTGCGCATGTTCGAGTTTCAAACTCTATTCAAAATCTAATAAGGTGCCTCATTTCTTGTGGTAGTCCTTTTTTTAATGTTCCATCGCGTACATTCAAAATCAGGGCAGTCGGACCTCTTGCAGTTTTATACTCTTTTGGCGATATGAATTGCTCAAAATGCTCGGGTTCTATCAAAGATACTAATAAAAGGATACACAGAAAGAGGAAAATTAAAGAGACGATCGCTCCCATAGATTGCATAGACTGGAGACATGTATTCATAATAACCTGCAAGCTGTTGAGAAACCTGTTTGGAGATTTAAAAAAAAAATAAATAAAATAAAATATGCATCTGCTAGTGCTTTTATCGTTTCATTTCTAACTAGATGGGCGAAACTGCACCAAGAAATTGTCGTATTCTAAACTACGTATTATTGTCTAGAATATTATTGAACAGAGCACTGTCCATTATTTTCTTTTATGCTCGAGGGTAAATATCGAATAACCTTGACCTTGTTCTTGGACCCTTTAATTTTTAATTCTTCTCTGGCGGAGGTTTATTTTCAAATTATTTAATTGGGAATGCAGACGTAACTGCATACCGACTTTAAACAATTATGGTATGTATACCGGCCTCGATTAATGACCATTGATTGTATTTGTTGTAGTCTTCACAGGAGTGCGAACAAAATCGTTTGTGTTTCTCACCTTACGGTACGAAGCACTCGTAAAGCTCTTAGCGCCCTCATTGCCCGCAGAATACCTAGAAACTGTAGTATATTCACTTCACTACCCAAAATAACGGGAACTAAGAGATCTGCAATGTTACACATTACGATCACAAAATCTAAAAAAAAAAGAAAAATATTATCATAGATATGGGAAATTTTGAGCTGACCAAATGGATATTGATTGACAATCTGCGGTACGATAGCCATCACAACATTAGAAAAAAAAGTTAGGGCTTGCATGTCACCAACCAACCAACATAAACCAAATATCACATACCGACTATGTTCCACGCCTCCCTGAAATAGTCCAAACGCCATACGTATAACTTGGCGACACATTCCAGGAAGTAGATTACAAGGAATATATAATCTATGAACGTCGTGTACCAACCTAAAAAAAATCAGAATGACAATGTATAAATAATATTACCGATATAAATGCTGATAGATTAGTCATATCATCATCATCGTCATCATCATAGATAGGCAACGACAATTATTATTATTATTATCAAATTGTTTTATCAAAACAGTTGTGTCATTCCCAAGAGAACACCAACGTTTTCAAGACTCGACCGGCCAATTTCTATATTTAAACATTTAAAAAAACAAACCCCAAAACAAACCATAAACGCAATTTTTTCTCCCAATGCCAGTTTTTTTTACTAAAGCTCTGTACACACCATCAAATTTGTATGTGAAAATTTTGTGTGATGTGCCCATAAATGGGCATGATGATGTCATATTACACGTCCCCACGGGCATATCACAATTATTTGGTTGTCACATAAGATTATACTGTGTGGACATAGCTTAGACATATTATTTTTGGTTGTTCCAATTTCATTGGGCTCCGCCACCAAGTTTTAATTTCTCTTTTTTAAGCGTCTATCAAGATTATCAAATTTTCTTGGACAAAAAAACTGTTGTATGCCAAATATAGTAATGATGTGCCTAATGTCATAATGTGATGTCATCATGACCATATTAGGCACGTCAAATAAAATTTGATAGTCTGGACACGCTTTATGTAACTTACCAATACGAACGGCTATTATTTCATAAGTCAGAGCACAGAGGATGACCGTATTCAGTAGGATTACGAACATGATGAAGCCATTAAAAAGCATTGATTCAGTAAAATCATACATCAGCTTATGGAATGGCGACGCGTTTTCAAGGCGTTTTTTCTTCTTCAGCTCTTTTTTCAATATCTCCTGTTCTTCCTTATCGTTAATTTTGACAGATTCGTATACATTAGCGCTTGGAATAATCGATGTTCTACGGTGACTCATTTGTCTGGCCAGTTGGCTAGGAGGCTCTATATGCGGAGTTTTGATGTGATGCTTGTAAAGTGACAAGTTGGAGTGCATCCTTGAATTTTGCATAGAAACCGATTGATTCACGGCATTCAACTTCATGGTTTCCATTGTTTGGCAATTAAGTTTGTTTACTGTGAAAAAAAAAATCGAAGACCAATCATTGCTTAAATAAATATTTACAATTATTTTTAATTGAAAATTATTATAAAATTGTTATTATTATCATTATCATTTTATTATATTTTTATTTTATTTCTTATAGCGGATCATTTTGTTTTTGTTTTTTGTTTCAATGAAAGTATGAGATGTGCTCTTAAGTTCATGTCTTTGATTTAATAGACCTTTCCGGAGTGTCAGTCAAACTTAACAACTGACCAATCACAACAACGGTAGGAATACGCGCGTGTCTCACAAACACACGTGTTGTCTTACAAACGCACGTGTTCGCGTATGTTTTAACACTGTCGTCTTGTGGGACCTTAGCAACAATGTCCAAGGGGCGGGGCTTAGCCGAAAAGTCCATTATCAGTGGTGAGAAGAAGAGCTTAGATTGGTACCAGATAAAATAATTTTGTTATCAACATTAATACATTCTGCTAATTTTCATCTTTGTAAGCGCATAAGACAGTGCAAATTATTTCTGTGACAGTCTTTTGAAGTGTGTAAAGCTCCATTTTATCCCATACATAGTCAAAATATTGGGGGGATGATACAATGGACCATCCCCCTTGTCAAATATTGGGGGATATATCCCCACCCTCCCCCCGCCCCGGGATCTACGCCTATGCTTACCCTACACCATGGTTGAAATGTTATGAATATAGCACCTCTAGATGACCGGAAACGGCACTCTCAGACTTTGTATTTTGCGCTCTACAAATTGAAAACCAAACCATAAATTTAATTACAATTTTTCGGCATTATTTTTTATTTCCATTTACTAACATTTTCAGGGGAATCCTCCACTCTAACTAACTACTTCGCAAGTCCTGTTTGCGATCTTTCCTCGCTTCGCTGAGCTCCATGGTTCCATCATCCAGGTCCGCCCAGCTTTTGGAATAATCAATAGAGGAGGGGTCTAGTCTTAATTATGGGGGGGGGGGGTCCTCTAGGCTAGGGCCTAACTGAGCTTGATACTTTGGTTAATTTCCGAACGTTTTACACAAGGCACAAGTTCACCAAATTAAAACACAATTCAAGGCTGTGGGCCTTTGTATGTCGACGAATGTTGAATCGCGGTTGCGTGGCCTGTTTACGGGTGTATAAAACGAAGACCGAAGACCCAAAAACGAAGATCCCTATTTGTTCTCTTTCATTTTGATGATAATACGCCAGGCTGTCACAAGATCAAAATTACGAAATTTTTTGGGCGTCTCTTTGTGAATTTTTCAAGGGTCTTCGTTTTATAGACACTGTTGGGGTATCTATAAAACGAAGACCCTTAAGTATTTCTTGATATTCCTCATTTTATTTCGATAAAATACTGAAATAGGTACTTGGCAACTGTTTTATGATGATTTTGAATTACTTTCAATAAGATAATTGAGAAATAATTGGAGGTCTCGTTTGTCGGGTCTTCGGACTTCTTTTTGTAGACACCCATAAAGCCCTTGAAAATTTCGCAAACACGCGACGCCCAAAAAATCGTAATTTTGATTTTGTAACAGCCTGGTGTATTATCATCAAAATAAAAGAGAAAAAATATGGGTCTTAGGTCTTTCTTTTGTCTTCGTTTTATAGACACCCGCCTGTTTACCCGGGCCTATAGAAAATGTATGTTACCTCCAAACTTTTATGGCGTTGCCGAACAAGACTCGCTTAAATCATAGTCTATGAATTTTGTTTGTGGCCCGTCTAGAGATAATTTATACCTGAGACAACTATACGTATAATATAGTTTTGTTCAGTTTATACATTCTAGTGCAATGTTCTATCGTCAACAATGTGGTACCAAGAGTTATTTTGCGTTCATGTTTATACTTAATAGGTCTACTGTATTAGTAGCAATATCATCGTCTAATTCCCCCTCGTTGCTTCTACAAAATTTTTGTTGAACATTTTGTTTGCATAATTTTCTTTCTGGATTAACTTTTCTTCCAATTTTACTTTATTTAAGTTATAGGCCTAGGCGCACATTTATTTGTTTTTATACAGGCTAATTAATTTCTTCCAAATTAAACGTTGAAAAGATTTGTATGCAATTTCTCAGCTGCAGCAACCACAGACCTAAGTAAATAATTGATATGGTGTGAGCTGTTTTTATTTCTGTATCCAGTTTGCAAATATGAGGTTTTGGGACGAGAAGATAATAATCAGAATAAGGAAGAGAATTTCCATGAATACATTCGAAAAAAGGGGAAAAAACCCAAAACATTAAAATATAAATATTCATATATAGCAGGATATGTCTAGCATTATTGCATGGCCAAGAGCCTATATGATAGCACTAAGACAAAGTGGCACGAGGTCTTCACATGGCAAGCATAATCAAGAAAAAAAACTTAATCCTATATTACAATATAAGTACAGGGAACGGTTAAATTAGGCCGACTTCAGGCTCAAAATGTTCTTATTTTGTTCTTATTTTACACACGTTTTAAATATTTAATTACGAAATTATTACGGTATTGTAAATACTATACTGTGTTATATCAGTTTTATTTATATAAAACTAAATATAAATAAATGAGAATTTTGAAAAAAAAAAGAATTAAGTCTAGAGAATATACATTCCGGTACATTTTTAATGCGTCGTAATTAATGAATATATAATAGGCCTAATAATAATAATAATAATAATAATAATAATAATAATAATAATAATAATAATAATAATAATAATAATAATAATAATAATAATAACTTTGAATTTGGTAACGAAGAATTCGTCGAGAAAATGATAATCTCTTATGAGAAATAGTCTGTAGGCCTATTTCTAACTTTTTTTTTATTCCTTTGCGTAAAACTAAAATGTATGCCAATATTTTCCATGGTTAGAGTAATGCATATTATGCATTTTTTCTATTAAAAAAAATCTTCTTTTTAGTGAAATTTTGTCGGGAATGGGGCTTCAATAGTAAGTCGAAATAGAAGACCTATCCGTGTCAAAGGCTGTCATATGAACCTAACTGTTTAATGACGGCTATATAAAATTCAATTGACTAATTATAATTTGACAGACTAAACAAATTTTAAATTTTTTTTATTCATACAGGACGTAGATATATCCTTTGCGAACATTTTAAGGAAAATTTATGCTGACAGTACACGACCCTCCGTTAAGCATTTATGATTTTTAAGTAACATGACCTCCGAAAATATGGTCGAAACGCTATGTTATTTCTATTGGTTACGCTTCGCTGCCCAGAACTGTTTGTCATCGATCGGAGATGTCTACCGCCGCAGCGTGAAAAAAGTGCCTAGGCCTG
Source organism: Anneissia japonica (assembly GCF_011630105.1). Lineage (NCBI taxonomy): Eukaryota > Metazoa > Echinodermata > Crinoidea > Comatulida > Comatulidae > Anneissia > Anneissia japonica. The sequence goes on along the minus strand of NW_022733259.1, from coordinate 2,474,871 downwards.
CCGTTGTTGTTTTTTGCAACGCGGTAAGAAGAGGTCACTGAAAACAACACTGAATTATGGATAAATTTGCTAAAACAGTTATTCATCTGAATACAAGTTTAAGATCAGCATATATAGCTTTATATAAAGTTGAACAGGAACGACTGACGTATTGTAAGTCGACAATATTAGGGTGTGGAGACGAATATGAGGTTGGAAGTGTGTTTGAAGGGATACCAAAAAGCGTCTGCGGTGATGTGGACTTCATGAAGATTTTGCCAACATTTCCGGTTGTGGTATGGCAATCGCAAACCAATGGGAGAACACAGAGGCCTGGGCGTGTAATAGCTGAGCTGAATCCAAGCGAACCAGCGTATCTAAGACTCATGGCAATTGATAGATCGTGTCTACATAAGGATTTTATAAATCACATTGATGACAATGGGTATTTAATGACCAACACTTTCATGGATAGTTTTATGAGCACGGATGATGATAATATTATGAACCCAAATTTGATTGTTTCTAGGAAGAGTGGTCCCTCATTAGAAGGTTCATTTTGTGAGAAGTATTATGATTTTATACAAAAGGTAGACACAGTCTTTTGCTTGAAGTGTGAATCATGGCCACCTAACTCTACTGACTATATTACTAGAAAAAGGCCGAGTAACTGGCCATCACCGGAGCTGATAAAAGATGTGTCTAATCTAGATTGTTTTGTAGTTCCCATTGGACAACTGAATAGTGCGTCAAAAAATACTGAATGGAGATTATCGTTTTCCTTAGCTGAGAAAGAGCTCATACATAATATGAATGAATGTTTCGCTAACTGCATGTATGCTCTGAAAGCAGTTAAACAAAAGCACATTGTAGGCATATGTGATTCTGACAAACCAACGCCATTCTGCTCGTATTTCATAAAGACCGCTTGCTTGTGGATGTGTGAAACTTTACATACAGATGACAACATCATGAATTTAATTAGAAGTGTACTTGATTGGCTTATTGAAAGTTACAATAGCCGAAAACTGCCTCATTATTTTATATCTGGGCAAAATTTGATTGGTCATCTATCGAAAGCACAATGTGAAAAAGTAAAAGAAAAATTGATGGAAGTTAAGACCGATATCTGGGTAATGGTGATTTCAAGTGTTGATTTTGTTAACTTTGCTAAATTTGATTCTACGCCTAATAAAAAACCAATAAACGAACAAACAAACATAACGCCTATGGATTATCTTTGCGATGAGCTCAAAATTCAGAGATATGACAACTTAGAAGATATGTCTAATCACCCATGGGCTAGAGTAGATCTTGAACAGTATGTTTCTGAGATATGTCCAGGTGGCAATATATATAGATGCGCAATATACAATCCGTGTTGGAAATGGACAGAAAATGTTTTATCACTCATATTTTTTAATATTAATTATTTCAGTATAAATGTAAAAACTCATCAATGCTCTAAAATTCTTGAATTTCCAGGAGAAATCGTTCTCCCTTTTGTAAAAAATATTGAAAAGATTGCGCCACAGGAATGTGGAGAAATGCTCAAGACGCAATTATATAGAATGTTAGGTAATATGTATGTGTATTTATTGATTTACTTACAAAAATATTGCCGCCAGTGTCAAAATCTGACTCCCTATCGGCAAAAGCCGTTGGATTACTATAAATTGGGTTATGAAATGGTTTACATTGATGGAAGGTCTGATGGAGGTATAGGTGGTCTAGCTCTTATAGTACAATACCATTATTTATTTGGTAATTATGAAGAATTGAAAACGCTACTTGCAGAGTGTAAACCTGAACTTATTAAACTTAAAGAAAATAATGATGATTTTATGAATAATCTTCATAGTATAAATATAAACCAAGACAAACATTCATACTTGGTACAGAGTGCCTGGGAAATTGATAAAGGACTACATCAACTTTTGAAAAGTAAGCCTACTTTTGGACTTGCAGTAATGGATCCTGTCGTATTTGTCTTTTATGTAATGGCCAAAGTATACATTAGAGAGGGAGAACTAGAGAATGCATCTGCGATTGTGAAAGAAATTGAGGTATGCTTGAAGAGAATTCGAAACAAAGAAGAGGTATCTGAGTTCACCAAGTCAATGATTAAATTGATAGAAAATGAAATACTAGAAAAAAAGTAAAAAAGAATGTTATACTGTTCGAATGATTTAACACCTTTAGAAAGACCCACCCTTGTTTATATCCTTTATGAATGTCATGTCAAGCAAATCAATTATTTGAAGTGAATATTGCATTTTTTATTTTACAATTTATTTATTTTTATACGATTCTAACAGGGTAACACAGCAATAATAATAATGATGATAATATGGCCTACCAATTGTTATTTACCACTAATAGTTATACAGTAGTAATAAAATACTTACTACTATTATTAATTATTGTTATTTACCATAAATGCTTGAATAAGCGCTGCTGTAGAATAAGCACCGCACCAAACCTGATTTTTTTCGCTAAGAGCTTCTCTTGAATAAGCACCACGGCGCTTAAGCAAGTGTATACAGTATATTACCTGTGTGTAATGAAACACTTTGAAAAACAGTATTTTAAATGCAATGTATACAGAGTTAAAATGAATGAAGTCAAGCATTTCCTTATAAACTCATTTTTACGATGAATAAAGTAGGACCCATGATAGACCTACGGGAATATGTGATATAGGGAGAGTAACATGGGAACTGGCATGGAAAGCACCATGCCGATAAGCAATTAGTAGAGTAGTAGAGTAGATTGACTTATAATATTTTTTATAAGCTCTCGATTAAGCGCTCCAATAAAGCTTCCAAAAACATTAACAATACTTTCTTTCCCTTTGGACCGCAAAATATAAGTACTGTACAAACACATTGTGCTGTGAGTATACTCAACCGAGTTTATGCACAGTAATGGATGATGATGGTGATTGTAATATGCGCACTAATATTGTTAATTACCACTGAATTGTTTCAATATACTTATACTGCTACTGTAGCTAGCATTTACTGTAGATACTCGTACACTAATGAAGGGAGAAGGTGCTACCAAAAATTTTAATTAATTTTTTTAATTGCAGATACAGTATTTAGATTAGATTTTCTCAATTTGAAGCACCTTACTGTATGTCCAAAAGTGATGAGCCTGTATTCTAACAATAATTGTATGTGGAATAGGCTAAATATTAAGAGATGATGCCTTTATGTCAAAGTAGAGTAAATTAAAACTTTTTTACTATTAGGGTTTTTTTCGAAATCCAGTTAGCCGAAACTTGGTTTGCCGAAACCTGGTTTGCCGAGTTTATACCCAGTCTGCCGAATCCAATTCACTGAAAAGGGTGACAGACGATCGGGCCCACCCCATTTCTAGACAATCGGTCCCAACTAGTGTGGACTATCAGGCACACGCCAAGCCAATAGGGTCCACCGAGTGTAGACTTTTGGGCCCATTTTCAAAAATGGAGGATAGACAATATCTTCAAGACAATCGGACCAGGGAGATGCAAAAAATTATTTTTTAAATCTCCCTGATCAGACCCATTTTCTCAAACACGATCAGTAAAATGTATGGAATACCAGCAGCACTATATCTATTGATTGTATTAGGTATAATGCAGGCCTAGCTTTCATATTGTGTTTCTTAACCTTTTATATGTAATTGTATATTGAATTTCTTACCTTTTATTGCAGTGTATAAATGAAGAATTTCTGATGTATTTATTTTAAATATATTAGACCAATAAAGATAAAGATATTGTACTATATTGAAAATTTGACAATATTTTTTGTTTTATCATAATCAAATCACTAATAAATTCCAATGTGTTCACATCATACTTGTATTTTCAGATAAAATTTAAAGTTGATGAATATTTTTCTGTGAATATTACATGACATTAACTTATGTATTCTTTTATTTTATTTATCAGGACACAAACGTATTTAAACATTGGATCTGTCAATATTAATATATCTGTCAATTTCTACTATAAACGATTTATTTCTTTTGTATATTATTAAGACCTGTATACTAATATTTAATATTATCTGCATACATGTTCCTTTTTTTCCTAATTTCAAAATATTATAGTGTGTCAATTGAAATTTATATAACCATTATTAAACAATTTAAGTAGTGATACCAGTTTACTCCGATGTTATGTACGCAATCTCGCCATGATGTTATGATAGATTTTAGTAAATCACATTTATGTTTGTGAAATAAAAATGCTAATTGATGTTTTGTGTGCGTCCTTTCTTCCTAGCTGTGTAGTTGCAATACTTCCACAAAAGTGAAATTCAAAAAGAGGAGAAAAGGAAAATCCTCTTAATTGATTTTAAAAGTACTGTTCATGCAAAGAAAGAGACTAAATTAGAGTGACTGTTTTAAGTTTATCTTATTTGTTTTTCATGGTTTGAATATGTCACAAGCTAATCAGTAGGTAATCAATTATTATTTTTTTTAATGTTATTTTGCATGAAATATATAAGCGGGAATGATTATGCTTACCAGGATAAATTAAAAAAACTTTTTATGATGAGTATTTCATTTAATGAAGAGTATGTCATAAAATAATGTTGCCAAAACGTTGCAAGAACTTTCAAACATTAAGTAGTTTGTGAAGTTGCGTCTTAAGTATCTTACATTTTTACGGTTCTACAACATAACGTTTTCAACACCCAACTGTAACGTTACCGTATTTTAACGTTCTTATTATAAACGTAATGTTGTTCTGGGTTTTTATTAGGCCTATTATTATTATTATTATTATTATTTATTATCATCATTATCATCATCATAATCATCATCATTATCACCATCATTATCATTATTAATTAGGCCTAATAATATTATTATTAATCATTTTTATTTTTATTATCATTATTATAATACAGTAATAATAATAATTATTATTAAAAAGCATTTATATAGTGCCTTTACAAAAAAAAATCAAAGCATTTTTACAAAGGTTGGCCTACCATAAATTATCATCATCATTATCATCATAATCATCATCATCACCACCATCATTATCATTATTAATTAGGCCTAATATTATTATTAGTCATTGTTATTTTTATTATTATTATTAAAAAGCATTTATATAGTGCCTTTACAAAAAAAAAATCAGCATTTTTACAAAGGTAGGCCTACCATAAAAAATCAATCAATAAAAATGGGAAATACAAATTACTACATAATAAAAATTTCCTACAAAGTTACGTTATAAAAATAGCAACAATATTAATAGTAAAACAAATATGGAAGTAAGTACTGTATGAGAAAGATTTTAAAAATTATAAATCAGCAGCCAAGTACAGAGTACTTAAATAATTATTGTAGGCCTATAGGTTTGCATGACTACTTACATTCTGTCTTCAGGAAAAGTAAACTATTTCTTGAAGTATGATGAATTAGGTAACTTTGTTTTTATAAAATTATACTATAGGCTAGGCCCATAGTATTTTCATACCTTGGTTGTGTGTGTGTGTGTACATTAGAAAGTTCTGTCGTTATAAATTCATAACGCGTTCGATAACGCGCTGTCGTTTGCGTCATCGATGGTTGGGATCATCCTATGATCGTAAAGAAGAATACGCATGCTCAAAATCAATCCTCATAATGAATAAAATGGCCGATTGTTGTAGAGAATGTAAATAATATATTGACGTGTAAAAAACTGCTTACATTTTAAATACGGATTGACTGACGTGGTTTTATCTAGAAAGTTGTTAAGATAGTTTAATATGGCAGATCAAGAGCAGAAAGGAAAAGAGCTTATGGCTGAGGCTGAGAAGAAAGTGAGGTCTTCGCAGACTTTCTTCGGCAGCCTGTTTGGAGGGTAGGTGTTACCTAACAAACTCAATAGTCTAGGGCCTAGGCCGAGTCTACTCTCTCTACCCTCAGGATAGGTCTAGCCTAGGTAGGCCTAGGGTCTTGCCTAAGCCTAGGCCTAGGCTAAAAAGGCCCAGTCCTGGCCCTAGTCTAGCACACTAATTAATTAAATGGAAAGAGCACATCGATATGAGTGATCTAAGAATATTTATTAGATGACAAAATGAGTAATAAGAAAGTATAATGCCTAGGCCTAGGCCTACTCCAACCAAGTATTGAAATGCACGCCATCGTGTTGGGATTCAATATTTGGACATTAATTATGTCATCATCAGGAATTCCTGATGATGACATAATTTATGTCGAAATATTGAATCCCAATACGATGGCGTGCATTTCAATACTTGGAGTATGTATTATACTTTCTTATCTGAGATTAATCAGTGGACCTTTTGGAAAATGAGTAATCCTTCCTAAACACAAGTTAATTTTTCCCACACTTTTTTTTTTTGTTTTTCTTCTGAGACTGTCCCATCTAATGATCTTGCCCTCGTCATCCTCACACTAATTTCAGTCCTCGATGTCAAGTCTAACCATGGAGGTATTATTGAGAAGGAGATCACTCAGCAACAGATCCATTTGACGCGACATACTACCAGTATGTTCCCCGCCTTTGGATCAAGCATAGGGGTATTATCATATTATTACTTTAAAGATGTTTTTTGTTGGTAAACAAGTTGGCAACGACATGCGTTTATACGCTTCAAAACAGCATATGTGCGATACCACACCGTTTGATTTTAACTTATTAAATATCTTTAAAACTTTTAGTATGTGATTATGTGTATATTTCAGGAACAGATTCCGAATTTAAATATTTCTGTTACATTATTCTGTTTTGTTCAATTTTATAATTTTTTATAAAGATTATTGGTTCGCCTAAAGCTAAGGCAGCGTATTAAATCTGAAAATTACTCTGGCATTAGATTGAATTTTCGAATAGTTAACACTTGTTAACCCTAAAATGACTTAGTTTATTATAATGCTCAATCATTTCTTAATATCTGTTAAAATTAGAATTATCGAGTTTTATCCAATTTATGGACATTTAAGTTGAAATATACCATATTTTTAAAAGATGCAAAATTTTTTATTAAATTTGAAACTCTTTTTTTGTAGTAAATATTAATATGTTTGGTAGTTCTTGAAAGATAAATGTATTATTAGCTTCAAGGTGGAAACAATTGCACAGCCATAGTGATTGACTTTAAGTAGTGCGCATTGAGAAAAAAGAAGGTACTCTCCATTTCACCATTTTCAATTTTTTGGTAAACTAAGCCTTCTGAGCATTTGGTGGCAGGGAACACATTAGACTTCAAAGGCATAGGCAAACGTTCTTCACGTGCTGCGGCAGCTGTGTCCTTGGCTCATTCGCACAGCGCTGCTCGCTATACATACAACAATACAACACATACTATAGATCTGTGTGGACGTACAGAATGGAGCTTTTCCAGTACATAAAGGTCTCTCTAATTAAAGATTTCTCCAATAATAGACTACTTCTACTGTAATTAAAAACTGCCTTTCTGCAGCCAAAATAAATGCCTATCTAGTATCTTTTTGATAATAATATTCTGTTCTAATTAAAGACCAACCATGCTAAAGACCATGAAAACCCCTGTCCCAAAAGTGGTCTTTAATTGATCTGTATAATATTTTTTTATTTATTAGGTCAACAACAAAACTGGAAGAAGCAAGTGAAATCTACCAAAGGGCAGCAAATTCCTTCAAGATGGCAAAAGCATGGTCAGGTACAGATAATTTAAAATCTTATTATTAGATAAAAACAATTGAAAATATAATGAATTATTAAAAATTTTTTTTTTCAGTGTATCCCACTTCATTCCATTTCACTGTGTTCTATTTCTATAGTCAAAGGTAGACTATTGTAATCGTTTTATTATTTTTAGTATATTATAACACTACATGACACTTTCAATTTTACATGCCATTCTGTGCTTTCCTTTTTCAGTGGAGTTAAATTTAAATATATTGATCATTAATATGCTTGCCTTCCAATCCCTAGGTTGCAGGATTTTTTTTTTTCACAACCAAATCAATTCCACTCCCTAAGCCTCATAATTGAGATTTAGTTTAGTGTAAAGCATCGTGTGTGTATGTTTGTCTTGTGGAAGGGATTGTTACCTACAAGTGTAGGAGAGTGATATCTGCTATTGGCAGTGGTGTTTGTGTGTGTGCCTAAATTAATATAAAAAACAAGCACTTGAATGGAGAATGGATCTTTCCATGTCTACTTATTTTATGTTTCCATTTATTTTATTTACCTGTATCTGTATTTATAACTTACTATCTTATTTAAATTATTAATAAAATTATCCATTGTAATTTATTATGATTATTTATGTAAAATGTTTTCCCAACAGGCGATTTGAAATTTAATGTTAATACTGATGTGTTTTATTAGTTATTATTATTATAATTATGTAAAGTTGTTTATACTGTAGGCTCTCTCCAGGCTCTTTAAGCCTTCCCCCCTCCCCCAAGGTATTTTATGGCTCCTTCCATTTTTGTATTTATACTAAATTATTTTTGTATTGAATTTGAATGTATTAGGGGCATATACAAAGTAAAAAAGGGGCCTGGTCTTCTGAAGTTAACAAGACAGCGGCCAGTGGGAGTGGTTGAGAACCAGTTAAAATGTTGATTTACTGTAGTAGGATATAGCTCTAAACTCCACTGAGGTTATTCCGATGGCGTTGAGGTTGTTAGCACAAAGGTCATAAAGAATGGCTCTGCATAGTATAATAGACGGATTCCCTGGCTTTAGAGTTCTACCATAGAGTTATTAATGTATTAAGCAACTAGAGTACTTAGATGACAAAGCAATGCAGAGTTGGCTATGTGTACCATCCAAGATGGCCACTGTAGAAAAGCGGCACCTTCAGACTTAGTATATATTATAAACATATAAAAACCCTTTGACCAACTATTAAACATTGATCATTATTACTACTGTATCGTAGCCAAAAAGAGGCCAAGTGGTGTATCTGATTTATAAATAAAGTACTGAGGAATAAAAATAAAAATTGTGTACATTACACCGCAATGCTTGAGTTTCAACATAGCTATATTCAAAACTTCAATATGTTAAGTTAAGGGCGCCATTGAAACAATGGTTAGCGTATTATGATGGGCTAAATCTACGGCAGCCATCTTGTATGGTGGTTTAAACACACATACAGCTCTGCGTATTTCGAACATCCAGTACATTGGAGTTGGTGCTGTAGTATTCTTATTATGTCTCTGAGTTCTACTTACATGGCATTGTATTATTCAACACACATTGAATTGTACCACCTTTGTGTCATCATCAATCATCAAAATATTATATGAATTCACTGAAAACATAAAAAAAAAAAATCAGTATTATTCATTTTCATAGCATTTTGGGTTTTTAATGTCTTTCAATGTATCCTGTGTTTTGTATGTTTGGTATTCAAACTGACAAACTATCTACAGTACAGTATGTAAATTATGTATTTTTTGTTATTTTTTTTTCAATAACTAAGTCTTATTGTAGCTCTGAAATCTTGTATCTATACTTATGTCCTATCTAGAGAGAACCCAAACCATGTCAGCACAACTTAATCAGCCATTACTGTTGCATGATGATCATTAGGGTATTTCCCCTTCCAGGAAGTACTGACAATTGTGGCCGACCCCAAATTAAATTTAAATTTATTCCTGTCTTTCCATGTATCCTGTATTTGTATGTTGTGTATTCAAACTATTACAAGCAACCGATTCTTTTTGATGCCTATGTAAATTTAATATTTAATATGTAATTTGTGAATAAATGTTACTATATACATTTATCCAAACGGTAACAAAAAACGCCGTTGTTAGCTGACTTCAACTGTTTTAAAGTACATCAAATGAACAGTGCCCTCTGTTGTCAGGTCTCTAGTCCTGATGTAAATCATTACAGCTATATAAAATGACTTTTATTAATTTGTTTATGATTTAAGCTGCCGGAAATGCATTTTATGAAACTGCAAAAATTCACCTCCGGTTACAGAACAAGCACGACGCAGCAACTGCTTGTGTAGATGCGGGAAACTGCTTCAAAAAAACCGACAGTGAAGGTATGTGAGGTTTTTTTTTTTACTCTAACAGAAATTTAATTATATATTTTCTTCTGTTTATTAATGTTCAGCTGCTGGGAAAGCATTTAAAAAATCAGCCTCACTTGAGAAGAAGATGAAAAACAAACCCAGAGCAGGCTACAGGCTAGCAGAAGCCGGAAGTTGCTACAAGAAGGTTGACGGTGAAGGTACCCAGAAACAAATTCCTGAGGTGGATTTGCAGAATGCTTACGCCTTGTCTGAATGCCTACCTTTTCCAATTAACCACCTAGATCTGGCCTACTGTAGACTAACATTGCTTGTTCTCCTATTTTTAATCTCTGTATTAACACTAAATTTGTGGTTGATACAGGATAACAAAAACTATTTGATTCTGAATGTAATTTAAAGACCAAAGAAGGGTCTTATCTGCAATCCACACTCCTTTCAGAGAGGGAAATTGTTCTGCACCTTGCCTCAACTAAAATGCTAAATATTGCACCTATTTTAGTGTCTGTCCCACACTGTCTCATTTATATGATAACCATGTAGTATGTCATCTTGTAGTTTCAACTGTGCATGTTTGTAGAATGTAGAACCCAATGATATCACTAAAAAGTCAACTATACATGCGAGAACGTCGCATGAATTCTGTGGTGCAATTTGACCAAATCTGTGTTTTTTGCAGAGGACGTATGCCGGTCACGAATGAGTAAATCCCTCCTATCAACATGAAAACCAAAAGCTCCCTTTTCTGGTGATCAGATGATATGCAAATCAAAAAATGATAGTAGCACTATATCATAGCAAAATATTAAAAGCTTAACTTAAATTATCACATGTGGGACCAATATTTGCAGCTTTTTCTTTTCAGTAAATTGTTGGTATGGTGATTGCATGTAATGTGTGTGTTGTGTTAATGTGAGTCTGTTCGGCAGTGATATGGATTATGAGTCCGGGACATTCACATTTTCACAGAACCAGTAGCACTGCATACTGAGTCAAGGGACAAAATATGCTATATTCTTTTGAAATTAATCATTCTTTTATGAAGGCCTGCCTAAGAAAATAAGGGAGTATTTATTTTTTTTAAATTAATAAATTAACAAAACTCCAAAGAAAATGGTGCAAGCCATTATGATTCTATATATTTCATTATATATTTTTTCTATAGAGGGGTTGAATTAGAGAAAGTCTCACTTGGCTGGGGGCCAGGGGGCCGCCTAGGGCCCCGGTGGGGGTCCAGGGGGCTTCGCCCCCTGGAAGCCACAGATATTTGATGAATTATGGCGAATTTTTATTACTTATTTGGTAGGCATCGAGTTGCTATAATATGACTTCATGTAGGCTATGCTTTCTAATGTTGACACCAGCTTCCAAAACCAAAACATTTTGAATAAAGCAAGAAACAAAGAGTATGCAATGTAACCATCTAATTTATCGTTTAAATTAGCATACTGTATATGCAAATTAGTCATTTTATGGTTGTAATATATTCACATGTAGATGCTACTGTAGAGAGAACATTTATGAATATTTATAGAAACTTGGTTTCTTCTCTGCCTTCTTCATTTTTTGTAAGTTTCTGCGGAGGAAATAACTATAAAATATAATTAATTTAATCACAAACCCGAAGAGTTGATATAAATTCTTTTAAATACAATTGTTTACAGAGGCCGTGAGATGTTTGCAGCAAGCCATAGAAATATTCACAGACATGGGTCGGTTTACAATCGCAGCAAAACATCTGATAACAGTGGCAGAAATTTACGAAGGAAACTCAATTGATTTAGAAAAGGCTATCGAATACTATGAGAGGGCCGCAGACTACTATAAAGGAGAGGATTCTACTAGGTAGGCCCATGTCTAGAAATTTCCTAAATTAAGATGGTTAAATTGCATTCCTTACCTTTCAAAGACTGGGTGGTCCTGAATATCTCATGGGGGTGGGGGGGGGGACTCTTTTTCCAAGACTCATATTTAGGCATTATTGTAGTCATCAGTTTAAAAGAATTGTAATAACTTAACTAAATCAATTAGAATTTGGTATGAATTAAAATTATACCAGTAGTGGATCCAGGAATTTGAAATAAATTGAGCCCAGAAAGTTTCAGATGGATGGTCAAGACCATACAAAATTTTATGCCTATGGCACTTCTACAGTAGGTGGCCGGAAATGACACTCTAACATTAAAAATCTGAATTTAATTTTCTTTTACTGGAATCACCCTGTGTATACATTGCTTAAAAAAAGGTTGAAATTTTTTCCCATTCTCCCTACAGCTCGGCTAATAAATGTCTACTAAAGGTTGCGCAGTACAGTGCTCAGTTAGAAAACTATGGAAAGTCGGTCGAGATCTACGAAGAAGTCGCAGAAGTGGCTGTGAAGACGCCATTATTGAAGTACAGCGCTAAGGATTACTTCTTCAAGGCTGCCCTCTGTCAGATGTGTATAGATACCCTGAACGCAAAGCTTGCTGTACAAAAGTATGAGGAGATGTTCGCAGCATTTGCAGATAGTCGTGAATACAAACTACTTAACGTGAGTACCTTACTACAAATTATTGATGTAGACTTCTCAAATTTTACTGCTACAACTACTACAAATATTACTACCTTTTAGGAGTTTAGCCAGAAAAACAAAATAGGCTGTCCAAAATGGAAGCCAGTGGCACTAAGCCGATGGGTGGGCCACGCCCATCTTTGGGAATCCCCACCGAATATTGGTACGAAAACAACGTATACATTCAATCAATAAATGTTGTTTTTATCAAACTTAAGTATGCCACCAAGCAGAAATATTACCTAGTTGCACGCATTTAAACAAAACTCTCCAATATGTCTTTATGTTATTACCCACTTCCTACCGCTCCCGTGTGTTTTGCAGCTTTAGTTTAATGTAATGTAACATTCGATAGATTTTAAGAATATAGAGAATCTGTTAAAGGTAGACCAGGGCCAATTAGGCTAGGCCAAACTGATTAGGCCAAGCCGCCCAAGCCGTCATGGTAAAAGTGGCCGTCCTAAATAATTGTAGGCTGTCTAAAAGACAGCCGGACGGCTTGCTGGCTAAGCCTATGCTACTGCTAAACTACTCTACTACTATTGCTGCTACTACTACTAATGCCACTGCCTCCGCCACTACTACTAGGGAGCTTTCCATTGCACAAGACTGTAGAACGTAATGGCGTCACTAAAAGTCATCTGTGAATGCGAGAACATTAAGTTCTCCTCGCGTGGATTCTAGGACGCAATTGGGCCAAATCTACGTATGAAGAGAACGGATGTTCACGCAAGAGTGATTCCGTTCTGGTGTCGCGTCGTCGAACAAATCAAAAGCTCTTTATTTCCATTAGAGTACATTATTTATAGTTATTAGTATTATATTTGTTAGCATTATACATTTTAATTCTAGAATACATAACATTCATATTGTTTACTAATACAATTTACTGATTTATATCAAGATAATATTTCAAAAGTTAATTTTTTTAAATCTCAAATTTCATTTTGATTCAGAAATTGTTAGCAGCCCTAGAGGAGGAAGATGTTGATGGATATACTGACGCTGTAAGTAATATGAAATCAATCAAATCAATTGAACCAATCAGAATTAATTTACCTGAAGCATCATCAGATTGCATGCTAAAACCCTCATTAATTCATCACATACATTCTGTACTGCTCAGTGAGATCTGAGTTGCTTTACTTATATTGAATTCTGAATTAATATTTTAAACATAGAATTTATATTGCAATATTGCAGGGATCGCATATCTTCTGGATGCTCTGAGAATCTGAAAGAAATTTGCTCAGTTTACTCCAGAAAGGGTTGAATATTCTCAGTAAAACCAATGAATTGCAATTGTTGCCTTCTTTTCAGATTGTTCTGTCATTTCAATTATAACAGTAATTAACATTGCGATTATTTTCTTAAAACGTACTCTAATTACAGCCTTAATGCCTTTGAAGCTAGTAAATGCTCACAATACAATTTTTTTTTACCAGAAAGATCATTGTTAACTTTATAACATAAACCTAGGATCAGTAGCACATTGGCATTCCGATTTCGAGTTTATCCGGAAATTGGGGGGAGGAGGAGGTGCTCTCATTTTGGAAGATTACTGGTAAGGGTGAATCAATCATAGACATGAATTGAAGAGAAGGGAAAACTGAGATACACAAAACCACTACCAACCTCCCTTACAAGCTTTGACACCTTAAACACTGTCCGCATTAACAAATTTTATGAGACAAAATAAAGGTGATATTTACACCCAAATATGGCTTCATCATGCCCATATATGGACACATCACACAAGATTGTCACTTAAGATTTGATAGTGTAGACAGACCTTTATGGGACAAAATAGAATAATGGTGCATCTAAACATTGTCACTTTTTGTTGTTTTTTTAACAGGTGAAGGAATATGATTCCATTTCCCGACTTGACCAATGGCTTACCACTATATTACTGCGGATCAAGAAATCCATTGGTGGCATGGATTTGACATAATTGTGTGCTAGGGTGCAGGTCAAAGGTCGTTTTAGCAATTGTTAAAGGAATGCTGGTAGATGCGCTGTGATTTCATATATAATTACTCTAACTGTACACAATATGAGAAATTGTGTAAAAAAAATATCTATATTATGCTGCTCTTAAATTCCAATACTGTATAAACAAAAAATACTGTAACTATGTTTTATTACTGTACATGTTACTCTACTGTGTTACACATTCGATTCAAATTTTATTTGGCATCAACAGACAGAGACTGCCATCCACAGATTCGCAAAAACTCTTCACAGTCAAAAGGCGCGATATCAAATGTGTAACCATTACGTTAGTACATTTACAGTTTGCACTAAAACAGTAGGCATGGTATCTTAAAGATTGGTCAGAATGTAAAGAGCTAAGGTTTGTGTTGTATTTTACACATTTTAGGTATTTAATGATAATGGAAGAATGAAGTATTGTATGTGGGAATATATTTCAAAAAGATATACAGGAATATGGTATTGAAGAAGAAAATGTTGTCTTTTTTCTTATTAAATTAATATTAGCTGTATATATATGACAATTAATAGATTGTCTTATCAGCTAACATTCCTAATAGCTCTTTTCTTGTAAGAATTTTGAAAAATATTATAATATAATGATAGATTTGATGTATAGCGTCAATGAAAAAACATATAATTATCTGGTCGGCAGTGTAGCGTAAACAGATACTATCCCATAATGCTTAGCGCTAAAAACATGACAAGACTGAAAATTTAGTTTTAGATTAAATATTTTTAATTATCAACTCAAACAATTATAACATTTGTTTAACAGTTTCTTAAAACTGTTGTTACTACAAAAAATGAAAATTTACGTAATTTAATTTTCAACTCTCATCCAACAGTTCTTTGTCAAGAGTGGATAGTGAAGCTTATAAATATAATATTCTTTTAATCAGAGTTACCACCGTTACACTATGAAATAAACAGAAGTAGTCAACACAATTAAGTCTCGGGTGAATATATGGATAAGATTTGATATAAATAATAAAATATTAAGTAATAGCTATCTTATTCATTTCTATAACCAGAATGTTGATTATTTGAATTATTGGTCAATTGACGGATTGATTGATTGACTGACAGATCACACTTAATAATATATTTGATTTTTTTTTTGTACGTGTGCATGTCTGTAACTCATCACCTTTCCACAAATTTTAACTGTTGTCATTGACACTGCTATGCAATATATAATATTTCCAAATTCTGATAGATTCATACACTTTCTCTGTTTTATTATATTGATAAGTAATTATTATTCCACCTTCATACCCTTCACACTTCCTCCCACCCCTCTCTCTTCCCCCATATTTATGCGCACACAGTTTCACATGTTTTGTTCATATATTAACAATAATTTAGCTCAAAGAATCAGTTTATATAATACAGTATATTAAATGTAATATTTATCACCGATGTGAAATGCATAGGTGTACTGTGGTCATCTCTATACATACATCTCTGCATTTTCAATGTGATTTACTGTTATTCTTTATTATAGTTAGATTTATTATAAACTTGTATATTCTGTGTATTATGATATAAGTCTACCAGTTAAACAATGCAAATGCATTAATTAAATGATGTAATAATTTAGTGAATAACTTTGGTCTTTGATTAGATTAAACATTATTATTATTTATTATTATAAATAGTAAATTACAATCTTATGACACAATTTTCCATTATGTTTCATTGTAAAGAAGACTACATTGATAGTCGTAAAAGCATAAGTTCCTTTGTTTTCTACTTTATCTAGAAATATAAAGTTTTAAATTTATAATTTACATATAGTGTTTCCGATTGTAAGTTCATACGTGCTGGTGATATAAGTATATATAATTTACGGTTAAAACGGATATATAGCACATAACTTAACTGACCTTGAATTTTTGAAGCGTCAACATGCGTATTCAGCTGAAAAAAAGCTGTTACTGATCAGGGATCACCCTCTCCCTACTGTTGATGACATTTGGTCGGATGAGGGTGTTATAGAAAGGTGACAATTCCAGTCGTTGGTCCCGATTAAGATTGGGAGATGGCTTCTGTATATGTAGTGCTTCTTTTACTTGATGGAGCAATTCCCTATCTTCCTGATTAAGAACTAAATATTGTTATGTTTTTTGGGGTTTTTTTGTTAATATTTTCATTATTATTTTTTTTAACAATTATAATTAAAAATATAATGCCACATGAACTTACAGTAATATTGAATTGCTAATTTGCATATTTCAATAAATTATTAGCAATATCAGGAAAAAAACAATTTTCCTGACCAAGTAAGAGACATTTAATAAATACTATTCTTATAGTTTTACATACGCTGGGTACTCACTGCAGCCGATGCGATTCTTTGGAGAATGCAGTGCCAAGACACATGCGCACAGGATCGTTTTTAATGATGGTCCATTCAGACTGCCACCGGCAATCAGCAGGCAGCATCGCATCGTCTAGTTTTCACGGAACAGCGTTGGATTCATCGTACGGCAGCCAAACTTGGCAGTATATGTTTAAGCATTTTAAAATGCTAATACAGTATTTGGCATTTTATGCCATGTTGATGGGTGCCTCAGATGTATTGGCCAAGTAGAAGAAATAATTGTTGAATAGTTTATTTCCACTTGTTATTTACTTCACATTTATTAATACTGTACGTTAACATCCACCGATAAAAAGTGAATTCAGTATTCTAGCGTATTTATTTGTTGGTTCCCCCATTTCGACTTGAAGCGAACTTATGAGATGAGTGGCAGAGTTTCCCTAGCCTCCTTTCTGACTGGTTGGTTTGTGATTGTATTTGTTGGAGGTGGAAAAACATTTTACTATATTTGAATTATGTGAGGATAAAATTAGGCAAACAGGCAAATAAATTTAGTGGTGCATGTACATTTTTCTAATTTCGTCAAGTAAAATGTCTATTTCTATATACTCGTACATTAAGTATAGTGTTGCAAAGTTTTATTGTAAATTATATTGCTGAAAGATAAATTCATTGAGCATAGGACAAGGATTTTACCAGGAAGTATGTATCATGTTATATACGAATATAAATTGTGTTGTTAAGGAATTTAATTACCTATTTCTGTTTCTTTACTGTTTTATACCTGCGGTTTGGAGTGTCCACATATTAATTGCCATACAGTTTCTACTATTAAGCAGTTGACTGACCAATCGAAAATGCATGTACAAATCAGATGTCCAGTCTGATGCATGGAGGAATTGACATGTATAAGTTAGGCAGTTTTGAAACAAATTGACCACTTTTCTTGCTGTTTGTATTTAAGTATTCCTAGTTATGCTGCTTTATGCACATACCATCCTACCAGGTACCCGTTTATACTCCTGGGTGGAGAGAGGCAATCGAAAGTACAAGGGACAGCAATGCGATGAGCATTGTCTCGCTATCAGAATTCCAACATCTTGCACGCTTTGCCACATGCAACTGCAAGCAGTTTGTATACAGCCATACAACAGCTTTTTTGCCAAAGAATGTGTGATAATCTGGACAGCTTAAAGCCATGGGAGGGGAAGTCTTCAGGTTTTAACACAGATGAAACAAGATTTAATAACAAAAGAAGACGACGACACATACAAGTTGATGTTCATTTTTGTTTTACAAGTACCCTTTGTAAAGAAAGACTATTCTTTCTCAAGGTTTCCAAATAAACCAAGACACTACAAAGATCACGTGTTTAAAATCAGATTTACACAATTATATATTTTCTATCGGGTTTATTAACACTAAGGCCAACTCGGACACCATCGTACAATGCAACCCGACGCGATTTATTATAGTGTATAACGACCGTCCTTGGCGCAGACCTATTACATCCGCGTTTAACTCGCACAGACCCGAAGTGACAACAAATCGTGTTGGCCTGCGTTATACTACACTAAGTTGGCCTTTTACAGCACTATCATATGGAACAAATCCTCTTCATTCAGATGTGATATTGACAGAGAAGAGGCCCCTTAGTAAAGTTTTTTGCAATCAAAACTCTATATTGCTTCACCTGATTTGTAATTGCATGGACGAGAACCACATGTTTCATGGTACAGTAATGGTAATCTAGACTGTGCACTAGAAACACAACCAATAAAACTATACTAACTCAGTATTATACTTAAACAAATAATTATACTCATAAAATGATAACTCTACAGTATTTTAAAGCAGTGGAAGTGACTGGGTGGGGGGCTGTCTCTTATAC
>NW_022733259.1:2455605-2456111 GCF_011630105.1 Anneissia japonica | reverse complement strand
AGACCTCCCTAATAATGCATTGGGGAGGGAAAAAAATCTTGTGTAATTTTTACAAGACCCTAAAATTTATTAAACTCTTTAAAATTCCTAAATTGTCGGAGCAGAGCAGTCCCCTGCCCCGCTCAATTTCATATTCTTGATTACAGCACCCAACATGTCGGGAAAATTCTGGCCTCACCACAGTTTTTTAAGCCATATAATTGTCTATTTTAATATTTAAATTGTTTACAGTTATTTACATAAATATCTTTTTAATTATAATGTCATAGAATTTATTGATGAAAAAACACTGATGCCTAAATTAAGAATTTAATATGTGGCAAAGACAAGCCAAACCAGTCACTCATCGCAAAAATCGATTATTAATACAGTGTTAGAGTAAAATAATAGCTATAAAATGGTAAAAAAATCATTCAAATCGGACATTTCCTTATGAAGTTACAAGCGTTTAAACACACAGCTGTTTAAAGAACTATATATGAGAAATCAGCCTTCAAAGTTTATGA
>NW_022733259.1:2374325-2455585 GCF_011630105.1 Anneissia japonica | reverse complement strand
CTTAAAAATGTTGTTTTAACATTGCACATTGGGAAAATAACAGCATAGAATGATGTGTAGGTATATAAAGGTTAGTTTAGTGCAATAAAATAGATTTTCAAAAATTTGACATTCCAGCATGATTTGGCTATATTCTCTGAAACACGATTTGCGACGAGTGACTGGTTTGGTTAGTCTTTGCCACATATACAGAAGTAGCAGTTTTTTGTAGTCACATGACCCAGTACAATTCTGTTAGAAAAATTATAAAACTATGTTTTCATCAACTGGACTTTGATTTCACAAAATGTATTTTTACGAATATGTGCCATGACCATTATGGCATGTCTTGCCCACTTTAACGGACAGCTTCAGATAGGCTCGCACACAATTAGCATGTGGACATTTGTGCTATAAGAAGAAAATAATGAAAATTCTATGTTTACAATACTTTAAAATATTTATCCAAAGCTAGATTTAATGTAATACCTAGTTAAAGGCAAATTCCTCTTGCCAAAAAGAATGGGTTTCGGGACGGAGGAGGTTGATCCCAACCTGGGGCTTGGGGATAAGTTCAGTCTGTCCTTATTTAAAGCACAAACCGTATCTCTCCTTTTCAACACTTTCATAGCTTTTCCTCCCATCAACCTAGAATAAAAAATAATTTCCAGAACAGTTTAGAGGCCTTAGGCTGGTTATATGTATCGTATGTGTTTCCATTAAAAATTGACATGACCTGCTCTGACCTCATCACTTTAATTTATTATGGAGGTTTGGGTCCTTGTTATCAAATGGATGAAAATCATTGTGGATTTCTGGTGAGTATGTCAATAGTACGATCATCACCCACAAATGTAACATAATCTGGAAAAGAAGCAGGTAAATATAATATCAGTTATAATATATATAATATTATTCAGTATTA
This sequence comes from Anneissia japonica, assembly GCF_011630105.1. Taxonomy (NCBI): domain Eukaryota; kingdom Metazoa; phylum Echinodermata; class Crinoidea; order Comatulida; family Comatulidae; genus Anneissia; species Anneissia japonica. The sequence goes on along the minus strand of NW_022733259.1, from coordinate 2,454,681 downwards.
TTAAAAATGAATAATTAATCAGTCGCTAAGAATTGTATACCAAGATCGAGTAAAACAAAAATATTAATAATGACAAATAACCAACAATAATAATAATATTAAATAATGTTAATAATAGTACCAAACAAAATACTGATAACCAACAATAATATTTAATATCTATAATAATAATTTATTTATTTATATATTTATTCAGTTACCATCATTGCCCGGGTGTTGCAAAAGCAGGAAACCCAGTCTGCAGAAGGATGTATGATAATATATATAAAGATAAAAAATAACCCAATAACAACAATGATACAATAAAGATATTGTAATATTAACAGCAATGGCAGCAGTAACAGTATATGTTAGTTAACTAGAAACATACACAAAAGTTATGAAAATATAACTTACTAAAATCATAACTGTAATTAACTTACCATATAGCAAATGACAAAGACCCTTGCAATTGGATATCGTTTGAGGAATACACCTAGTCTAATGCTAAATTTATCGATAGTGTTTGCTGCCCTCTTGACGTTTTTAGTCACAACAGGATCGTTAGGCTCCTCTCGCATAAATGATGGCAGAGTGCGTTGTCTTGCACCTTTAACAGAAACAAAAAAACAGTGTTAATATGTTCATAGTGATACAGTACATGATAATTAATAATTGTGGTAAAGATGAACAACGATATGTATTGTGTAACAACGATTATGATGATGTTGATGATGTAAATAGTTATCTGTCAAAGGGAGAAAGAATTACCTTTCTGTACACTTTGACGTGTTAATACTTTATTTTGGCAGTGGTTATTGTTACACTGGTCTTAAATCAATTCTTAATTCTGATTGGATGTTACTGTCCTAATCCAATCCATCCATACATACAATAATGCCTAATTAGAAACAGGAAATGGTTTAGGCCACTGCCTTATATATTCTGTAATTATGTTGAAGATGATTGTTATAGTAGTGGTGACAACATGTTTATGTCAATGACCTCATTTAACCTGTAACCTACCTTCTTCATCTTCAGCGTTGTTAAATGTCACGGTGTGATGACGGTGATTACAGTTCGTAACAGGGTGAATACCTTGCACTTCTTTATTATTTTTCTATAAAATAATTACCAAATTTAAAAAAAACAAAAATAAATGTCTATATACATATTAAAATCATATTTGAAGATAGATATATTTATTGAATTTATTAATTTTTATATTATACTATTATTATATTATATTATCATTGGCTAAAAATTAACAAATGCACCTAAAGGGTCAACATAATATTACTAACAAATTCACAATAGATACTAATAATAGTTATTATTATTCATCATTTTTAAAGTTAAGATAGTGTATAATCAAAGAGTATAAACAGAACAAGAGAGCCAACTACGCTTATTGAGAGTGTAAAAAACGATACGCCATACGCAGCTAGTGTAGAATGCCAACTAACGCTTGTATGCACTTTTTATTACCCAGTACTCCACCGCGCAGGGTCTGTTTGTCTGTTCTCCACAAGATACAGTACTTTTTTTTTCTACTTCCTGAGTTCATAGCGGGCGTACTTCTATCGCGCTGCACTGGGTAATAAAAAGTGCATACAACCGTCAGTGGCCGCCCTACGCAGACGTGACGTATTTAAGAACGGGAGTACGCTCTCTTGTTCTATTCATACTCTTTGGTATAATAAACTCCATTACAATACCTCAACTCTTTCAAGCTGAAGTACTAACGAGTTCTTCTCTGTCCCTAATGCCTCCAGCATAGTCTGCTTCTGAATCAGGCTTTCAGTCAGTGTGTGTAAACGATTCTCCAACTCTGCTTGCGTTGTACCGCTCATACGCTTTGCAACCAACTGTCGATGAAAAAATAAGTTAAAAAGTTAAGATGTAATTTTATGGGGAATTTAATAACTTATATACTGTACTCTAGGTTGTGTTTCCAAAAAATGTATTATTTCTATTTTGATACGACAGCGATTATTATTCCACCCGAATCACTTGAAAATTTTGTTCGCAAGTATTTGGGAACGTACTGAGTATTCATGTCACTCCCACAGATATTATTATTGTTACATTATTGTCAAATTATTTGTCAAAAGTGACTATTTACAAAAGTATTTGATAGTTAAATTCATATGATGCATGATAATGACTATCTGATTTAATTAAATGCACTATATGCTAATTTGTGTCTGGAATGTGTGTCTTCATGTTAAAACAGTGTATAAGGATGTTGTGTGCTGAGTTTGAGCAATAAACAGCTTAGAAGCCTGCTGTTTCGAAAGGTCTACGTAGAAGCCTAGAGCGACCTATAATGAGTTTTACTCAGTAGTCAACCTGTAGTGTGGTATTTGATGATTTCTAGCTGTGCTTTAAGAAAGGATCATTGTAGATTACAAAGTTTTTTTTGCCATCAGGGACAAGCCATGATCAAGTGAGAGTAGGTAGCGCCAAACACCCCCAAAAAACTGCATTAAACTCTCAAGGAAAATTGCTGCATGGGAAATTGTAGAGGAAAGAAAGAAAGTTATTCATGTACATGTAGAACATCAGGTTGATTAAACTCAACCATGAATTGAACTATATTTTACCTGGTTTTTTAAAGTTATTACTTCTTCATCTTTTTCCTGCAGCTTTGCTTGTAGATTTAGCTTTTGTTTATGTGAATCATCCTGGATGAATTTAAGTTCTTCCTTACTCTTCTCCAAGTCCGCCTCACACTCTCTCACATTCTGTCGTTCTTTTTCCAACTGATCTTGTAATTCTTGGATTTGGTCCTGTGCCGTCTCAGCATCAGACTGTTGCATCATCTCTAGATCCTGTACACAAAAATGAAGAAGTATGCCTCATGATTAGCTCCCAGTGTAGTTCTGGGTCAATGTTGTTAGTAGTTATTACCAACACTACTGATAGGGACAACTGAGCGAGTCGAGTGGCTGAGTGGTAAGGCAGGGGCACTGCTAGCTACAAACTTAACATCAGCGCTGGTTCCAGCCGCTCCTCAAATGAATGATGATGATGAGGATGAGGATTATGATGCAGATGATGATTATGATAATGGTAATGATGGATTATGGAAATGATAGAAGACGGTGATGACGATGATGATGATGATGTATGATGTACGATGATAATGATGATGGAATAATACTAATGATAATAATCATAAATGATGATGATGGTAATGATGGTGATGATAACATTGTTGATGGTGGTGATGATGGTGTTCCATGGATCAACTAATATTCTTTCATTAGTTAGAGGACACTATCATTTTAGAAAATGAAAATAATAGCAAGGAGCATCCATTAGATCTACCTGAATTTCAACTCTCAATGTATCAAGTTTAGTGTTGACTTGGTGCAGCTCTTCCCGCAGCATGTCCCTCTCATTCGTCATCTCCTCCAATTCCACAGTACTGCTTGAATGGCCCTCTATAGCTACAGCTCCTTCCTTCAAACTGTTGATCAATTTGTCCTTTGACTGGAAGAAAATAAAATGTCATAAGTTAAAATGTTGGGCAAAGCATAATGGAAAAAACATTTTCAAATATTTTACGGAATTAAGGAAAGTTATATTTAGGGTGGTGAGTTTCTTTTTAAGTGGGCAAGTTTTATATAAAGTGTTGCAAGTTGTTCTTTAAGAAATAAGCTGTATTAAAAGTAAGCACATTGTATATGAAGTCAGTAAGAAATTCCCAAGTTGCGTTATGAAGAGGGCAAGTAGTATTTGAAGTGGGCAAGTAACAAGTAGTAGGCAAGTTGTATTTGAAGTAGGCAAGTTGCAAGTAGTAGGCAAGTTGTATGGGTATACAAATGGGTAGTGTATATAAAGAGGGTAAGATATCATTGAGGGTGAAAGTTGTATTTGAAATGCACAAATTGTATATAAAGTGGCTAAATTGACATTGCAAGGGACAAGTGGTATTTGAAATGTACATGCTGTATATAAAAATGGGCAAGTGTTCGTGGAAGAAGACAAGTTGTAGATAATGTGCACTTCGAGTAATGCCACTGTCATAGTGCCATTGAACATTCTGCGGTGGATATTGGCACTATACAAATCCATTATTGATTGAAGTGGACAAGTGGTATATAAAGTAGGATTCAAGTTAAATTTGAAAATTTAAAGTTTTTATTTAGCATATATATCCACACACCTGCAATATCCTAGTAGCCTTTTGTTTGTAGTCTGTTAACTCCTGCTTTGCACTTTCCAAGTTGCTCTTCAATGTCCTCAACTGTGTTGTCAACTCATTTACACGAGCTACAAAATAAAAAATGTATAATTACAGGCCTCTGCAAAAGTCTATTTTCTTACATGGAAATTACATAAGGCATATGCTAATCCTACACGGATGTCCCTTCACATGGATGCTAATAAGATCTTTCCAGGGTGTCAATCAAACTTAATAACTGACACCAACTAAAATAGCGCTGGGAATAAGCACACGTCTCAAAAACACATGTGTTTTGTCCCACAAACACACATGTTTGCGTATGTTTTAAGCATGAATAAGGCATTCTGCCTTTTAACCCTGGATTTGAACACAGGAAAGCAAGAATCTTAGCCACCAAGCTACCACTTCGCTCCACTCACCCTTTTCATTGTTGTATTTCTTCTGAGCTGCAGCATATGACTCTGATAATGATGTGTTCTCTTCCTCTATCTTGCTCTGACGCTGCATGAACTCAGCCTGAAAAAAATGAGTTAAATAAAAAAAGTATCATCTAGGAGCTTTGAGTATGTTGTAGGCAGAGAGGCTGAAATTTTTGGGACTTTTCTTCTCTCTTTCTAGGTTGTTGGTTGCTCATGCATTAGATGCTACTGTATTTCTCTCCTACTGTCATTAATAGTACTTAGTGATAAAAGATGACATCTAGAATCATAAACTAACTTAGTAATCCTATAAACATATATTCTTTGAACTAAACTGAGTTTTTTTTCATGCTTCGACAATGATGGCAACAACAACCACAGGTTGATGATATTGAAGAGATTATGATGTTTAAAGTTGAACAGTTCAACGTCCAAGACCAAAAAATAATTTGAAGTGGTATCAGGGTTCTATTTATAATTAGAGTGTTAGCTTTGTGTTAAAATATTAAGATTGCTAGTTGGTACTTTGGTGGTGTTAAATTAGAGAGTGGTCTAAAAAAATTAGTCTCAAATTGGAGGGCAAACTATACTATGAACTTACTTGAGCCATCTGATATGACTCCTGTTCTCGCTTCAGTGCTGCTTCAGACTCTCTCAGCTTGACATTGGCAGAGTCTAAGGCCTTTCCATGCACACCACTCGAGCTAGAATGGTCTTTCAATATCCTGAAGAAAAACAAATAATCACATTTTTAAGTAGATGACATTTTCAGTTGATTCAGGTTTCCAAGCATGAGGTCAGAACCTTTGTTCCCTCGTATCCTTAGGCAAGGCATTTTAAAAGTAGGTAAAGGTCTCCCTCTAATTAAAGACCACTTTTGGGACTGGAATTTCCATAGTCTTTAACAACTTTGGTCTCTAATTAGAATAATAAACATGAAAGACTTGTTAATTTGGGACCACAGAAAAGTGGTCTTTAATTGGATGCGGGTCTTCAATTAGTGGGAGACGTTCTTAGCGGGTTCAAATGCCATACAGTGATTATTAGTGTTTACCATAACTGGTTGCCACAACAAACTTTATGAATTCCATGATATACCAACCTTTCATTTTCACTCAGGAGTAAGTTCAATTCTTTCTTCTTTTCAATAAGTTCACTATCAGCCTCCTGAAAGCGAACACGTAAAACGCCAAGTTGCGAGTTTTTTGCATTGAGTTCCTCTGACAAGTCGTCTTCACGCTGCTGTAGCTGACGAATAAGGGCATCTGACTCACCCATTTGGGACCGCTTCTTTCGTAGTTCATCCTTGATTTTCACAAGTTCTGAAGTAAAAGATAATATTATATATTTATAGGATTACATTAAACAGTAAATCACCACATTTTTTTTTAAATTTCCCTCACATCCAACAGCAAGTTCACTTGCCACTTACAGGATGGAGCAATGCTTTATAAACCAAGTCTCTTATTGAGGCAACGATATTTGTGGAAGATGTGTTAGTTTTCGGAAAATTGTTGATTGCTCGTGAGAACGTAGGAGGCTGTTGCAATTTCCATGAGAAACTTGCGAGTCATGGAAGACTCGGGAGCCCTGAAAACGAATTTTACGCCCTGTCCAGACTATCATATTTTATTTGACAAAAAACTGTTGTATGCCCATATATAGTCATGATGTGCCTATATATGGTCATGATGTGATGTCATCATGACCATATTTAGGCATGACAAATGTTATTTCCAAATAAAATTTTATAGTTTGGACAGGGCTTTACCTCCTTCAGATTTCTTTGCTCTCTGCAAAGCAGATGACATTTCTTGATTCAAAGAGCTCACTTCATTTTTCAGTAGTTTATTCTCATACTCCAGTGTGGAGACACGCTGCGATGCCTCATCCAGTTGTCCTGACTGGTAGCGACTGCCTAAAATTGCATCTGGAATATCGATGCTAGCATCAGCTTCAGAATGAGGTGTACCAACTGGTGTTGGCTCTTGGATATCTGGTATGTCATCATTATTGCCTGAGGCAAGAAAGAATAAAAAAAAGCGCCTTTAACATCATCAGTATGAAAATGAATCTACAATTCAAAGGAAGCCTTCTACAATAACCACATACTAAAAATTTTCTGTAAACCGAAATTAATTCAAGGTATGGGTAGCAAGTTTTACAATTTGATGCAGGCTAATAATAATATAACTCATAAAATCAGCAACAGCTTGAAGATAAGTGGGGAATGAAAATTATTAAAAAAAGGGGGGGGGGAGGTTAGTTATACAAATATACTAAATTTATCATATCACACAAATACTTTTAGAGAAAACATTTATTAGTTTACAGTCTTTTTTTCAATGGGTACAATGCTTTCTCTCACCTGCTTGCTCTGAAGCTGTTATAACAATTCCGGTGCTGGAGCTTCCCTCGGTTTTCCCGCTTTTGGACGACACATTTGACGAAGTACTAGACTGTCTTGAGTGTTTACCATTCGGTGGTTTTTTATCAACTTTTTTTTTTTCTGTTCCAGTTCCAGGACTGTTCAGGAATTCAAAGAGTTTCTCATCATCTTCCTTTTTAGATTTCGACGGAGAATTCTTATATTTTTGTGAATTAAAACTTCCTATAGTGCTCTCGCTGGGTGTTCTGCGGATGTTGGCAGTGTTGGCTAACTGGGTGGCAGACAAAGTGACAGAACTTGCTGAGGTTGGAAATGTTCGTGGTGATGGACTGACATGATCTTCAACAGTCTGATGTTTCACTGGAGTGAAGCCTTTAACCTCTGAAGTATTTAGTGCTTGGGAGGCACTTTGATCTAAATTATTCAATAAATGTTCAGCTTTACCTAACAACCAAGCCATGTTGGATGTAACTTATTACAGCATGACTTCAAGAAACCACCTGAAAAAAGTTTTTATTCTTTTAACATCCGTAGCATTATGATAGCGAGACAGAAGTTTAATTGTAGTAGGGTCAAGATAACGAATACAGATCACTTTGGTCGCGCTTTGTTGTCTTTCTACTAAGTAACAACATAGGCTACTTAAAAGCAAATAAAATGAGTACTATTATTACTAAACTAAATTTCAATTAGTAATATTACTGTATTATGGTATTTATAGGTTATTTTCTAATTTGTTGCATTAATAGTACAATGTTACTCTTTTATCGGACGGTTTTTATTTTTGTTTTGTTATCGATCCTACGCTTCCTACTACATAACAAATACAGCAAATAAAATAAATACTAAACATATGGTATTTCTCTTAGTACGGTACAGTATTGTTTTTTGATATGATATTATTTATAAAAATCAAACTTATAGCAAAACGGAAATAAAAAAATACTTAGGCCTATGATAAACTGATTAATAATATAATATATAGGGCCTAGGCATATTAAATTTTGCGTTTTCGCAACTCCTTAGGGGCTCCATATATTTGTTCGAAATAAACTTCGACCGAAATGAGGCGCGACCGAAACGATCGGCTACCAAGCCAACTCCACCAATCAACAACCCAGAGCCATATATTAATATTATTATTGTTTATTTTAGGTAATCAAATATGCAAATATTTATTTATTATTATTTAAGGGAGTGGCTTTGTTACACAAGTCTGAAAATAATCCTTAATGCTGATTGAATGTAATACTGCACTAGGGCCTAATCAAATCCATACATACAAAATAACATCAAAACATAAAAAGGAATTGGTCTAGGCCTAGGCCTATAAGCTAGGGCTTAAACTGTATAATTAATAATTTGCAATGAATATAATCAACTATTATAACAACAGGATTCCTGACACTACAATCTAAATTAAGCAGTCAAACAGAATTTGCTTAGGCTAACCGCAAAATGGGTAAATAAAATTCCTAATTATCTTTAGTCTTATGCTACGCAAAATGCTAGTTTGTATTTGTAATGAACCACGTCTGGGGCAGTTGACGTGGAGCTCAGCTGTCTGTGTACGTTTGTTGGAGTTTATTGAATTCAATTTGTGGCTGAGATCTGGAAAATGCTAAATCAAGTATGACTAGACTATAAATCTAATGTATCTCAAACTTACAGATGTGTATCCTTTAGTATACGTGGTAAAATCCTCCTTATTTGCATATCACATTATAAAATTAGTTCAAATAAGAATCACCTCCAACGCGAATCCTTCTTCTCAACTTGTTTTGCTTTTTCTTAGGTCATAGCAGGTCATAGGACATTTAATCTACTACATGTCCTAGGTGGCGTTTTCCATTTCTCAAGTTAAAGATGTATTGTCCCTTGCTAATGTCCAAAAATCATAAAAAATAATTTTGAAATAAACTTGCTCATATCGTAATAGCATACAAATTATTAAATACACTAATATGTTTAATTTTGATAATCAATAATTTAATTATGATAATCAATATGGCTTGATCCTCAAAATTATGTTGCATATAAAAATAATATATATAAAAATCAATTATAAAATTGACAATTTCAACATAATATGTTCGAATTGGGGATATTTTTTGATCAATTGCTCTTCTTCCTTCCATAAATTACGGCTGTTATGTGCGGCCTACTTTACGCAATCTTGATATAACAAAATTGGAACGTATACAAATTCAAAAGTAACACGTTACGTACTCAGAAAGCACATAACACACTTTGTGCCTCACTGTATGGGATGGTCTCCTCCTATCAATGAGCTACAATGTGAAATAATTCAGCAGGGTAATTGAAATGAGCACACATTGTTTGCCCAAATGTCTACAACTTGCTATGCTGCAGATCAATTTTGAATTTAAAAATGTAATTCATACATTTTTATATCGTTTTAAATGATATTTTAATAAGAAGCTAGTCTGATGATATTATTCGAAGAAAACCCGATGACATTAGGACAATATTGAATTATATAATAATGTTATTGATGCAAACGATGATACATTATTTTTTGGGCTGTTCATTTTGTTAGAATGCATATATCTTGACAAGTTTTGCAAAAGATAGGTCTATACCAAACGAGCCTTAAGGCTCGTTTGGAACCATGCAGTGAGATATTGAATGCCATGCTCTTGCTATACGGTTTATCTCGGCGTTTTTCACTTTCATTGTACTTTCGTTTATATTTTCTTCATTACTATTGATGTTATGGTGATGTAAGTTTTTTAAGGGGAAGGGGTAAATGTTTGAATTGTTTAGGGAGAAGAAATGTTTGTATTGTTCCTGAAAATAGGGAGTTAAGTTATACAGTTTTATTCAGCGGGCTAGGGGATAACATTACCCTCCAGAACCAGAACCAATCATAGAGCCTAAATATTAATGATATTTTAATAAAAGCCTAGTTAAGGATCATAAGTTATATATTATTATTTATTTCATCAATATTTCAACAATATTTTTGAGGGTGGTTCTTCAAGTCTGAGCCTCAAGCATGTTTCTAGGTAGGGGTGGGGGAGTACGTTGAGTGGCTGGTGTGGAGTCCCTTCAGCAAACCCTCCTATCATTTTAAAAAGACCACACTTATAAAAAAAAAATTTAAAAAGTAGTACTGTAGATATCTTCCATTATTAAATTTTTTCTTAGTATGATAATTATAATTTATTATCTTCATTTTAAACTGCAATATATCATTACGTAAGGCACTATCCTCGGGTCTGGCCTCTGAACCTAAACCCCAGAAGTGGATATATACCATAAGACAATTATCAGCCAGTCTGAAATATTGGAGTACCGCTTTAGCACAGGTCATGTTCTACCGCTAAATATAGAACAAGTTCAAATTAAATAATTAAAACAAAGACATCTTTTTTATAACCATTCTAAATGATTAACTTATCAATATCGATGAAGGATCTACATGGAGGATCTAACAACGAAAAAAAGAAGATGAATTTTCCGACAAGATTCCCTTATTGTCAATATCATAACACCAAGTATTGAAATTCTTTCCTCGTGAAATATACACAATAATACAGAATTACAACGATATAAAAATAAAATAAAAGATTTAAAGAAATATAAATAGCCTATAAATTCGGAATTTCCATCTTCTAAATATATTTGATCGTTGATTACCAATACTGACTCATAAACACCTGGAACCATGGAGGAAATATATTAATATATTTCCTCCATGCTGAAACTAAGTGCAATATTTATTTCCGCTCCATCGATTAATGATTATGATAGTGATTTATCTGTTGTAAATCTTATGTGCTGCACCTGGCAGAGTAACACTGTCATGATTCTCCCAGTTTTACGACTATATCAGTCAAACCGTACATTTCATATTTATAAAATTACATTTGCAAAAGTGTTGTATCTTATATCTTATTTTTGTAAATTATGTTTTTTTTATCTAATAATTTGTAGGCCCATTTATTATACAATACCATGAGAAACCAAAATACAGAATTGTTTATAAGTTTAGTAAGTCGCACTTGCGCCCTCTTCAGTGAGCGGCGATGGCGCTTAAAAAAATGTAATTCCATAAGTAACAAAGGGTTAGGTATTTTATGTGTTACATTTTTTGTTGAAGGAAAACATATAAATATTATTCGAATTAGACTATCACATTTTAATTTTTAAAATGGTAAGAATTTTTTATTAATAAATTTTACAGAGGAGCGATGAATAAGATTGCATCTTAAAATATGGTAACTACACCCCTCTAGTAATTTGAACGATTCTAATAAAGCTGTTTTGTGTGAATGAAGTAAAATTTGTCAGCAGTTCGATCAAGGCATCAATTTACTGAGGTTGCGTTGTTGGTTGTCGAAGAGAAGTAAGTAAGAGGGAAAGAAGATGGATGTAGAATTACGATGTCCGGCTTGCAGTGGGTATTATAAATCCCCAATCCTTTTACCTTGTTCACATAATATTTGCTTGCCCTGTGCACAAAGTATCCAAGTAAGTGGCCACGCGAGCGCTAGTGTTTATTGCGAACAAACTACCTTGAATGAATTCGACTATCCAGAGGCAGATCGTCTGAGTGCTCTCAGTGAAGCAGACAGTGGTATCAGTTTCGGGGCTTCATCTGCCGGGTCAAGTTCCAGTTCTAGTTCAGGTGGTGGGGGTCATCTGCAGAATGACTCCCTCAGAATTATCTGCCCTCAGTGTCACAGAACAATATATCTTGATGACAGAGGTGTCAACAGTTTTCCTAGGAATAAAATCTTAGAGACAATTACAGATAAATATGTTCAAACCCGTCATCCAGGGTCTTTGGAAGCTCAGAAGTGCCAGATGTGTGAGAGTTCACCAGTTGAAGCAAAGGTTTATTGTGAACAATGTGAAGTTTGGTATTGTGAAGGTTGCCAGAAAACTTGCCACCCATCCCGCGGGCCCCTAGCTAAACACAATCTGATACAGGCAAGCAAAACCCAGGGGAAAGTGCGCCCCCAGAGTCAAGGACCTTCGACTTGCACAGAACATGTAGAAGAAAATTTATCGATGTATTGTATGCTTTGTAAGTTGCCTGTTTGTTACCTCTGTCTTCAAGAAGGGAAACATATGAACCATGAGGTGAAAGCCCTTGGGGCAATGTCAAAAATGCAAAAGGTAAGTTCAACTTAAAAGAAATGTTTTCATTGACATGCTTGAATGATCTTTTTCTAACCAACTTTCTTACAGCATTCCTAAATGGAGAACTTCATAAGACTAGAGTAAATGGCAGGAATCCAAAGTCGTGGGGATCTCCCGGAAATCGAGACAGACACCCACAAGCAAGCAAGAATTATATTATTTGCATGTTTTTTCTAAATTTCAAATTTTTGTCTCATGAATGTCAGTCAGTGCTGATAAAATTGAATGTATTAAAGCAGGCTTCAGGGGCAAATTTAGGTGGGGGGGGGGGCGGCCTGGGCCCCCCCCCCGGCCCCGGTCCTACCTCCCTTTTGAGAGGTAAAAAAAAAAAAAGGAAAGGAAAAGAAAAAACGATAGCCCAGAACGCCTCAAATGTTATTTTCGGTTGTCTAATACACAGAAATTTCGCGGGGGCATGCCCCCGGACCTCCTATTTCAGTGTTGTCTCGATCGGCCCAAATTTCGCCCCCCCCCCCCTTTCGGCACCACCTTTTGGACATCTCTGGATCCGTCCCTGGGCTTAATTTTTACCTGAATTGGCTTCTTCCAACTTAAGACCCCTGTAGTGGTGCGGGCTTTCCCGAATTTCTATGCTGTTTTATTGGTGTTTTTTTTTTATCATTATTTGAATTGTGTTCACAAAAACTGTTAGTATTAATCTTTTTGTAATCAATAAATTCTTTAAATTGCAATGTTTGATTACATGCTAAATTTAAAAAAAAATTATAGTTTCATACAAATTGCAGATAAAAAGATAATTTTTTTTAAATCTAACCTTTTAACTTTTGCATAAAGCATGGTAATAAAAGAAAATGTTGGTTTAACATAAATGTAACTTGTATCATTAACCACCTAAAGCAATCATAACGCGCATTACTGTAAATGGGATACTAATATTATTTATTGATGTTAAGTCTGAAAATTTTAATCATAAAATTAGCTTGTCCATAATGTGGGTCACCATCTAATGCCCAAGAAGGTCTTCTCAATTGCATCCATAAATTACATTGATCGTTCAACTTTAACATTTTCATAACAAATTGCATTTTATTCACAACATTAAAAAAATGTTGAAAATGTTCTTTAATTTCTATGGATAAGTAATAAAATTGTTAAGAAATGTCTAATTTTATTTTACTATGTCTTACAAACGTATTGATCTTAAGGTCATAGAAACCCAGTTGAATATCCAGAGGGAGTGTAACACTACATGACTATGTGTTTTTCTGTCAGATTCTTAATTTCCTGTACGATTCCTGTATGATTGTAAACTATTATTAAATTCCAATGCTGTTGGGCTAATTTTATTTGCTCTGGCACTTTTCTTGTTCTGGATTAAAAAAAAATATTTTAAAATTTTCTAGGTTTAGTACAGGTCTCCCTCCAATTAGAAAAAAAAGGGGGTTTCCATGGTCTTTAGCACCTTTGGTCTCAAATTAAAATAATAAAGATAAAGGACAAATTGTTAATTTGGGATGAAAAGTGGTCTATAATTGGAGGGGTCTTTAATTAGAGGGAGACTTATATTTAAATATTAAAATAACTCAACCTCCACATATAGAGCACAGAGTCAAATTTGGATGATATAGATATAGATATCATCTCTTTTTTTGTTGTCATGTTTACTGTATGTGTTTTATCAAATCAGATTAATTTTATTCTGCATAAATTATTATCTTTTGTCAAGATGAATCAAATGGACAAGGTAATCAATCATGATGTGAATAAAGTTTATTTTAAAGGCTGCTGCACCTGTCTGGAAGGCAGGTGTGATTTGTTCTGTCTGCCTGCCTGACAAACATGTCTTCACCAAACACTATGAATCTTGTTAAAAGCTATCTTGACATGTTTTAATTCCATTTTGTCAAAAAAAGAAAATCCATTTTTGTTGAAATATACTTGATTGTACACTATTTTGCAATATGAAAGTGCGAATTACTGTATATGATATGATATCTGGAAGCCTGTGGACACCTAAATTTTCTGTGTAAGCTCTTGTGTTTTCCCTCTTGCTGCTTTTCTTGTCAATAATCCAGTTCTGATTTCCGTTAGTGTTAGATCACGTGATGCCGTCTGCTGATTATTGGTGGCAGTCTGAATGGATCGTCATTAAAAACGATCCGTTGCACTCGTGTTGTGGCGTTATGTTCTCCATAGAATACGACCGTAGGGCATACAGCTGTAGTGAGTGCCCGGCTTTAAACCATTTGTCAACAAGAAAACTTTTTGTCTTCTTGTGGCTTCAGTAGTGTCATTAGTAAATAAATAGGATTTAAATATTATGAAAAAATAGTAATTTATATACTCACATCCAAACTATTTTTACAGTACATATTAGTAGTAGAGTGTAATATATTATTTTAATTAATATTTTATTTTAATTCATTCATCAAGGACCTGCCAGTTACTAATAGTATAAACTAGCTTGATTAAATCTCATATATGAAGCTGTAGTGCAATTTTTGTTTATTTTTAAATTGTGAGAAAAATTATGTTTGCAAGATATTAACTAGGATTTGTCAACAAGAAAACTAATTTTTGTCTTCTTGTGGCTTCAGTAGTGTTATTAAAAAACGTAAATAAACGGCATTTAAATATTATGAAAAAATAGTAATTTATATACTCACATCCAAACTATTTTTACAGTACATATTAGTAGTAGAGTGTAATATATTATTTTAATTAATATTTTATTTTAATTCATTCATCAAGGACCTGCCAGTTATTAATAGTATAAACTAGCTTGATTAAATCTAATATATGAAGCTGTAGTGCAATTTTTGTTTATTTTTAAATTGTGAGAAAAATTATGTTTGCAAGATATCAACTAGGATTTGTCAACAAGAAAACTAATTTTTGTCTTCTTGTGGCTTCAGTAGTGTTATTAAAAAACGTAAATAAATAGGATTTAAATATTATGAAAAAATAGTAATTTATATACTCACATCCAAACTATTTTTACAGTACATATTAGTAGTAGAGTGTAATATATTATTTTAATTAATATTTTATTTTAATTCATTCATCAAGGACCTGCCAGTTATTAATAGTATAAACTAGCTTGATTAAATCTCATATATGAAGCTGTAGCGCAATTTTTGTTTATTTTTAAATTGTGAGAAAAATCATGTTTGCAAGATATCAACTAGGATTTGTCAACAAGAAAACTAATTTTTGTCTTCTTGTGGCTTCAGTAGTGTTATTAAAAAACGTAAATAAACGGCATTTAAATATTATGAAAAAATAGTAATGTATATACTCACATCGAAACTATTTTTACAGTACATATTAGTAGTAGAGTGTAATATATTATTTTAATTAATATTTTATTTTAATTCATTCATCAAGGACCTGCCAGTTATTAATAGTATAAACTAGCTTGATTAAATCTCATATATGAAGCTGTAGTGCAATTTTTGTTTATTTTTAAATTGTGAGAAAAATCATGTTTGCAAGATATCAACTAGGATTAAGCAGCAAGCATATTAACCACTAAGCTAATAAAGGTCCTCTGAATCGTGTCTTGATTGCTAATTTTGATAAACTTGGATGAGATCAATAATATTGCTATGGTCTTTCGTACAATATAATAATACAATAACTTTCATTATCACATCCTGCACTTTTTAGATGGTCGTCATTCTATACAGTACTCTGTGTCATCTGTGATTCAATATGTTTACTCTTCTTCTTCCCCTTGTCCTAGGTATTGATTTCTTTGTTGGAATACACACTTCAAGGTTTGCCATTATCCTCATTTCCTGACTTGAGCAGCCTCCACCGCAGTTAGTATCAACACACATTAATGTTGTGGCATTTATTATGTTCACAATGTGATGATAAATTAGGTGTGAGACTCCTGCCTTAAGGAAGTCAAATATCGTTGAGGGGCAAAAAGTCTTTCACCATCAAGATTTGAAACCAATTTTTTCCTCAAAAAGGTACCATAACGTTCCAGTGAACGGGCTACTCCATTGCTTGTACTTTAGCTCGGTTACTAGCGAATGCGAATGCTGATTATGCTTTGATTCCAATGAGCACGATAAATTTTCACAATATTCCTGTTGGTTTGGATTCAGCCACTTGAAAATGTAAACCTGCTTTAATATTTCTTCCAGTGATTGGATATGAAGCAGCCTAGTGTATATGTACTGCTAACTGTTAAAAGGCAACTTTGACATTTGCCAATTAATCTGTAATTCCACCTTTAAAAGAGCAGGATATATGCATATAACTTGGCTCCTCCACTCTACATACCATGAACCATTTTTTTTGTGGTATATTTTTAGCTGCAGCAACTCAAAATAGCATCCTCCGTTGTGCCTTATAAAGAATAATAAATTGAAAATTACTATTACGATAGGGAAACAAACGATAAATTTGGGAAAGGTAAGCAGGATGGGGATTTCTATAGGAAATTCTGCACAACTTGATTTTGCTTTTGGATAAAGTAGGTTGGCTTGTGTATTATTTAATTGATTTGATTTCAAAATTAGGTACAGTGTAATACAAGAACATAAATAACGAATATAATTATTGCGCTGTAAAGTAAATTCCCGAATGCTGTCATCTTTGATGTTAACTGCCGTCTGTCCATTCTTCGGTGATTTCCAACATAGACAGTAACCGGTCTTGCTTGATTTATGTTCTCTGAAATCGTTGTCATTCTTTATCTTCTGTAGTCGCATTCCTGTTTAACTGATGCACGAAAAAAAAAGAAAAAATATTTACCGAAGCTAGCTGTCTGTGGTTTTGCATTGTTGGCTTGTATGATAATGACAACAGTGGTTTTTTCGTTCCAAGACGTTTCAAATCCGTAACGTCAACAAACAGCCATGATTTATGTCATGACTATAATTTTTTACATTCCTTTGTTCGCCTAAACTCCTGAGGAGTATACACAGTTATGGGCGTGTGGGAATAATGCAGAATGACTTCCTTAATGGTGCAAATTAATACAACCTTAATGCACATTTTATCCTAGAATAACTTAATATGAAAGCAGGGATATTTTAAGATAGATTGTTTATAGAATTTTTAGAATATTAACAAGATAATGTAATGAAAAGATGTGAGTCCTTGAAATAATTTTAAAGTGATTTTATTTGAACATAAAAACAAACAAAAATATTTAATATAGTCTATAGGCTCCAGAGGAAAAAAAAAACAAAAACAAGTTTGACGAAAAACTCGGAGACAGTTAATGAGATGGTGCAGATGGAAAAAGGGGCGTGATGGAAAAGGGGGTGGTTACGCCTTTTTTCCCCAGGTTTTTAAATATTCAAAAATCTATCTCATTAACTCTTCTCAAAAAATCAGTTGTACAACATATCAAAAACTTTTTGACCCTCCGGAGCCTGACTTTAAAACATTTAAATTACAATAAATTGGAGAGTTTATTGATTGACATGTGTTTGATAAATTTACACCTTTCCATTAATTATAAACAAATATTTCATAATTATAAATTTGAAAGTAATCTGGTGCTAATTTCTTATTAAATGACATTTCAGGTAAAATTCCAAAATGAAATGCTTCTCACTGCTAAATTACAGAGAAATACTAAACCATTTTGTATTACAGGGACATAAAATGATATTAATATATTATTGCCCTGGCGTCTATTTGATGCACCCCTCTCCGTTTTATGTTTCATACGATATCCTTTTAAGATCCAGACATGATAGAAAATTTTCAGTGTTCCTTGAGGGTTAATAAAACATCTGTGTGTGATGCTACCTTCAAAATAGGCTGATAGATTGAGTGTGTGTCAATATATTGTTAGCTGATGCACAAATTGAATACGATAGCCTGTGTTGTTTTACTACTACAACGCAAATATTTATTGAGTGTGTAGAGTAGAATGTTTCGATGAGATTTAAACAAGTCGTGAGAGGTTGTCTTTATTGCTCTTTAAGATTGGCGCTCACGAACATCAGTGCCCGTATGCATGGCAATTAGACTGTACATTGAATATAATGTTCATTAACATTTGAATGAAAGCCCTACAGTAGGTTTTTTGATCACCTTGTTACTACTGATGTATTTAGAATTACAAATACCTTCAGTACAATATTTTGAGATATTGAAGACTAGTGGATATTTAATCAAGAAAGGTCAATAACATCTTTCGTTTGAAACAGTTGCTTACTGTGGATCCAGGGTTGATAATCACTGCCTTCTAGTATTATTGTTCCAATTAATTGCCATTCATTATATTTTTTCTGTTGAGGGTGGGATGTGGGAGAGAAAATACAGTAATGAACAAGAAGAATAAATCACATAATTATTAATATTAGTAGTGCAAGTAAAGTAATGAAATTTGTGATTGAATGCTAAATTTTTGTGACAATGCATCAACTTTAAGCATATGTACATTAGAGGCAGTTTATTATATTTGTATTTAATTATTTTTTGTTTTCCTTGCCTTTATATAAATAAAAGACAAATTTCATCTATAGTTACATATGGGTAATGTAACTTTATTTTTAATTAGCTTATGATAATATAATGTCATTATATTGGAGCCAGCTTACTACCTGTACCTATTGCTTGTGATTATCATAGTGTATACATTGCATATTTTAAATTAGACTTCTGTACTGTACTTTCTGAATAATTGATTACAAGTAATTCATTCATAGTTCAGTATACCTACAATCTTGTAATTTGTACCTTTGTTATAGGAATATGTGTCACTGTCGAACAATGGTGTTTGCCATTAATAATTATTTCTTTTTCTATTCCACATTCTGTCATCAACTTTCATAGGCTTGTCTCCCTGATTAAGTTCTTACCAGTTTATCTTGACATTTCGAGTAGAAATAAAGTACTTACAGTATATAGTTAAAGCCATGAATAATTAACCTCAATTTAAGAATAAACTATAATGTGGCTTTCTGTCACATTAGTCTAGATAGCCATTTTGACGAGGCAATACTGTACACAATAATTTCTGGCAGATTTCGGATTCATTTATCCATAGAGAACCAGAATCAAATATTTATGAGACCAGAACATTTACATCCTATAAATAATTAAAATCCTATTTCAAATCTGTTGATAAACATCATAATCATAATAAAAAAAAAAATTAACAAACCAACATCAGATGTACACTACTGAATTCTATAAACATTTATTGATAAATTAAATTTGATCATGTTGCACAGTATTCAAAATTAATTCTGAAGCATTCAAATTCCTAAATTTTTTGTATTGCAAGTTGTGATGACATTTGAATGTCGTAGTGTTATTAAGGTCCGGAGGCATACTACTGTAGACTGATTATGTCACCTTTGTAAAATTATTGTTTTGACCTTTCTTGATTATATTTATTTTATAATATATATTGGCTTTCAGTTTTATGGGATATCCTGGTGTTTTTCATTGTTCAATTTGTGAATTTGAGCACCAAATAAAACAAAACAAATTTTAATTAAATATTGATCTATTTTTTAGTAATTTAGAATTCTCCAAGTTACCTCAACTATTCTTTCAATTTGCTTTGCAATTTGCTAAAATGTCAGTAGTATTAATGTAAAGGTTTACTGTATGTAGAATATACCAATTGAAGCAAGTTTGATACAATGATGATGCTAGTAGCAGCAGCAGTCAAAATGTAAACTTGGTTTTATCTTTCACATGATCGAATTATTCACGGAAGTTCTAATTGAATTTCGGTCAAGCCTAGCACCTTTATTTGGTTTTTCTCCTAGGATCATAGATTACTATTACTATTAATGTAATCCAGCAGAAACATACAGCCACCTTTCTTGTTGGTAATTCTAATACTCTCGATTTTATTGATTCGTCTATTAATACAGCATCCTGTAATGTAATTTCCCTTGTAAATGCTATTGTTTGATATGCCGATATACGAAATACTTGAATTTATACTGTTACATACGTGAACTTACAGCAGGTTGGTTGAATTTTTAATGTGTGTATACAAGTGTCAATTTCGTATTACAAATGGGAGACAATGCAGCTGAGAGATAATTTAATTTTAAAACTTTCAATTAAAAAAGACAATGTAATTTGGATTTCTTATGCTAAATTCACCAATGGGTACTTATGCATGTGTTTTAAATATCAAATTTGATTTAATATGAATATTTTTCCTCAAGTTTTATTAAGTATAAATATGCATCTGAATTTCTAAATCTACTATTAAGTAGACTACCTTGTCGGTCCTTTCAGTCATTTAAATAAAATATTTTTAAATTATTGTTTGCAATTGCATTTGGTTTGTATTATAGCACATTTTAGTATTTGATTCTATGCCAACATTTCCAAGGACATCCATTCTTTATTAACTAGTGTATTTAATTAATTAATGCTGTTTGTGATAGGATTGAATTTTGTCTGTATTTATAAATAGTACACTGTTAATATTTATTTATTCTGTCTTTAAAGTGATGGCACTTTCAGTGACGCAACACTGGCTTTGCAAGTAGATCACATGGATAAAAAATATGCAAATCAGAAATGTAAATCAAATTAACGGCAATTAAAAGAAAAATTAACGTAAATATAAAGGAAAGAACCAATTTAATACTGTATTAATGGTCTGTATGCATAGGGTCTGTCTAATTATAAATAATGTAACATTTGTTTTTATGGATGTACTATTAACTTCCCAAGGCCTTTAAAATATAGTAATAGTTGTTTCACAGTCTTGCCTATGGCTGTAATATGGTTCATGGTTAAGTGTTTCATCCTTCTAGTATGAGATGAGTTGCATCTGCCATTGGCTATTATGCACTGCCTAATTTTAGATACGCATTTAACAGAATCTTGTTTTAGTGAATGCTACGCAGCAGATAATGAATTTAGTGTTTGACACTAGTGTATAGTGTAATGATAATCTTAAATGGTTTAAATTAATGATTCCATGCTGGACCCAAAACACTGATCCATAATCCCTACTTTTAAAATTAATCTTATTTAACATTTTTATTTGTTCATTAGTTTGGTGTGAAGTTGTACAGCTTGTGGTTAAGATGCTTGCCTTCTAAATCTTGGGTCCTGGGTTCAATTTCAGACCGCTGAGATCAACGACACTGAATAATAAATAGGCCTATTTATGCATAATTTTTTGCATTTTTTAATACTTATGTCATATGATCATTTATTTTGCATTAAAAACGAAATATTTAAAAGTAATTCAATGAGGCAGGATTACCAAATGTTATAAAGAAAAACAACAATCGAGAGGTTCTCCACAAAGAAAAACTTTACATAAAAAAGATGCACAATACATGAATTAAGATAAGATTAAAATGAACATTAAAAGTTGCATTGCATTGTAAGTTTAAGTTATTAAAATATTTGATAAAGGAATTAGAACTAAAAATTACTTAAAATACTAAAAATAAATTAATTTACCAAAAATACATTTCAGTTTTAAGCAAGTCTGTATTAAAAATGTTTCTTCCAATAATAATGTTTAGATTTGTATAATGCATAAATTGAAAAAGCCTCTATGCGCTTGGTGATTGAATTTTTTGAGTTTGACATTTTGAAAAAAGTTGATGTTAACCTGAAACTAAAACATACTCCTTAAGCTAAAGCATGGTTGGCTCCGAGGATTTCATCCACCCTTTGTTCAACTGGTTTTTTTTTTCATGCTACTGGGTGTCCATCCACCCTCCCATCAGCGGCCGCTAAGACCACCAAATGGGTTTTGCTGGAATTAGTCGCTGACGACTCGACCGGATGCAGTTTATAACGTCGTACCCAGTACACTAAAATCTTTCTTATACTACACTTACATACGCTAACTTAAATAATTGTTTAAACTATCCCCCGCCGGACACCATCCCGGAATTTCTAAGTGAAGGTTTCAGGGTCAGAGGTCAGAAAATCAAGAAAACAGGAATTTCTTGAGCTTGGACTTGCTCAAGCTTGGACTTCTAGGGTAATTCTCCCTGTCATGTTTTTAATTGGTCTGGTAGATTCTTCCCAGCCTGGCCATCACTGGGTTTTATGATCACCAGATGTGCAGAATACCGTTAAATCAATTTCACGTTTTTGTTTAGAGTCTGACTCTAATGTTTTGATAAAACGTGGCGTGGATCTCTGTGCAGTGTTTTGTTATTGATTTTCAATCTGACTGGCATTTATGAATGGGACTGCACATGTGTGACATGGTCACATGACTATCATCATGCAAAAGTCATTGTCACAATTGTGTACTGTACACATTCAAGTTGTGTGTTTAGTGTTGCATTCTTGCACGTTCACTGCGAGAATAACTATGCATTCCAACAATCACCATGCGAGTCTGTAAATAGGTTCCACGCTTTATAATAATAATAATGATAGTAATAATAATGTTTGGTATTTATATAGCGCCTTTAACAATCCGAAAAATGTCCCAGGGCGATTGAAACTTATTACTCCACCTATCATTGGATCAATGAATTTGCAGTAAAACCGTTTCTGCTCCCAGGGTATTTATACCTAGTAATGCTGTTTTGCTCATTGACCGACGCATTGACTGGCATTAACATAAAGCAAGAAAAACATAAAGGAAAACAAGAACAATCTCAAAGTTTTGAGCCCTTTACAGATTTTCTTTATCCCCACTACTAGTATTCAGTATATTTCACCGAATTATGAAAATACTTTTCCCCCAAGTCCTGAATCTTACCTGAGAAATGACCATTTGATTAAAATTTAATCAAGAAAATTGAGAAATATTTGTACAATTTCTTGTACTTTACTAAACCAATTATAATTTTACATAATTGCAGCAGCTGTGTTCAGGTACAGTAGGCCTAAACTGTGCTAGCAACAGGCTAGGCCCAGACACTTTTCAAATTAAACCCCCTGCGCTCCGGTATAGACTTGATATCAAAACTGCTGATTTAATTCGCAATAATTTAAAAACAATCTACATATAAATTCCTTCAATATTGACAATGTTGCGGCTTCGTCACAATGAAGAACGAGAGTGAAGTGATGATCAACATCGGTACAAAAATTAGGGGTGGTATTTGAACCCGAGTACGTTGCTGGTCTAAAATGGGAGCAATTCAGGAGCAACCCCGGACTTTTTCATTTAGATAAAAATGGAAAATACACCCAGGATCACTCCGAAATTAACACAGGTTTATTCTGCCTTGGCAGTTTAAAAGGGATATTTAAAAAGTAAGGTAGAATTTACAGTTGATACTGGCCAGTGCCCCCAGAACTGCTAATCTACATGCATTATCTTTGCATTTCTTTTTTAAATGCTTACATTTAAAACAACTGTTCCACAACTCATTGTTGTACATTTTGACTGGCTTACACTCCAATAATTCCACGTTGAAAATGCTTTGCAACCTGACGATTGGCTTCCCAGTTTTGTCACACCTTTGCTGACAGTTTTAATGCTTACAGAAATACAAGTCACGAGTTTATAAGAAATATCATAAAGCCAAAGCTCTTTTCTTGTACTAAAATTATTGCCAGATTTGTTGAGTATAGTCCATAAAATTATACGCTTGTTTAAATTGTGGTAGTACACTATTTAGAGTGTGATTTCCATTTGTTTTATTACCTTTTTTGCCAGATTTTTTTAAGCAATCATCATTATCTCCTACACTTCCTGTCATCAATTTCCTATACTTACTTTTATACCTCTTATTTTAACAATCTTGTTTTCTATATTGTAATCAATCACTTTATGTTGTATTATGTCAATTAAATCTCATTTAAATTTGTGGACTTAAGAATTAATGTAAGCATAATGAATTTTAATATGTTGTATGACTGATTTTTGTAAGACACGAAAAGGGTATTGACGAAAAACCATTCCTTAGTTTTTCGTCAAACAAATTACACCCTTTTTGTGTCTTAGGAAGATCAGTACAATATATCAAAATCATTAGCATTGACATGATCAGTAACATAAAGAATTAGCAACAATTTCATATCACATTATAACTGAATCATCTGTAATCATGTTCCGATCAACCACTATCATCAACATTAATGTCAACATAATTTATGACATCATCGCCATCATGATGTTACAACAATCATTATCATCATTAGCACCATTGTTACAATCTATGTCATAATTTACAACATAATCATTTTCATAATCCTACTTATAATTGTTACCATCTACCATAATAATTATCAACAGCAACATTACCATCTACATCATAATCAGGTCATCTTCTGCATCATCGTTGCCCTTTGTCATAATTAGCAAAATAATCATCATCAATTTTATTCTTCATTGTAAATATGACATAATTAAAATAATCATCATCACCAACATTTTTAATTTACATCAAAATCATTATCATCATTATATCCACGTGATGATGACATGATAATTAGGTCATCATGCATCATTGTTATTATGTTATAAATAATAATGCAAACCAGCTGCTCCATCATGTATGTCATTTTCAGCAACATTATTAACCTGGTCATCACCGCACTCCATCTTAATGCATGTTGCTCTAGACTCTCTGTCTGTGTAGTATTTGTCAATGGCAGCCTTGCTTTCAGTCAAATAAAAGCCACTGTTTCAACTATTTGTTATTTGTCGCACTGTTCTTTTGTCTATAAGGGTCAAAGCATTTTTCCTCTCCTGTTTCCATATTGATTATCAAAAGATTAATTTCACATGATAGTATGACTCATAATGAATGAGCTGAGTCAGTGCAAGATTATTCTCATATTTCTTGGATGATGAATGAACTCTCACTCGTAATCAATCCGTGTGGAAAATTATGAATTTTTCTCCATTTACAACACTTTAAAGTTCTAACAGTAGAGGGCGACATAATATCTTGAGTCATCGCACGCATAAAATCTGATTGATTTTGGTTATAAATAGAAATAACAAAAACTCGAAATTTATGGGGTCTTGAAATTATTCACATTTTTTAAAATCAATTTTTATATTTTTATAAGTTTACTACCCTCAGAGGTTATTGGCTATAAATTTTCATTGAATTTTTTGTTTATGTCCGTGTTAAAAGTGGCAGTCCACGTAATATCTACATAATTCACTATCTTGTTAAGTTTGCGAGTGTGACGTTAAACTAAGCCCCACTGTACATTATGTAAAGGTGAAACTTCATACATTGTTTAGCAAACATTATTTTTTAATAATCTTTAATGGAAGGTGGAGAAATAAAGATTTTTTCTCCATGTAGCTAATAGCATCTAGGTACAAAAGAGAACATTAAAATAGTGATGTAGGGAAAAACTGCAAATGTTAAGGCGAGACATTTTATACCTTGTTCAGCGAACTTATTTTTTTTAAGATCATCAAATGAGGGCATAAAAATAGATTAAAATTAAATTTTGTTTTCTCATTATAGCAAAATGATTTTGAAGAAAATAATAATGAAATTTTAAGAATGAATTAAATAATGTAGTAATGAGATTAATAAATGCTTTAAATATATAAAAAAGGAAGAAATATATTTTATATATTTCGGGCAGCGGATGACGTAATAAAAATAATAAAATTTTATTTTTTTATGAAATTTTCTGTTTTTTCGTGGCAGAGGGTGCACTAACTGGCTAAAAATAAAAGTTTATTTTTATTTGAAATCACCATTTTGGTGGTCAGAGGTTGTGCTAATCAAGGTATAAAAAAAACTCTCGCTAAGTGAAAAAAAAAATTATAATTCTCAGGATAATATATTCTGTTTTATAAAACTATCTAATAGGCAACTTAAAGTCAAAATAGACTGCAATTAGGAAAGTACAATACCTGTATGACTAAAATTGAATATGGAAAGAGATTAATTTTAAAAAGTGCAAACGCTACACTGCTTTGTGTTTCCACAAAGTACAAGTTCGTTAAAACGTGGATACAGTTTGGCGGCATCTCAAATTCCGACTCGTAGCGGCCACCTTAGATCTAACACTTAAGGGAGTTAAAAATAATTTTGATCACTGTTATCCGAGACTGCAGTCAGTCGTCGTGGTAACTAATCCTATTAATAGTAACCATTTTATTGAACGCTACACAAGAATCACACTCACAAATTTGGCTTTTTAGGGAAACATTATTTTGACGACTTGATAATTTTTGTTTTGACCTTAATTCTCTTCAATTATATATTAAATAATAATATTTAAAATTAATATTAACATTTAAATGGGCATCTGATATGATTAGGAGATAACCTCATAAATTATTGTAACAAGGCATCATACAGGATGATTATATTTCTAAATAGGATGATTTATAAGCTGATTCATTCTCAGTGGTCATGTGGAAATTCACACTTTTATTTTTGCTAAACAGACGTCATATACCTGCATGGAATTGTTTATGCGATACAAATTGATATGCCAATTTCTATTAATACATAACACTGTATGCTAATGAGATGTGACAATTAAACATTTATTTCTCTTATTATCTTCTCAAAGTACAAATGACATGGCGTAAAGTAAAACTAAATTAATAAGAGGAGCAGAATCCCAAAAAAGCAAGGCTTGTGTAGGGCAGTTCAATTGCCATGTGGAAAATGACTTGCGTTTGCTAAACAAATGTAATTAGTTTATACGTACCGGCATATAATTGTTTATGCGATACAAATTTGATATGCCAATTACTATTTATATGCTGTATGCTAATGAGAAGTGACAATCGAATACAGAATACGACTTATTATCTTTTTATGGCATTGTGAACCTTCAAATGTTTTGTCTTTTTGAATTTAAGATGATGCTGAAATGAACCTGTAAATTAAGTAAGAAACGTTCTGGTTGTGTTTGCTAATACATGTACGCTGCTTGAGGGTTGATGATGATCGCAAGGATTATCAATGTACAAATACACAAGATGACGACGTAATGAAATAATACTATTTGATAGGCTGCCAGAATTGAGATATATCAAGATCTTATATCATGGTTAACATTTTAAAAGTCAAAATTTATCCCTTCTGGAAAATTGATATGGCCAACATATTAACCCATCTACTGTAGTATTTTATTTTCTTCCAATGTATTATTTATTATATATTTAGCACACATACACAAATCATAAAATGGCCAGAAGGTGTGTGCGAAGATGACACCATGGTTCGAGCCCATCACAAGATGTGGATATCCTCTAAGCCCCCTGTCTGAATTGATACTGTTATGTTCAAAACATTAAACTCAACATGCTCAGAATATAAATAATGTATAATAAAAGTTTCACATTTGCTAAGAATGATATCTCAATAAAGCCAGTGTATTAAATCTAGCAGAAGGAGAATTCAATCAGGGGCTCATAAAGCCTCCAAGTCTCCATGGATCTCATGTTTAATATACTGACCCATCAAATGGTAACATTCATTTCATGCACAAGCAAACACAGATTATTTCGATGTGAGTTTGCGTCAGAAAATATCATAGGAGCAGTTTTTGCCCTACCTGACGTGTAGCATTTGCAGTACACGCTGCTACTTGGGGATTGCATTGAACACTGGTCACTAAGCGCAAGCTCGGTAGTCTAGTGGTTATGGCTTTTGGCTAGAGGTTGTGGGTTTGAATCCCACCCAAATCACATGCAAATTTTTTTCACAAGTTTGGGAATGTACTGATTATTTGATACGATAACATGTCAAGTAAAGTGAAAAATCACTCCTACAAACACACATTCTTTATTTTTTTATAAGTATCAAAGCATCGTCATGGATGGGCTTGATACAATATGATGATAGCATGAAAAATATGATTTACATGTGTAATATTAACAAAAAATAGCAATCATATTAAATATTAATTAGATAATGATGGTAATAACTGGCTAATATTAATATGCTTATAAGTGTGACTGCAACCAATCATAGCATAGATACCTGAGGATGTTTTTATTTTAATTGGCATACATAAGAGGATTAGTACCTGCTTATGAAATGGTAAGTATTAAATGGTAAGTATTGACATGTGGGGCTGCCGCTAGCTGCTATTATAGCAATGTTGAAACATGCATTTATCTGATTGTGAAGGCTAGCTCTTAAATCCTTAATATCGATTGCGTGCCTTAGGGGTCAGCATTGCTATTTCCGTATTGAAAAGAATAGACTACAGATGAATAGATCTTTGAGTAAGTTCACATAATGTGCTGTATCATTGATGAGGGCCTAAGGAACAAGTTTACCTGTTGTTACTTATGTCCTTAGTTCCATAAGACAGAATAAGGCCATATGAACATGCTTATTAATGACATTGAATTTATGTCATGTGCATATTGCAATGACTTTAGAATATTATTTTGTTGAAAATTATTAATAATATTTCCTAAAATATCTTCCATTTTTTATGATTTTATTTAAATTCAATAGTGAGGACACAAGAAATATTATTAATAATAAAGAATATACCATAATTTTATAGAATAATTAATACATTTCAATTTTCAATAAATTATATCAAAACTAAATTCTAAATTACTTTAAAGAATAAATATTTATGTAGACTTAACAATTAATAATGTTTGTGAGTTTACACTTATTGTAGTGTTTGCAAATGTCAGATCACTTTTAAATGAAGTATTAGAAGTTTACTAACATTGTGTTTTGTGTTGAATTCTAGTTTATAGATCTAAAGTTATTAATTATTTTGTGAGTTATAAGTTTAGTATCATATAATTTGTATGCATTACAATATGACATTTCCCAGTGGTTTTTTTTTACTTTCACACTTTAGTGATAAAGCTTGGAAATGTATGCTTAGAACTTGAAATCATTTTTTGTAGAATAATTTCTTTGTACTGCTTAATAAGAATACCCAGCTGCTTTTGTGACAACGCTTTGATTTTCCCAACAGACATCACCAGCCCATAGGGACAGTGATACCATCTCTAAAACTCTGAAGGCAATAGGTCTATTGATCGTAAAAATATCAAAATTCCATAGAAAAAAAAATATGTCTGCAAAGATGTGTCAACGTCTGCAATTTTTATTAGTGTCGTGCATTTAGGCCTTTTCCAAATAGAGTCAGTCAATTTAGTACCAAATGTTCACGTATAAATCTGCCATCTTAATAGAATTTATTTTCACACAAAAAAGGCTAATTGCATATTTCTCAGAACCATTTGTGTGGGTTTATATGTTTCTACATTTTTGTACCATGTGGGTGTTAATGTTTGTCTAGAAATTATTTCTTTGATACACACCCATTCAGTAGCATCAATAAAAATTACTATTGATTTCAAAGTTTGTTTAAGCTCTGTCCAGACTATCAAAATTTATTTGATAACATGCCTAAATATGGTCATGATGACATCACATCATGACTATATATGGGCACATCATGACTAAATATGGTCATGATGACATCACATCATGACTATATATGGGCAACAGTATTTTGTCAGACAATCTGAGAGTGTGGACAGAGAACTTTAGATTTTTATACCTTGGATTTTCCATTACAAAACAGCACCATGATGCTAATCTTGTAGAAAATGTATTTTGATAGCCAGATGTTCGATGGTATATCTTGTCGGGTAATAAGCGTTGATGGATATGATATACTCCCACTGAGAAAGACAATCAAAAATTGCCCAAAGCAGTTGAATGTCAGCGTGATGTGAAAAGTGTAATTTGTCCTTACTGGAAAGATTAAATTTTCAACCAATTACAAAAATCAAGGTTTACGACTCGTGAGTTACACCAGCAGTAAGGTGTCTGTTGTTATCATATTCATGGAGAGAAAAAAAGATAGTTCGCTAATAATATTGCAAGATAAATAACAATTAAATGAGTTTAGATTAATGAGCGCCTGACAGCCCAATTATAGGTATTTTTCTTTTTATTCGTGCGGTCGTGATCAGCAGATTAGACCCTGCGGTTCTAACTATGTTGGCATAGATTTTGAGCTGCTGTGTTGAAAACGAGCCTAAAAACAACATCAGGCGCCACAGATTTGTGTTAGAAATGTCGGCTTCATTTCCAAACTATCGCAAGTTTTTTTTTAACTATTCCGACGTACATTCATGTGCATTTCTTCAGGTTTTTGGCCAGGGAAAGCTTTGCATAAAATTTAATCTAAATTGGGATAAGTTTGATACACTATTTGTGAATTTATTCCCAGGTAAAAAGGATAGATATGTATTGGGTACAGTAGTCTACAAATTCATCATTATCCTGGTACTGGTACCATGGAGGTATAAAATACAATGTTCCTACATAATTATCCTGGTATATCAATTTAATAGATTGTTCATAATTGTTTATTGTGCGATTCCAAGATTGTCAAAGTGGTGGTTTGAAAATAAAAATGTATTCAAAGTGCAAGATTGATTATCATCTTTTATAATACAACTGCTGATTTACTAGAAAAAAAATTATTTCCTTATGAAGATTAAATAGAAGCAAATTAATTGATTTTAATTAGTGACTATTTTTACAATAAAATATGAAGTTCGTATATGATAGGATTTTATTAATTCATTACAATTTTTCATATATTGACGTAAATTAGAAAAAAAAGAAACATTTCTTAAACTATTAATGTCAGATTGTCCTTACTATTTTTTTTATGCATGGCTAAAAGACATGATGGGAAGGGAGAAACTAAACCAAGGTTGAATCTATCTCAGGTTGAATGGATTATTTTGCCGTCATCTAGAATTGAAATCAAATTCCCAGGTTGCAACTTGGAAATCTCCTTCAGGCATCTTAGTTTATGATGTGAAAGAGAGACAAAGGATGGAATCTATGTCGAATATTATGGCTAAAGGTTGAATATGCTTGTGGATAATAACATGTAATATTATATGATTTATGAGGATCATTGACGTTCCATTCAGCAAACTTATTAGAAGATTTGAATCAAAGAGGTTTGTTGTAGTTAAGAGGTATAATGTGCGCTATCAACTAGACATTGTAACCGCACGAGAGGGCGCCAAAGGGCGGCTAAAATAATAATCGCAAGCTTAAAGATTGCTGTCAATCCTAAATTTCAACTTGTTTGAAAGAGAGACCTAGTTTTTGAAATTTATTCAAGAAGAAATATTACTGAATAGTATTAAAATAACTTACCAATACAACATACTTGTAGAAGTATGATAAATTTATAAATAAATGAATGAGTGAAGTATTAATTAAAATAAATAAAATTAAATAAATTTATAATTGTATAAACAACTTATATATTATTTATTTATTCAGATTCAATAACAATGTAAAGTAATAAAATATAACAAATATATTAATTTTTCTTCATTTTATAACATTTTTATGGCCTTGCGCAGCCTTGATGAAAAACACTTGGGTGAACCAATTTTTCCTGGTTGAAATAAAGTATTTATTATTGTTATCATTATTATTATTAGTATTATTATTATTATTTATTCATTGTTAATTGGTTAGAAAACATTTTAATTTTAAAGTAATGTTGAACAATGTAAACAAATTCAAATATAGCATTTTGTTGTCCAAGTTTATTATTAGCACAACACGTGTAGACTTACTTAACGTCTGTTGACAGTCATTTGATGTCATAATATTTTAACTATTCCACATACCTCGAGCTTCATTCACGACCACATCTTGTGATTTATGCGGCTCAACAAATCAAGATGGTTACATCCAATAACTTTAAATTAAAGCCTCAGGAATCACAGAGCAGTTGCTGTTATCTTATACCATGCTTATACTAACATAAACTTAAGTCTCCAGTAAGGAGATGAATAATGAGTGGAATTATCTCCAAATTTAGTACAAGTTAAATCATCATCCAAAACTGTAGTAATCTTTTTCGTAATTCATAAAAGTCAAAACCATATAGAAAATATTTATATAAAAAGTACCATGACCTACAGCATCATCGCAGGACCAGACACAACATGGCTTGTGATTTGAGGTGAGGAATTGCACTCGCACATCATCACTCATCTAAGCTCCTTTTCAGGGGTGTGGAAAATAGAGCACCTTGGAGTTGAAAATCACAACTTCAGGCGAGACTTTTTTTATACCTTGTTTATGTTTGACAAATAAATTGTTTATTGATTTGCAGTCATTATGTAGCTTGGCATTTGGCATTGCTACAGGTTAACACTGTCCCTGGTTAATCTATTATATTGAACCGTCCTTTAATATTTTAGACAGTTTGTCAGCATTTGTGATGAGAACTACATTTTTTTTATTTGCATTGAAATTAACTTGATTGTGCTATTCATCTAGTTAATAGTAGTGTCCTAAAAAAGCATAATTTTTAAAATTAGTAACTGTGTCTAAGTTGTAAAAAAAGAAAACAGGAAAAAGGAACTTGAGAGCCTTTTAAAGTAATTTAGTATACTTCTGTAACCCTTGACGCAGGGTTCCCGAAACGCTGCCCTCAGCGGCGGGTGCGAAGCACAACCCAAAAGTGGAACATGAAATTTGGATATGGTTTTGTAGTCAGATTTGCGAGAAAAACTTCAGCTACCCGTATTTCTCGACTGAGACGTCAGTGGGAGCTGTAATTTGTATGGCAAGGAGATTGAGCAACCCTTCATTCATATTAAGGGAATTTATGCCCAGAAACTTTGTAGTTATTAATATTTTGGTTATAATAGAAAATATTCATTTTTTGGTGACGTCACACTCACATTAGTTAGCATGCATACGTCATAAGCTAGATACGTCACCTTTTCCTGGTACTTTCCCGGCGTGCTTTTATGGATAAACAAACACCACTGCTTTACACATAAGGTACCTCTGCAAATGAATTATTCTTAGTTATTTTTTTTTCTTATTTTAATTTATTTATTCCGAAAGTGTACTTTCTATCACATATAATTCCACTGTCTTAGTTAGGCCTAGTCTTGTGCCTCATCGTCCCCCGCTACACAGTACCCCTGTACATCAGCAGCCCCTTCCTCATACAGTACAGACGTTTGCTAGGTAATAACGTGATTGCACCTTCCTTCCCAGGTGTTCATGTAACATTGACATAATTGTTAGCTAACCAGTTGTGTGTATTTCTTTGTGAAAATGAGTACCGCGGCGTACTCATTTTCACAAAGCATTTGCATCCCCTCTTGGAAAGAGGGATTCGAAATCATTTCACTACCCGACAAACTACAAACTTTATTCATTCATTAGGCCTACATAATAGTTTCATATTGCTGTACTATATACTTCAACATCACTGGCGCATGGTAACAACCAACTGACTGCAGACCTTTTCCGGTCACGCATTACTGTACTCTCCATAACACAGCACCCCCTAGTTCCGTCACCTCTGGATCACAGTCAATATTGTTTATTTTCTCTGATGATTATTGAATTGCACACTATAAACACTGTCATTTTACAAATACTATAGATCACCCACGATTTGGTGGAAGGAACTCATAAGGCAGCTAGAGTAACCCACACATTTTATTATTGAATCATTTAACCAGACTCAACAACATGGGTAATTAACTTTGAAGAGAGATTTTATAGTAATTTAGTTCACTTCTAATAACCCTTGACCTCTGTCATTGTTGATTTTGTGATGATTATTGAATTGTACACTATGTTGGTCAAAAATGTAGTAAACCGCATCAACTATTTATCACATTCATTTTTATGTTCCTTTATTAATTTACAAATTCTACAAATCACCCACGATTTGGTGCCCAAAGGAACTTTAAAGGCAACTAGAATAACCTACGCATTTTGTTGAATCGTTACCAGATTCAACAAAATGAATTCTTTGATGCAAGCACAATTCATCATAACTGTTGGAATGCATAGCAAGTATATAGCGATATTAGAAACAAATTACAATTTAATATTAATAGCGAAAGTTTTTTTTTCTTTGTGTGATTTATTAGGCATCTTCAGCTCCCAAATAAATGAAACATTTAATTATTAGAATTGTAAATGAACTGCATTCCTAACTGGAAGGCAGTTTGCTGTGAAACAGATTTCCCAGCTTAAGTGACATTTTTTTTTCATTATTACATCTATTACTTTTGCATAATATCTAAATGTAAAAACGTAAGTTAATTCTAAAAGGTCTTTGATCTGTGTTACAAAATCTTTCTCATTAATAAAGTCAGCATAAGGCTGTACGTAATCGGAAGGAATAAGAAATGCTTATTTCTCATTGCTGATGGCATTTAATGTATTTAGACATCTCTTTCCAACTTTTTTCTGAGAGGGAAAAAAAATCTGCTTTTCCAATTTGTTTTGTATGCATAATATTAATCTTTATTCTAGCTACTCTTTTTATATATACAGAAGTAGGCCTACAGTGCTGTATTTAGGATAAAGTTTGCAGCATACAATAATATACTAACCAAGTAAAAACATTTTATCTTGTCTAAAGAAAGGAAGAATTGAAGGAAAATATTGTAATATCATTACACCAACGCCTAAATATTATTATATCTTTACGACAACCTCTAAGTCGTTATGCCAACCTCTTCTTTTGTTCCTGAAGGTATCTCCTTTATAGAGTTCAACTGCACTTTGGATTTCTTTTGTGTGTGTGTGAGATAATGAAGAAGAAAGTAATTAAACAGTTTCATGTACTATTGATGATGTAGATACAAGATCAATTTGGTGAATTGTGTGCAGCACAATTTATTGAGTTTTTCCCCATAAAATCTGGAATGGATAATCTGGCCTAGTAATTTAAACTGAAAAAAACAAAACCATCCAAATTCAAAATCCATTGAATTGCTCCAGCAATAATTTGCCTGTAGGCAGATTGCAATGATCATCTTGTTTAGTCAGTGTATGAATTTTATGGGGGTATTGGAGATGATAATCATTGTACTTTAAAGTGCACATACAGATACTTGTAAAATCCTATTCTATGTAATAGCCAATAGGGGAGCATTGTTACATTATGCAAGAATCTACAAAAAAAAAAAAACAGTTTGGCATGGATCCTCTGGAAATTTGATAAGCAAAAGTAAATGCTCGAGTAGTTAAAAATTTTCTCTAAAATATTACCTCATATCTATCATATTCTGGTACCCTCACTTTTCCATTGGTGATAAACATCTATCTATTTTTACACTTATTTCATTATGATGTATTAACGTTATTTATTCTTCAGTATTAAATTTAAATTTTTTTATGCAATGCAATTCAAATTTTAAACATCTGAATTATTCAATGCCAATCATATCTATACCATATTTTAGTATTTCCATCTGAAATTGGAAGGTTGTCAATACCAATATTAGATTATTAATAAGGAAAACGTCATTTGCCTCTAATAAATCCCATTTAAGGGTACTTTGGCCTCAAGGCATCATACAAGCTAATTAATTTAATTTACATTTCACTGAGACTCGCTGCTGTACTGGGTCGGCAGTTATATTAGATAGTAGACAATTTGCCTTTTCCCGTTTTACATCTAATTATTATCTCCAGCAATTGTGAAAGTTGAAAATCCAATATAGTGGTCAAAGTGTTTCGTAAACAAATTTCCAAGTAGTCGCTGATGTGTTAGGGAAAATTAAGGAGAGTGTCTGTGGATTTTTAAGGATTATGTAAGTTAAAGTAAACAGAAGCTGGTGTGTTTGGATTTCAAGATTCCTTTTAATAAATTATTTATAGTGTGTTAATAGAACCATATGCAAAATAGAGTGTGCAGACACCCTTTCCTAAAGCATCTTCTTAAAGTGGGATCATCTGTCTGGTTGAGAAAGGGAATAGCTACTCCAAGGGCAGATCCAAAAAGGTGAATGGCAACATAGAGAGTTTCATCCTAGAACAGGTTTTAAAAAGCAGACAACCACATTCCATTCTTCCTTCATTTACACAAACTAACATTTAATACAATTGTAGTATGGAATTTTGAGGGGGAAAAAAAACCATACTGTCCATATTTAGGATTCGAACCAAAGATCCTCCAGTGAAAGTTTGGGTGCTCTACTAAAAACATCATGAAGTCAAGCTGGCATATATATTATCTATTTCTATAGTGTTACTCGATACTTAATTTGATAGAAATGAAAAGAGGACTAGTTTTGGCAATAAATTTTGCACAGACACTATTAAACCATAATGTTAGCCAAGTACACATTGAAAAGTAGTAAATAATGTTGAATTGATTGATAGATAAATTTGAAATCTTCCTGTATTTTCTGCAAATTAATTCTATATTTTGTTCTTCAATAATAGGAATGTGCAATTGACTTTGAGGCGAGTCTTGTTGCCAAGTTCGACGAACTAGTGGATTTGATCCAAAGGCGTAAAGAAGACCTCATACAGCAGGTGACACGGGAGAAAGAGTTTAAGATGAAGATGGTGAAGAACCACATGACTCAGTGTTCGGCCAAACTGCGGCAGACAACAGGGTTACTAGAGTTCTGCATTGAAGTCATGAAGGAACCAGATGCTGCTGCCTTTCTCTTGGTAAATTTTCCATTTTTATATTAAAACATTTTGGTCTTTCTGGAGTGTAGTTAAAAGTAGGCTGGAGGTTCAGATGCTTGCCTTCCAGTTTCAGGGTCCTGGGTTCAAATCCTGCTACCAAACACAATTCCGCTCTGTAAGTCTCTTAATGAGATTTTGGAAGTACAGTATGTTGAATATCTTGTGTGTATGTGAATACAGTGTTGTCTATTGTATATGGGTTATTCGACTGGTTCATTTTGTTGAATACAATTTTTCGTTGAGTATTATTTTCATTCGACTGGTTCGTAAAATAGACTTCCTTGACAACGAAAATTAACGTAAACAAGAGTGCGTTAATCAGCATTTAGTTATCCACGTGACCAAAACAAACATGGCCGATTGGTCAGTTTAGAAACAACATTTGCGTTAATATAATTTAGATTTCAGAAAGTAAAAATTATAATGTTACCCACATGAAGTCAAAAATTAATTGTAGGCTAACAGAATTCAGAGCATTTTTTTCTTTTTAAACCCATACTGCCACTAGCCGAAGCAATCTTGATTACGCAGCGTGTATTGCGGTAACTATGCAGCCATTTTGTTTCGTCGAGTATTAATAAGTTTTCTATCCGACTGGTCGTTTTCATTAAGTAGGATTTTACCACTGCGCAGGTGGGCGTGGTTTAACGAAGAACGACCAGTCAAATACAGCCTATAGGAAGCTTTCGATTTGTGTGGCGACGCTAGAACGGAATCACTCATGTGTGACCGTCGTACCTGGCGTCCTACGTTCTCTGCATACGTAGATTTGGCTAAATTGTGTTCCAGAATCTACTCAACGAAGTGACCTTAACGTTCTCGCACGCGCTGATGACTTTCTGTCATTACGTTCTACGTCCTACTGTCAAAAGCTCCCTTATGTTTGTCTTGTGAAGAGATTGCCAGCCACTTAGAAAGTCAAGGACCTGGCGTTCTAAACATTTTTTGTCGGACTTATAGAACATGTGATTTAGAAGCAACACATGTGCTATCCATATCAAATATGGTTTTAAACTTTTAAAAAAAGTGCATTCTTAAACCACAAATGAATAAGTAATTAAATGGATTATCATTTTGTTTTTGAAAATAAAGTTGTGTTTATGCTAAAACATTGTCTATGTTTGTCTTGTGAAGGGATTGCCACTTAAAAAGTCAAGGGCCTGGTGTTCAAACATGTTGATATTTTAGAAGCAACAATGGTTTTGAACTTAATAAAGTGCATTTTGTAAATCAAAGATGAATAATTAAATGGATTATAATTTCATTTCTCAAACTAAAGTTGTGATGCTAAACATTGTATACTTGTCTTGTGAAGGGATTGCTACAATAGAAATTCAAAGATCTGGCATTCAAACATTTTTTCTATCATAGAACATGTGATTTAGAAACAACACATGTGCTATCTATATCAAATATGGTTTTAAACTTTAAGTGCACTTTTAAACCACAGATGAATAAGTATTTAAATGGATTATCATTTCGTTTTTGATAATAAAGTTCCGTAAACATACAGAAGAAATTTTGGTTTATGTAATAACCTCCCAACCATGTGCCCTATATCCAAATTATGTGATGCCAGATTTTAAATTTTATTTCACATGCTTTGAAGCTGTCCAAACTATAAATTTTTGTGCGATAAATAACATATTTGCCCATATATGGAATAATCACATAAATTTGACACATAGAATTTGATAATATTGACAGAGTTTTAAGCTACGTTCACATCAAGCCCAGATTCCAGTCCAGAGAAAAAATCATGAAAAATGGGTTCAGTGGTAAATAACACATCACAATTTCACATCGAATTTGTACGATTTCCAATCCGGACTCCAGATCTGGACCGATGGATCAGAGAGCCATTTGTATCTTGAAATCGTACGGTCACTTTTACCAAGTAGATACATTGAAAGCAAATAAAGGAAGGACTAGACATGATTCATACCATGCAGTATGTATCCCCAACCATGAATGATCGAGAGAGGAATTTTACTGATGTGAGTTAGCCAAATTTTTGCACATTTCGTAGAATGAAGGAAATTTTAAAAAAAAGTTGGTGAGGGACAGAAAATAGTTGCATGAGGGGACGAGTAAAGAGTAATATTTTTTATTTGGCCAAACAAGATATCAAAATGAACTGGAATCATATAGATAATAATTACTCTTCTCTTAATTTGAAAGAGCTAATTAGATTAGTATGTGGTATGGCTATTTAGACTGTATCTGATTTCAGGTTTTTGATTGATTGGATATCAAGTCAATTTATGTACTATGAAATAGCTATTGAAAGGAAATTAATCGTTTAATGTAATTTAATTAATGAAAACAATGGTAGAGAGTTACCATCAATGAACTGTGCATAAAAGCAGATTTGATTAGATGTCGAATTCGGACATCATCCCGGTTAATTGCACTATCATGCATCCACACTACAGTATAATTCCATGATTGTAGGTTGACTAATCAATTAATGAGAGATGTTAGAGGAGCTGCAGACATTGATGGACATGTTCAAAATTAGCGCCATGAGTTCAGAGCTGCTATGAGTAGGTAAGAGTTCTCTCTGCGCTCCCCGAATCGTCCTACGACTTTTTGCTGAAAAACAACATAGTGGGAGAGGGGCTTAACACAGGATTATACAGGACGCCACATAATTCTTGCCTTGAGTGTCAAATGCCACGATGCATTATACTGGATTTTCCTCCTACTCACCCATTCAGTTTTTTACTCCCAAAAAAAAAAGATTTTAACAAAAGTAAACTCCTATCCAGACATGCCTAAATATGGTCAAGATGACATCACACCATGTCCATATATAGGTACATCATGGCTATATATGAAAATATAGAAGTTTTTTATCAAAGAAAATTTGATAATCTGTACAGAGCTTTATGGTAATTAAAATAAAAAAAGAACAAGTTTAAAATGCTAAATTGAAGGCAGGCAAAATCACAAAATATCACAGCAAGGAAAGACACAATGAGCAAGTTAAAATTTTTTTTATTGAAAACAGGCAGTAAAGTAAAGACATGAAGAAAAAAAATGAGTAATTTGCAAATCGGTATCATGCAACACATGATAAAGTTTAGAAGATGTTAATTAGAACAGATTGGATGCTCGTTTATGGATGTAATAAAGATGTCATATATACATCATGGAAGTAATAAAGATGTCATTCGCATCAATCTTCGGTTATCATGGATGCTGTGGTTCATTACAAGAACCTGATTCTGTATCTAATTAATGTGAAGGAGTTTAAACTTGGCCTTGTCATCTGCCTCACTTAACTCCTAATATTTGGTGCTGGTGTCTACTCATTTTCTTGACATTTTTTTTGCAACTCCCAAATCTATTTGTTAAAAAATAAATATATTTGATCGTTTTTGTACTGTACTGTAGTTCTGTAACAGCATAAACTACCTTTCTATAACAGACGGCAGTGAATAGATACCAGTATCCTCCTTGGTAAAACTGATTTGACTGGTCTTGTGTGTGTATGAATGAAGTAGAGGTATTGTCTGTTTGACTTGTGAAGGGATTGCCATTTACAAAGTCAAAGACCTGTCATTCATTTTTTTTCTGCCTTTGAAGAACATGTTAAATTTAGAAGTAACAAATGTATTATCCATGTAAATATGGTTGTAAACTTAATAAAGTGAATTTTTTAAACCACAGATGGATGAATAAATAATTTAATGGATTACTATCATTTTCATTTAGGAAAATATTAAAAACGTTGAAGAAATCTTCTTAGTTTGGCTTATATCACCTATGTTCAAATTATGTGACGGCAGATTTTAATTTTATATATCTTTCATATTAAATTTGCCAATTAATTAAATAACAGACTGCGTTGATTACATAACCTCCTTGATGGAGGTAAACTGATTTGACTTAAGTGTTTAAAAGTGCAACATACTAGGTCATTATTTACTGATGCAGCATCCATAAAAAATAGACAAAAAATAATAATCTTTGTTTATAATAATAATAATATTTATATGGCATTTATTGTTTCTATACTAATACTCTCAATGGATAAATTAAGCTATTTTTAGCATTACTGTAGATGATTGTAAACATTTTAGACCTTCCGCCATTAAACATCATTAATGTTGTCTATATCGGGATTAAGCTTTAAGTCGCTCGTATCGCCATGGAGATCAGAAATGATGAGACTCCCTGTTTATGACTCATATGGAGTCAGAGTGTTGTCAACTAGGTGAAAATTTGCCGAGTAAATTGTATAACAGCTTTTTTTTTATTTTAAGAAGAAATTGATTTTGACAAATGTAAAGATACATCACAGAAGTTTAGTAAATCAGAACTTCAGGATTGTGACATTGCATTTTATCTGAGAAAAATAAAACATTAAAAAATGAAACTTTATTCTTATAAGACATGAAGTATTTTACAATTTTTTAATCTAAATAATTGCTTCAATTGTTTTCACGGTTACTGCAGCAGTACAGTATTAATATTTCATGCAATTATTATTTTATATTGTAAATAATTGTTTATTTTTAAATTTTATTGTGTAAATTAAATTAATTTTATTTATTTGGTATTGTTTTTGTTATTGTAAGGTGTCTGAATAGAACTGAAAATTTAATTATCCATAAATAATAGTAATAATAATGTGCTTCATATTATAAAAAAACAGATTTAATATTATTTGTTTTTATTTTATTATTGTGTAAAGTAATTGTTGTTTTCATTATTCTTATTTATTTGATATCGTTTTTGTTTGTAAAATATCTTAAGTGAACTGAAAATTTATTTATACAAAAAAAAAAGGCTTACAAAAACGGTTGAAGCGCTATGAATGAGCAGGATCACCTTGAGAGCTTATCATTAAGTGAACAAGTATAAAATTTTACCTTGTGTATTATCTCATTTTCACCACAGATCATGTGTTATTGATATCATTATAAAATAGTTGTATTTTTTATTAGGGCATTAATAGGCATACTAAAAGACCACAGTGGTGTATTGATATCACAAACAAACTTGTCAATGTAGATCTTTACTTGTGTCGTTCGCTTGATAATTAGATTATTTACCATAGAAACATCCCTTTAAATTGTCCACACGATCAAATTTTCTTTGACAAAAAGCTGTTGTATGCCCATATTCATGATGTGATGTCATCATGACCATAAGGCATGTCACATTGTTTTTCAGATAAAATTTGATAGTCTGGACAGGGCTTTATAGAATTGAAAGCTAGGGAAAAATTACTAACTGTAGGCCTAAGGATGTCAGAACAACATACCATACCGTTCTGCACTTGGCTGGGTAAATATACAGCACTTCAACCCAGACAACTTCCAGAGGCCTTGGACCCTGCTAGAGTCCCTCTGACCAAACAGTATGTGGAGAAATAGAAAGCTGAATATTGCATAGCATACATAACATCTGGAATGGCTAACGGCGTAGTAGCTTCTTTTTGGTTAAAAAAATAATGAAGCCGTCCTCCCTGCTTCTCTGTTAAAGAATCGACTAGCTGTGCTCTGGTCTGACGTTATCAACAACAAAATATGATATTAAATGAAAACATTGTTATAACTAACTCAGTCTTAAACATGGGATTGAGAATACTTGGAGCAGGGGTATATCAAAGCTACGTGAAAGTACAACCCATCCCAGACGTCAACCTGTAGATTTACATCAACACTGGTTGCAGGCCTGCAATTTTTTTCATTTTTAAAAGTAAAAACGTGAAATTTCTAATGGTATGCAGAGGAAGGAAAAACTGAAATGCTTTCACATACCTCTTTGCACTTAAAGCGCACCTTGGGGTTTTTTCAGTACTCTGGTAATGTTCTCATTTCTAAAGTCTAACACTGCAGCACAAATGTATTTTGTTTTACAACACACCTATTGTTTAATATAGTATTATCTTCATTCATTCTGTTTGTCATTAATATTATGATCTTTCCTTCAAATCGTAACATTTTTACCCATTATTATTGAGTTTTTTAATGTCAATTTTTAAAATCAAATTTGAACATCATGTATGTATTTTTAATAGATTTTAATATAAAAATTCTTGCCATTCAGAAAAATATACTTCAATATCATCGAAATTGTAATAATCTTGTCTTTAAACTCAGTGAACTTTTTACATCATCTATAAGATGCTGGATTCTGACAGTAAATGCATAGCAGCTTAAAGCTGTATTTCCGTCCAATCTTCTTTCCATTTAAATCACCAATCAGTCAGTGATATTCACTTGGTGATATTAATTGAGGATGACCATCGCAAGATTAACTTTTTTTTCTTAGTCTCTCTCTGCTGCATTTATA
The DNA here is from genome assembly GCF_011630105.1 of Anneissia japonica. NCBI lineage: Eukaryota > Metazoa > Echinodermata > Crinoidea > Comatulida > Comatulidae > Anneissia > Anneissia japonica. Next base: position 2,411,877 of record NW_022733259.1, on the reverse strand, counting down.
TAACACATTATGGCCTACATGAGTCTGTAGGGGCCTCTTATTTGAAGGTCTAAGTCGAAATATGGAAGAATATTGGACTGGCATAATGTTGTGCATAGAAATTTCGACTGCAACTGGAAATAACAATGATATTACAGCCAATCATAAATAGAGCTTAAAAGGATGTTTGTAATTTTATAGACATGAAACTTAAGAAAAGAAATCTGTTTCTAGAAAAAGCTAATTTTATGAACATACTTTTCCAGGTGGTCTAAGTGCAGAGATAACAGGTGATGATGAAACAAGTTTGTTTCATGCGCCATTTAATATGATCTTATGTATTATATTGCTTGAAGTTGAAAGTTTGTGAAATTTATGCTAAAATTACATTAACAATTTCCATTAAAATAGAATATTTCTGCTTTTTAGATGAGAGAGTCCTGTATGATATTTTGAAGTGAGCAATTTTTATTACATTAAAAAAATAACTAGTTTATATATTGCTGACAGGAATGCAATTAGAGTATTTTTAGAAATTGGTTGGTGTTACTATAGGCACATAACTCAAATTTAATATAATTGTAATATGAAATTCAAATTAGATATTAAATCTATGTTGTAATATTCAAAATAAAATTAAATATAAATTTTTAGTTAGTAAAATTTATTAATTTGTAGTTTAAAAAATAACTTGTTTTTGCTGACAGAATGCGATTAAGTATTCAGATATGTGTTGGTTATAGGCATATAAATAAAATGTAATATAATTTTAATATGAAATTCAACTTAAATATAAATCTATGTTGTATTAAGAATAAAATGAAATATAATTTTTAAGAATAGTAAAATTTGTTAATTTGAAGTTAATAAAATTTATTTATATATTTGTAAATGTTCAATCTTTGTAAATGCACCATTCTCATGTGCCACTGTTTTAAAAGTGTAGATTCGAATAATGATTATTATTATAATTAGTAGTAGTAGTAGTAGTACAAAATTATAGGACAATAAAAGTATAATTAATATCTTATTTTATATAACCAGAGTATTGTAATTGAACTTATTAATAACACAGTAGCAACATTACTTCTTACTTCTTTTTTTTTTTTTTATCTATCGGAGCTTCCTTTAATTATGCTACAAGATGTGTTGAGAGACAAGTTATGTTAAGTCGATTGATTACCAGATGATCCATAGCTTTGCAATTACCGGACAACGATGAGTTTTTTCGTCCCGGCAATTTAAATTGCGGTGGACTTGAGTCTGCATGATTTATAAACGACGACTTGCACAGCACACATGTATTGATCGGTGGTTTTATACAGCTGATGTCATGTCTATGTTTTAAGTTTACCGTGTACATTCTTTATAGCAAAAAGTAGGGTCATCTCAAAGCACTTGTTATGTCAGATTGACTCAGAGCTTTACACTCTCCATCATAACTCTTGTGTACATTTATTATATTTCTGTACTAACTTCTTAAATATTCTGTAGTTAGCTTTTTGTTCAGTTAATTGTTCCATTTTATGGTATTTTATTTGAATAAATCATTATTTATTACTTGTTATTTTGGATAAACTTAGATCTCTCCATTCCCTATCAAAACTGTTGTCTACATTTATCTGTATACATACACTTTGTAAATATTCCGTAGTAACTTCTTCTAATTAATTGTTCTGTTTTATTGTAACTTATTTGAATAAAACATTATTAATTACTGGTTATAATCCCAGGTGGAAATTGCTTTGATTGGATTCATTCATATCTTTGATGATGATTTATAAATACTGCACTTATTTACATATTTTTGCATAAATTATCAATGTTTAAATATTCATAAGTAATTGTTTTTGTCTTCTGTTTAGTTTTCTGGCACACTAAATCAACGAATTGGCAACATTGAAGCATCATGGGACAAAGAGATGATACTACATGGCCGAGTGACCCCAGAATTTGACCTCACTCTAGACAGTGAACCGGCAGTTCAAGCACTGGCGATGCTAAACTTTAAAGAAATGAAAGGTAATTTAATTTGTATTTTCCACCAACGTTACAAATGCATTTCAACATTTAATGTTCTTTTACTAGACAATTCTTGGTCTAGTAGTCAGTTTTAATTTTCTTGAGGAATCTGTATTGTTCCATCTGTATTTTGCCATGAACTTCTACAACCCATCGGCTGTCTTTTCATCTAATGATTTTGACCCTTGTAATTTGAATGTTAATGATGAGTATCGTGTATCAGCATTCTGATTAATTCACTGTCAGTCTTCTTGTTGTCATTGAAATTTTCATGAGAAATTATAATATCATGGGTTTTTGTACTCTTCAATATTCTCAAAATAATCTTGTTGCACCAAATTGATATTAATTTATAATATAAATATTGGTTTTATAATGCCCACATAGATAGGATGCCTGATCATTTAACAAAAAATTAAAACGGACTCAAAATAAAATATTTTTACATTATTTGTATTAATAATTTTCCTAAACTGCTTGAAATTTAATTCCATATTTTTTGCATTAATTTAAAACAATTTACTGTAAATTTAAATTTATAGTTTATTAGTTTAACAAATATTATAATTTAACTTCATACATGAACCTTTTAAGGCTTTTTTATGAGAAGAATTTAATTGATTTTGTCATTTAATGTGTATATAATGCTAATTCTTTAGAATCTTACAAGTATTATATAGGTACTTAAAAGTAGGTTATCCAACAGACAAAACAGAATAAAATTGATTAACATTTAAGGAGCATTTATATCACCTCACATATTCATGGCAAAAAATTTGTTTGAAATAAATAAATAAATAAATTACCTTGCATTCATTCTTTGTTATACCTGTTAAAACACAAACATCGCTAGCTCTCTGTCGTGTGATTTTTCACTATTTCACGATCGCTGATTGTTAGGTTTGACGTGACTAAAGGCGTAATACAACTTTAAGGAGGACGCTCTATAGTAACCATAGCAACTTAAAACAAAGTTAATAAATAAATTGATTCAAATGTTAACAGACCTCGTTGCACGCAGGAAATGAGTGTTCTATGCACGTTAATGACCATACTAAATGTCCAATGAACTTCAAAAAACAGATTTCAGCAGATGTTTATTAATTCCATAATTTTTCACGCTGAGATTCAAGATTTCCTGATACAGTACATTGGAATACTTATATGCCTGGTTGACGTCTTTATTGCTAATTCCTTTTGTTTGCAAATTAATTTTTTCCAAATATGAACTACTTTAATGTGATAGAAGTGCCATTGCCAGCTTAAATGTGAAGCCTTGTGGTTTCATCCCAGTGGGGTCATTCCGTGACCCCCTTCCGCGGAGACTGTCAGTTCCAGAATTAGTAATCGCAGCGGTGCGTGAGCTAGGAGTTTCGATTTTGTGAATAAATTATCAATCCATCACAGCAATCAAAACAGCTTTGCTATATGATTTTTGATTAAGTGCATCAATTTATTTTGATGTTATTTCAAATGATCTGGGGAATCACACTACTATTTATTTAATTGCGCCCCAACTTTCACATCATTAAACATTTATGATAGACAAACATGTTTACAGTTTAATAGCAGTTTACCATTGTTGATTTACCATGATGCTTAGGTGAAGTACAATATTTCTAAAGAATTAATTATATTTCTTTACACACAATGAAAGTAATTAAATGAATACGTTAAAGGATGACTAATATGTTTCATTATTATTTAATAATTGATTTATTGATTTCATTTGATTGATTAAAAGAAAAGATATCTATAAGATATATGTTTTCATAACTTAAATAGGAAGTGAAATTATTTTCTTGTTTATAAAGAATTAAGGTATGCTAAACAAAATACATTACATTATGAAAACAAAAGTATCTTATAAGTACCAACTTATAAGATTTTTATTTTAATGCACAGGAACAATGCACTGATAACTATTCATTATATACAGTATTCTGTAAATATGAATTCCTATTCTGAGAGTGTTTAAAATCTACTTGCTGTACCTTATTGTGTGACAGTATTTACCTTCAAATACCAGTCTTGGGTTCAAATCTCAAGAATGTCAGGGTTTCTTCTCGAAGTACCTTCAAAAGCTCTGGTATGCTTTTAGGATTTAAAGGTTAAAATAAAATAATGTTGCTGATGCACATTTTAAACTGCGATAGTGTACCTTTCATTTCATCAAACTTATCACTGCCCTGGCTACTTACACTGAGTCCCTAGGAAGTCAGCCTACCTACAAACAAGTGAACCATCCTACTGTATGACTGCTAGTACTAAACAGTGCTAATACTAATGAGTCTGTTATTATCTGTGAATTGATTATAAAATTTAAAATTAATCACAACTACTTAATTTCATCATACAGGTTTATATTTATGTGTTCGTTCATTCATTCTTTTCTTTATATTTGTTTATTCAACGACATAATGAGGATATTATTAACACAGCAACACTGACTTCAATAAGGTCTCAATTCATCCTTTTTTTTCCTTTTTTTTTATTATTATGAGACTTTAATGTTAACTATCCACCAAAGTATACTGTACGTAGTTGGCTGCTTTGGATTGGAGATTTACTGTTTTGTTGGTTTAGAGTAAGATGTTTCATGTATTTTCCATAAATTGAATTCAACAACAGGTTAAAGGTTCACTTCAAAAAGCTGGTTAACCAATTACAGAATTATTACCAAGATGCTCCAAAGCTTTTAATATTGAAAAATAAAATTGGCCAGTAGTATGTTGTAAATCTATCACCACCCGCAATGGGTGCATAATCAAAGTTCATAGTTCAAACACCCTTCTGAGGTCACCTGACCTTGCAGTCGAGCATGTGATTAAATTGTTTTGAAGGCATATTTCTTGCACACCATCCTCTAATGGGATTTCTAACAGACATGGAATTAGACCCCTAGTCTCTAAATTCCTCTTGTTCAAAGCGTTGCCGCGCCGTGTGTAATCAATTAAACTTGAAACGCTTTGATTAGTTACGTTCAAGACACTTGTTTCAGAGTTTAATTACATCCTAGAATATCTGCACTCCCTAATCTCGAAGTATTTAAGCTTCATGTTTACGAATGAGTGTTACATTCTTCGTATATCTCATAGTAAATGCTTAATGATCTTATTTCTAGTGAAATTTGTATTTATATTAAAATGTTTTTTTTTCCTAACAAACATAAAAATATTAATTTTTAAAGTAAAACTCTGCTAATTCATCAGAAATAAATAACTTATTTCTTCCAAAAAGAAATAAATATCAAGATGGCAAAGATATAACCCTAGAATGGATTCACTTCTGTGATGCCTTCTTTGCACATCTGTACATTTGGGCCATCCTCGAATTGAGAACTTGAGAATTCAATGTTGACGTATACGCTGATGAATCTGTGTGACGTACGTTTTAGATACTGTCAAACTATAATCAAAATTTCCCTGTTAGAAAAGGTTTTAGGAAATTTTAAGACAGTTTGTTATTAAGTATAGAGAATTCTATATATTATTAGGCCTATTTATTTCATCTTTCTAGACATAAATCATTTTAGTCAAAGAGGTTTATCTCTACCATTATGATATTTCTAGATTATTCTGACCTACTGTATAAAATAATTGATTTTCTAATGCAAGCGTGTATGAAACCTTTATTAAAAATCTAAAAATCAATAATGGTTGTCATTTGTTATTTGATGAAAATTTAAGCTATTCAAACCTTTCCTCTTTTTCTATCAATACTATATTTGCTTCTGATGATAAAGATGGGCAAAAATATAGAAACCAAGGTAAGGCTTGCATGGATAGCACCCTCTACCATCAACTGAGTTGTGTCTATTCCACCTTACTCACTCCAAAAGTTTGGTTTCTTCTTCAGATATTTGTCGTCGGTTTTTGTAGTTGCATGAGTGAATGTGATTGTCTTTGCTTTATTTTGATTTCAGTGATGTTAAAGATGTGTTTTTATATTTTTTTTTCCATTTATCTCAAAAGCATCTCTAGTTCCACCTCCCCCAAGATACAAGAAGGGTAAACAGAATGTTTGAACAGACATCAGAGAGATGATATTGCATCATTACCATTTAATCCATGTGCTATAATATTGAATCTGTTCTATGCTGACAAAATCAGTGTCCATTAGTCAAAACAGCCTCAATTATCTTTACTTGTGAAACCCCCAGAAATTAAGATTTTGGGTAATTAGCGGCGTGACTAATGTTGTTTTCTGAAAAGCGGAACTTAGAACAGGCACGGACGTTTTATATACAGTATGACAAGTGGTACTTATAGTATTTATATTGTAAACAATATATAGCGTAATGAAAAGCTAATCCAAAATAGTAATGCTAAATGGGACTATCTTGGCTAATGGTTGCAGATGCATTCTACTAGCTACAATGTAAACACAATTAATAATCTACAACCAATCAAGGACAGCATTCACATGATGTTTACATTTGAAGCATGCATAGTAGAATAAATACTGACTGACGCAGTTCATCAGTTTCTGACAGATTCAATTTTACTTGGAAGTGATCTTCATTATAAAATTCAAAAATGATTTAGTTCACCGGAAAGATCATATCATCTCCCCATTGTTTGATTTCTCTTCTTTTTTTTTTTTCAAAATTAGTTTCTTTTTTTATCTAACATAATTGGTCATATATGACCAAGAAATTGATTTTTCATTTTGAGAAAGTTGTTAACCAAACACGATCTGTTTTTAATTCATCAATAACTTTGGTAATCGTGATGGGGAGGGTGATAAAAAAAAAATTTAAAAAATGAGTTTGAGTGCTTTCTTTTGTTGGTATCCAATGATATCCAAGCATCAATCTCAATATTGGCATTACTTATTCCAATGAATATAGTTTCAGAGAAGTCAGTAGAACATAGGTTTCTTATTCAGACTTTTTGAATAGAATAAGGGATCCTAGTCTACTTTGTGAATACTTACCGGAATAAACCGACTATTTGCCTATTTTCTCTCCAAAGAGAACACCCATGAAAAATAATAGAACAGCAAACTCCTAGCGCCAAGCTCAAGCAACCCCACAACCATGCATCGAGGCATCTGATGATGTTGATTAGGTTTTGTTGTTTCTTGTTGTTTCATGTGATATTACAGTTTTTAATCTTTCTTGTAGTTCTCTTACACACCATCTATTAACATCATCTCACTTTCTGTTCAACCTCTTTTGTTTGCACTGTTCGCACTCACCTAACAAAGTGCTTCTGTCAGTATTCCTTATCGTAAGTCGATGACTAATACTAACAAACCGTTACCTTAATTGACTTTTAGTTAATTAGAGGCTTCTAATTAATACTAATATTTTCTCAGCTAATTACATAATGTGGTGAGTCACTAGACTAATATGCCTTGAGTGTTATTAGCATAATTTACCGGAAGACGTTTAGTGCAACACGACACCTTTGTGTCCTAATGCTCAAAATATGAAACAATAGCACACAGAGGTGATTATCATATTAATGGACCGCCATAATGATATTAAAGTAAAAACGTTTTAAAGAATTTACCATTGCAGATCATATACAGTTTATTTTTTATATCATTTAATAAATATATGTAATGTAAATAATAATACCATTTTTATGGTAAATGTATTCTTAAAGTGATTACCAGCTAAGAATACAAATGATATAATTTATGTATGTTAATTGGCAAAATAAAAAATATTTTATTTTTCTTTTGAATTGAATGCTGATAACTAACTTAAAGTAAACAATTCAAATAATAATAATAATAATAATAATGTAATAATAAAAAAAAATTGCACTTAACAAAGAAAGACATTTTGACTCCATCTTTGAATCCATTCAAGTAACGGATTTGAAACGTTCTTTTTGAAGTGTAATTTTTCTATTAATGATTTATTATAAAGCGTACTCTTAATTCGTAATAATAATAGTAGGAATTTATACTTCAATTTTTAATACTTCAATTTTATTGTTCCAGTTTATTATTTCAACACAGAGGCAGTATTTTGTTAATATTACACGATTGTACTTCTTTAAACAAATAAAATTTGAGTACTTACTCAGAAAATGGACGTATTATATTAATTTTATACCTCCGTGTTCAGAACGCTTTAATAATTATCTGGTCTTTTATCAACTAATAAAATATTAATGATTTAAATGTTCATTAAATTAGAAAGAATTACACAAATATTCTTATGTAATCTCTCTTTTCCTTCTTCAATAATTAGAAATAATTCAAATTTTATATATTTTATATCTATATTTATCATGTTTTGAGGTCATAAATAAAATTTTTTAGGTGTTATAAATAGTAATTTTTCAATGTTATATTTTTTGTATGTATTTTTTATACTTTTTCCTTGTTGAAATTTTGTATATAATATTTTTTATATTTTTGTAAATACATTCATGTCAGCTTTTTGCAGCCGTTTGTATATTTTTCTACTCTACCTGAATAAATAAATAAATAAATTTGCAATAGGGAGCATATAAAAGCCTTATGATTGCAAATATATTGTTCAAAATCTAGTTCAAATTCTACCATCCTAGATAATTATCCACGTAGTGATTATCCACGTAACAGAAGCTATGTACAAGTACAAACTTAAAAGGGAACACAGTAACAGGATAAACATGCATTTCTGTTAAGACGTCGTTTGAATAACAATTTCTCAGTATAAGCCATTTGAAAGCCATTTATATGAGTGAAATTCATGTCTTTGTGATTTTTAATAGTCATGGAATATCATAATTAGTACGCCTCGTGTAATATGACAACTGCCGAAGAATGTTATTGTGTTTCGCTTTTAAAGATACATTGTCGGATAAGATGACAAGTTTTAAAAATCCATTTTTAATGTGAAAGCTCATTAAAAACATTGTTATCGTTAGACAGTACTTACACATACACTAATATCAAATCATAGCATAATTTTCATTTTGGTAGACTAAAAATCAATCTGTGTACTCTCTTGAACAACAAACTTCATTATTTAAATTACTTAAACTTTTAAAAGTAATATCTTTTAATGGAAATTTTGAACGAAAAATGTATTTTGCTAATATATTAATGTAAGTAATAGTAATCGTCCCTATATCCTTTGCATAAATTCTTATTAAACATTCTTATTGAATAGCAGGATTTGCATTATACTGTAATACACCAATATACAAACATGTTCTGAAATTGTTAATTTGGTATGACTAAAATTCTTCTATGTTCTCCCTTAAAATTTCTTAATTTTTATGTAAGTTATTATCTTCAATGGAAAATTTGAACGAGTAAATATATTTCACTGAGGAATAACATGTATAAATAATGCCGTTTCTATATTCTTTGCATAAAGTTTTTAAAACGTTCTTATTGAAGAGCAATATTTGCATAAACCAATATCAAATCATGCTGTTATTGTTATTTTGGTAGACTAAATATTCAATATTCTGCCTTCTTTTAAAGTAGGTTATTATCTTCAATGGAAATTTTAAACTAGAAATTTTATTTAGCTTCCAAATTAACAATTGCATAAATAACATTATTATTCTTTGCATAAATTCTTTAAAACATTCTTATTGAAGAGCAGTATTGGCACATACACCTATATCAAATCATGCCTTGTTATTTTGGTAGACGATAATCCTTATATATTTTTTCCCTTGAACAACAAAATTCATTATTTAAATTTCTTACTTTTTAAGTAAGTTATTGCCTTCAAGTAGAAAATGTAATTCCCTTATGAAATAACAATGCATAAATAACGTTGTTCCTATACTCGTTGCATAGACTCTGAATACCCTGTCCAGACATGCCTAAGTATGGTCATTAAGATATCACATCATAACCATATATAGGCACATTATAACTATATATGGGCATACATACAGTTTTTTGTCAAAGGAAATTTGATAGTGTAGACTAAGCTTTAAATTGGCAGGTAATGAATTTAAGGATTTTTATTTTGAAGGGTTTGTAAATCAGCTGACACTGAATTGACAATCTATCTCTTATTGAAAGTAAATAGCTGCAAAACCTTCATCACACATACACCATGCCAGTATTTTTTCTATGACTTGCATAATTATACCTTAATTTTCGTTGAGTAATGTGCATTTGATTTCTTTTAAAAGCCTACAAATTAATAGAAAATATTACATTTCAGTGTATCTGCATTAAATGATTTTTTGAAGCATTAAAACTGAATATAAAATGCATGTCGTTCATGCTTTGAAATGATGAATTAAAGATCATTTCAACAATTCCTAACTTAAATTGAAATTTCCCATTATTTTTTCAAACACAGAACCTCTAACCTTTTAACATTAAGTGGAATTGTATTCCAGCTGGGATTTTAAAAAACGTGTAATTTTCAAATATGAATACATTTTTGCATCAGATTTCCAGAGTCCTAATTTTCCAGTGAAATGTATCATCCTAATTCTTTTTAAATGTCATTTATTGACTGTTCTCAATAGCTGCGGTACTCCTACCATTGGTGAATGACGTACTCTAGAATTAAACGGCACGTATCTGTTATAAATTTCTCGTAGTAAATCATCAGCATTACTTGAGTTTTTCAGAATCATAATGCTGATTTCATGTCCAAGCGGTTTTATCAGAGGGAAGAATTACTCAGTGCGCGATAGAATTGTCAGATTCACTATGTCATGTATGGCAGGTGTAACATAATACGAATTATGAATTGTTAATGTATGCTATAAAAACCTTCTCTGATAGATTGTATGTGTTGGCAGATATGGTTCGGTTCCTCTAATTCTATGAACTACATATTCCATCAAAGATAATTATCAAATTTTCTTTTGTATGCCCAATGGTATGCCTATATATGGTCATGATGTGATGTCATCATGACCATATTTAGGCATGTCATATGTTTTTTTCAAGTAAAATTTGCTAGTCTGGACAGGGCATTGGTTATAAACCATTATTGTGGAAAATCATAAATTAATATTCCTTGAGTTGCTGGCAACAAAAACACCTAAATCTAAATTTGTATGGAATAGAAAATGGGGGTGGAGTTGGATGGAAATATATAGTGTAATCAGGCATTCCTGATTGCTTAGTTCCTTATAGAAAGAAACCTCACTTCATTTTAGATGTTGCTCATTCAATTATTTCTAATCTCTAAGTGCAAAGAACTCAAATCTAAATTTGTTAGAAAAACAAATTATACACAGTATATACTTGTACAGTACTCTCATTTGAACAGTATAATAAGCAAAGTAAAAACATATATTTTATGCAAGATTACAAAATGCAAGTCAATGCAATAAAGAGGACAGAAAAATGATTTAATGTGTGTAATGTTTTGATATGACTTATGAAAATATTTTTCCAGGAAAGCTAATCTGCCAACGTATGTTTAGTTTTTTGTCAATCAAGTATCATAGCTCTTAATATATGCTAACAAAATTAAAACTGTTTTTTTGGAATGTAATATATTTTTATTTTGATTGGTTCTTATATTTTTATTATTATAAATCTTGTTTATCTCTGCAGTACCAGATTCCCCGATCGTAATTACTGAAGAGTGCAGTGTAGAAAATAATAGCGTTACAATTGCCTGGCAGCCACATCCTTCCAGCTGGGTCGAAGGTTATGTGTTGGAAATTGATGATGGCAAAAGTGGTGAATTCAGGGTAAGTTGATGATGGTGGTGATGGTAATAATGGTAGTTATGGTGATGGTAATGAAGTGGATGATGGTTGTGGTTGATGATAATGGTGGTGATGGTAATGATGTTGGTCTATCCTACTCATGGTGGTTATCCTGTTGATGTTGGTTATCCTATTGTTGTTGACGATGGCAATGATGGAGTGATATGTTAATATGATGGTCGGGATGACAATGGTAATGATGATAGTGATGGTAATTATGGTTATGGTATGGTAATGATATTGGTTATCTTAATGATGTTACTGATGGTAATGATGTTGGTAATGATGGTGGTAATGATGGTATGGTAATATGATGGTCATGATGACAATGGTAATGATGTTGGTGATGGTATGGTAATATGATGGTTGAGATGACAATGCTAGTGTTGGTATGATAATATGATGGTCGATGTGACAATGGCAGTGATGTTGGTGCTTGTAATGATGAATGGTGATGGTCTTAATGATGTTGGTGATGGTAATGATGGTGGTGACGGTAATGATGTTGGTGATGGTAATGATTTTGGTGATGCTAATGCTGTTGGTGATGATAATGGTGGTGGTGATAATGGTAATGATTGTATACTGATGTAATTAATATTGGTGATGATAATGATCGTAGAGATGACAGGAAATTTAATGACATTATTTACTCATTGCAGGAAGTTTACTGTGGTAAAGAGACCATCTGTACTGTTGACGGACTGCATTTTGACAGCACATACAATGCACGTATCAAGGCCTACAACCACGCAGGAGAGGGAGATTACAGTGAAACAATCTGCCTACAGACTGCTGAAGGTAAGGATATGATCTATGTGGTTGAGACTCTCATGCACAGCTTAGCTTGTAGATTGGAAGATATTTATTAATTGTTATTAATCTGTGACACATAGTTTTTCATTAAAATTGTTCTGAAGAATTAATTATAAGTGCAGTACTAATTTTTTTTTTAAATGTCAGTTTGTTTACTTAAAATGTCAGAATGAAACTGAATTGGATAAAAAAAAGATGTTTTTAGCATTGTTATGATAAAGTTTTATTCATTTTTTTCTTTCAAGTTGCATGGTTTCAACTTGACCCCAGGACAACCCATGCTGACATCATATTCTCCAATGATAACATGACAGTGACCTGTAGTAGCTATGATGACCGTGTAGTCATGGGCAATGTAGGCTTCTCCAAAGGTGTGCATTACTGGGAGATAACAATCGATCGATATGACAACCATCCCGACCCAGCATTTGGTGTTGCTCGCTATGACACCACTAAGGAATCGATGCTCGGAAAAGATGATAAATCCTGGTCAATGTATATAGATAACAATCGCAGCTGGTTCATACACAAAAATGTTCATTCTGATCGTGCCGAGGGTGGTATATGTGTGGGCTCGGTGATTGGCGTTTTGTTGGATCTCAACAGGAGGACGTTAACCTTCTTTGTGAATGATCAGCGGCAGGGACCAATAGCTTTTAGGGATTTACAAGGCGTATTTTTTCCAGCCATAAGTTTAAATCGCAATGTGCAAGTAACTGTCCACTCAGGATTAGAACTCCCTCCCGATCTCGATACATATTGAGTTTTTTTTTTATGTTTCTTTAAAAAAAAAAAAATATTTGACTTAACTTGTCATTCCAAATTACAATCTGTGAGAGCAGTGCTTCTAAAAATAGTTTATAACTAACATGTTGAAAACTGTTTGGTTGTTTATCATAAGACATCACCATGGCTCCAGTGTTGATGTGGTTTTTTAAATCCTCCTCTGTGTTATGCTAACGGCTTAATATTAAGGCCGGCTTATAGAATAGATAGAATTATCGATTAATCTTCAAATTTGAGTGCCATAAATATAAAGGACAAAGCCTTGCTGTTTGTTATGAGAGCATATATGGTATTTTTTCCACATGTAATATTTTGCTAGGCTGCTAAATAAAGATTGGAAAATTAAATTACCGGTATTACTGTGTTCATTTAATGTTTATAAAAATTTAAAAATTGTCTTAATTATGTAGTTTTATTTCTTGTATATATTTTCTGATACTTTTTAAGTGAGAGCAAGAATTGTACTGTGTTTCATAATGTAAATTCTATTTACTTTGTTATTATGTAATAATTACTACAAATAGTACCGATCTTGTGTAGAAATAAAAATAATATTTGATATTTTATTTTCTTTGTATATAAAACAATACTTAATTCTCAAATGTTTGGGAGAGTATGAAATTTGATCAACATATTTACAATGTAAATATTGTATATTTAGACAGTATAATTTCTTTTATTTATATATTTAATTAATACCATACTTCTACATTTCATTAATCAAAATTTATTATTGCTGTAATATTTTAAAATAATTGATACTGTGTATGTTGGAGGCTGCTATATAAATCCAACAACTTAAACCATTTTTTGGAAAATAAAATTTTGCTTTTTCCCCCCTAAAATATCTTACCATATTATATCACATTTACAGCTTATTGTTATTGTTGCTATTATTAATAATATAATTATTATAATTATTATTGGTATTAGTGATTATTTTTTGTACTACTATTATTATTTTCATTATACTATATGTTATATTACTTTCAAATTATGCTTTATTTTTTCCAATTTTAGAATCTTGTTATGTTAACATGTTCTATTACATTCATATTTAATTAGTTTCAAATTAATTAGAAATTAATTATTAAAATATGCTATAAATGTGAAATGGTCTGCTAATAAAGTCGTGTAAAAATATTATTAGTTTATTACCCAATCTACGCTGGAAAAAAAGATGAGTTAGGGAGGCTTGTTTGCTGGTACCTTGATTTTCAAAGTAAAACACGATTGAGGTAATACAAACAATATCTACTAACTAATATATAATTTTAAAAATGGAGGGGAAAAAAAAATTTTTTTTTCAAAAAAAAAAAGTTTTTCTTCAGAAATATTTTTTTTCAGTACCATAGAAGACATGCATGCAAGGGTGATAAACTAATAAACATTTTTATTTGGCCTAAGCTCTATGTCTAATAATGCACAAAATAGTTAACCTATTATTTGAAATTATTTGCTATTCAGTATTACAATATTAACTAAAAACACTTTTCCATTTTAAATATTTCAACAAGATTGCAATGATTTTAGAATGGAAGAAAATACTATCGGAGATTGAGAATATAAAATAATAGAAATTTGCGTAAAATGAAAAGATTTATTTTATGAAAACCATTATTAATTAATATTATTGAAATAATGTATTTTGATTATGATTGCCATAAAATTTTCCACAAACAAGTGGACATTCTTGATTACATTTTTAATGCGCATTGAACTCTTGTAATATGTTAAGTGGAATGTTAACGACTGGACAAGATGAGACATAGGTATTAGTCATTGATGCTCTATCAGCTAACATACGTAGTTGTAACTGATCTGAGAAATTTTTCAACACACGTGTTGTCTCAAAAACGTACGTGTTTGCGTATGTTTCAACACTGTCGTTTTGTGGTACTTTAGCTACAATCTCCAAGGGGTGGGGCTTTAGTGGAAAGGTCCGTTAAAGAAACTTGAAAATTCCGAAAGAGGAAATCATTATAACAAAATGGTAGATCTGTAAATTTTTAAGTGTCATAAGGGATGTGTGTTTGTTATTGCTGTGCTGATCGTGTTTGCTATTAAAATGTCACAAGTACTGAAAGCAAAAAAAAAAAGTGTGTGTTTCTTGGTTAAATCGTATGTTTTATGGATCTTGGTTTATCTCCAAGTTAACATGCATCATTATCATCATCATTTTGATGTGTTATGTTGAAAAGTCAATAACTTTCATACCATTGTTACTTCCATAGAGTTTATTAGCACCTCGCTGGTATACAGTGTCTTTAAAATATACCCCCAGCAAGCACAAAATGTTCTTACAACGTTCGCAAACGTTGCAGTTAGGTATGTAACAAAATAACGTTTGCACAATGTTGTAAGAATGTTCAAACGTTGTGAGGTTGTGAAATTAGGTTATAAGCATGTACATGTGGTTCTACAAAATAACGTTTTATCCCCAAACTTTAACGTTCTTATAACGGAATATTGTCAGCTGGCCCATTCGTATTTATTTGAATAAATGCCCCATTGTTGTGAAGGGTTTTCTAGCGGAGTTATATTTGAGTGAATTGTTTATTCGAGGGAGGCGTTTCTTTTTTGGTGTAAAATTGATACGTATAGTAGTCAAACAAACGCCCTTTAATTTTACTGAAAATACATAATTACCATAAAACTACAATACATAATTACCATAAAAATGTGTTATATTATGATCATAAAGACATATTGATCCCAATCGGGTTAGGCGAGATTTTTTTTATACTTTGTTTAGTGAATATACCCGCAAATATTGATGATTTTGAATAAAAATAAAAGTTTATTTTTGGCTAATTAGTGTACCCGCTGCTACAAGAAAATGGAAATTTCAGAAAATAAGCATTTTATTATGCCCTCATCTGCCTTGAAATCTCCAAAGATAGGATATGTATATTTCTTCCTAATTATATAAATTTAAAGCATTTAACCATCCCATTACTTCACTGTTTACATTTAACAATAAAATTTTGTTTTATTTTTTCCTCCGTCTTGATGTTTTGGGCAAAAGTATTTGCTAAATAAGAAAACAAATCTTAATCTTTTTTTCGCCCTCATCTGATAATATTTAAAAAAATAAGTTTGCGAAACAAGGAATAAAAAAAGTCCAGCCTTAGAAAAAATATAGTAGAACATTAATAGAATGGAATGCTTCCATTGGATTTGTTTACAGTCATTTAGGGGGTCGTTTATTCAGAGAAAAATATACGCTTTGGGGCGTTTATTTGAGGAAAGCGTTTATTACAAATGAAGCTCTAGAGGGTGCGTTTATTCGTGGAAAATGTTATAAAACATAGGTAGGTCTCTACTGATGATTAAATCTTGATAATAATAGAGGCTGCTATCTACTGTATCATGTATATGAATTAAATACAATTTATTGTACTCAAATAATGACGTCCCAGATATCTTAGCAGATTTCCATTTGTTTGCGCACTAACACCATGGCTCGATTCACGCCGATAGAGAAAATATAACGTATAACAGGCGCCCCAAGTCTTCCAGAAGTCGCGAGAATCTCCCGGAAATCGGGACAGCCTCCTGCACTCCTGCCAGCAACGAAGAACCTCCTGGAAAGAAAACGCATCTGCCGCAAATTCATATTATTTGCATATTTTTACTGCTTCAGTATAAATAATGTCTCACAGAAGTCTGGATGATACATACAACCATGCGCATCAAAATATAAATTACATTATTTCTGTTGAAAGAACATTGAAGTTGACAAACACAAGATAACAGAGAGCAAAAAACAACACTCAGTTGGCCAGCCGGACAGAATTGCCAAGTGAATTGAATCACTGCCTAGAGGCTCTCCGATGCCAATGATAACAAATTAAATATCATAAAATATTCAAGTAAAAATAGGCCTATCAATAAAGTTCAATATATTAAAAAATATAAATGTACAAAATCATCAATAAAATAAATAGTTTAAAAGATAAAAACATTAAAAATACAATAAAAATTGAAATTGAAACTAATGTTTAAAATGTTCAAATACTAGACTCGGAAATATGTTACTGTATCAATTTAATATAAACTAAATACAGTATAAATAAAGGGAAAAGAAGTTTTGAAGCTTCTTTTCTGTAGAAACATTAGCTACCCAATAGGTACAGTCGTATTAAAGAGTTCTCACTATTTCAACCAATCAGGATCATTGTTTCATATCTTTAGGTTCTTTGGTAAAGCATCCATCATGGCGAGTTCCAATCGACGTGTGTTGCCAGTAGATGATTCCAATATTACCTTCGAGACAAGCGAAGATGTTATTGTTACGCCGACATTTGACTCTATGAAAATACGAGAAGATCTTCTTAGGGGAATTTATGCATATGGTAAGATATAAAACATAGAAAACGTAATTAACTCTCGTGAAATGCTAGGCCGTCGCATCTCAAAAATGGATTCGGAATGACCAGAGCAGATAGGGCGACGGCGTCGGTTGGGCTTGCTGACAATAATGCCACTGATGCAGGCCTAGGCTAATAGAATGTGTTTTGAACGAGTGAATTATCTACTGTTCTTTTGATGAATATTGTTGTAATTAAATTGTAGGTAAATATACTTCAATTTTCCATGAAGCTGACGTGTTTGTATTTTGGTTGTGCAATAATTGATTAAAACATTTTTACCTGGTAAATGTGAGGCGTGAATGAATGAATGAATGCCATCCATTTGGGGCGCCAACCAATTCTGCTGCGAGGTATTTAATATCTAGAAAATCTGGAAATTATTAAAGTGTGTTTTGTTTGTATTATTAAAAAGTATTTGTGCTTTTTTAATGTTTACTGTATATATAGCCCTAAATGAAAATGAAATATACTATTATAAATAGTATTACTTTCATTTTAAGTCAATACATATATTTATTATATTGTAATAGTATTAACATATTTGTTGTCATTCAATTAATCAAATTGACAGAAAATGTACAGTACAAAATGTGTTCCATACATTGCAACATAGTTTTTATTTTCCATTTAGGATTTGAGAAACCTTCAGCCATTCAACAGAGAGCAATCAAACCTGTAACGAAAGGCAGAGATGTTATTGCACAGTAACTATACTTTTGATTCAATTCTTGCAGTTATTTTCACTAACATATGTGGCTTTCTCAACAAACTAATATCTAAGCATTTTCATGTTCATTCTTCCATTGAAATTGTCGAACAATATATGTATGGACCACTACACTCCTCGATCTGTCAAATCAATTTAGATAAAACCAAAGATCAAGAAACACAAGACAGACTCTCACATTGCAAAAGTGAAGCAGAAATACATAGTATAGCTTTTACACATCTCCAGACATATCCAGCACCCTTCTCTTTTCCAATAAAAAAATGACATGACAATTTACGTTGAGTTTGTTTAACTCCAGTCGTAAATGGCGCCTTATTTAATAGAGCGCCGCATATAGCTAGTGACAAACAAACAAAGTTACTGTATATTAGTATGGTACACCCAGCATTCATTTTGGTGTCTTGTGTTTCAAATATCTTTGATAAAACATAAAGACACCAGGGTATGTGACTGCCATTTCAAATTCTTTTTGTAATGAAATTGGAAGTGTTGGTCATCAAATTGGGCTTTTTTTTCTCATTATTACTTAATTTTTCCCCCCATATTACTGATTGATTGGTCAGTTTGTGAGAGAGCCACAATAACTAGTATTTTTTCATACCATTAATTGTGAATAGATTGTAACTTTTCTATTTAACCATTCTGCACAGTATTAATATCCATCTACTCAACTGGCTATGATGATTAACTTACACTTCCATGGCAATGACAAGTATCCCATGATGCATTGCTTGATTTCACTTTACTAACTGAGCTAGTTGATCTGGTAATCAATTGGTACCTTTATTTTCAATTTGTAACTATGGTAATAATCTGAATAATCAACACTTTTTGTGAATCACATATGTACACAATGTTTTCAGTCATTTTAATCGTAACTTCAACCGTTGTTTTTCCACATGATTTAACGTCAAAATAAATGTTCCTTGTGTTATCTGTAAAAACGTATGGTAATGTCCTGATAAAAATTAAAGTTGAATCGTGTCTGGTTATTTAATTTCACAGGGCACAGTCTGGTACAGGTAAAACTGCTACGTTCTCCATCAGCATT
The DNA here is from genome assembly GCF_011630105.1 of Anneissia japonica. Taxonomy (NCBI): domain Eukaryota; kingdom Metazoa; phylum Echinodermata; class Crinoidea; order Comatulida; family Comatulidae; genus Anneissia; species Anneissia japonica. The sequence goes on along the minus strand of NW_022733259.1, from coordinate 2,392,461 downwards.
CTACAGATGCTAGATACGCAAGTGAGGGAGACGCAAGCACTTGTGCTGTCTCCGACGCGTGAATTAGCAGTCCAAATTCAGAAGGTTGGTTCTCTTTCAATTGCTATATTTGATTTTATTCGAGAAAGGCCACCGGCCCATAGAGTAACAATGTTAGAGTGAAGCAACCTAAAGAAACTTATTTAGGTTTTTACTAAAGTAGACTTGAAAACTTCCAAGGTTAACCCAGTTGTGATATTCTCCTCGATACATTAGTCTTTGTAAGTATTCTATGAAGCCCAGTACATAACCTAAAGTATTATATATAAGTAGGTGGCAAGTCGAGTGGCCAATTGGTAAGCCAGTGGCGCCACTAACTACAGCCTTAACATCAGCACTGGTTCAAGTTCCTTGCACATGCTTCGGTTGGTAGAACCAAGTCTTCTCGGATAAGGACTTGAAATTGGATGTCCAGTGTACACTTCTGGCTTGTGTGCACTTTAAAGAACCCATTGCATCTTTTGGAAGAGTAGGGTGTTACCTTGATGCTCTGGTTCATTTCCGCCCCTGTCATTGTGGAATAATGTGAACATGTATCTGCTATAAGCGTCTCTTTACGGTCGCTAGGTAGTCACAGACCACGCCCATACGCAATTCAGCACAATGACGCTAAGAGTTATGGGTTATTCTACCTTCATAAATTTTTGAAAAAATGAAAAACATGAATAATTATTGTTTAAATACTATGATATATTTTTAATCTTGGTATGAACATGACTAATGTCTGCTATAAACGTCTGTTTACGGTCGCTAGGTAGTCACAGACCACGCCCATACGCAATTCAGCACAATGACGCTAAGAGTTAAGGGTTATTCTACCTTTCCCATAATTTTTTTTTTAAATGAATAACATTAATAATGATTGTTTAAATATTATGTTATATTTTTAATCATATGAACATGACTAATGTCAAATTTTAAAATAGAACATCCCTTTTGAGTTGATTTTATTATGTTTATGGTGATTGTTTATTATTTGTTTTTTGACAGGTTGTGTTAGCTTTAGGTGATTACATGAGCGTACAATGCCACGCCTGTATCGGTGGAACAAGCATAGGAGAGGATATTCACAAACTAGACTACGGGCAGCACGTGGTGTCTGGAACCCCTGGCAGAGTTTTTGGTATCCTTAATAATAATTACTATAGTAATAATAGATATAAATTTGTTTCATTTATTTAGAATTTATTGCCAAAAATTATTTTTAAAGGCTAGCCTAGCATTTGAGTTCCTTCAAATAGATGCTGTTGCTGACAGCCCTAGATTTCTACAAACCTTTAAAGATGATTCATAATTTTTTTTTTTAAATCAGTTTTTAACAGTAATGTGGAAGTGTGTGATTTGAAAACTTAGGGGTAGTAAAAGAAATCTATGGCTCGAGACTTAAGAAGGTAGAAGTGATGAGTTACTAATCTTGTGTGCTTTTTAAAAATAATGTGATTTTACAATGTTTGGAAAGTTTATGCTGAAAGAAGCAGCCAGACTCTGGGTGAAAAATATTTTTTGTATGTTGTATAACTGATTTTTCTAAGACATAAAAGTATGTTTGATGAAAAACTGGGGAACGATTAATGAGATACAGATTTTTGAATATTAAAAAACTAGGGGGGAGAAGGTGGTTATGCCCCTTTTCCCCAGTTTTTACGTATTCAAAAACGAAATTTTCTGTTCAAAAACACCCATTTCATGTCTAAGAAAAATCAGTTGTACAACATAGATTTTGTTCTGCGGTGCCTGGCCTTAAAGTGGAAATGAAATCTGTGAGCATGATACCTGGAAAACTGGAGGTGATGAGTTCAATACTACTTCGACACATTTAGTTGAGTACTTAGACTCTTTGTCCATATTTGTCTCTTTCACTTGAGAATATAATGGAATGCAAGTGATGTACTGTTAAATGTGTTGGCACTCTGAATGCACTATGAAATACTCCCCAAAGAGCTAGTATGGAAAAGTCCCCAGTGAGCAATAGAATTTTCACAATGTGCCTGTTTATTTATGTGTCATGAAAACATTTATAGTACATACTAATACAAAATACAGTGTATAGATTTTTAAACATAGATAGAAAATTAAACATCCCAATTATGTGTGTATGTGTTTTTTGTTTTTTTTTGTTTTTTTTTTTTATCTATCCTGTCACTTTTAATTACTTTGTACAAAAGGAGAACTTAGAATAAAATTGTTTCTCCGATTAAAGACCACATTTGGGACTGGAGTTTCTGTGATCTTTAGCTGCTTTGGTCTCAAATTAAGATAAGATAAGATAAAAGACATTCATTAATTTGGACCACAGAACACTGGTCTTTAAATGGCAGTAATCTTTAATTGCAAGGGTTTTTAATTAGAGAGACCTGTATATTATAAGATAAAATGAGCCTCACAAATCAGAATTATTTTTATTTAATAGTGAGTTTCTTCAAAAATATCATGAGCTCAAAAGCTTAGCACTAATTACTTTTCTGGTAAAATCAAATCTATTTTATTGTATGCTACAAAGTCAAACAGAATAAAAAAACATATTGTACACTTTTACAACATGTAGATAATTGGCACTGACTTGTAATATATCTGACGCAAAGATTGCGATGTTTACTTTGTACATACTGTATATTTTTTTACCTTCATCAACAAAATATCAGACATGATCCGAAGGCGACACTTACGAACAAGATCCATCAAGATGCTGATTCTTGATGAGGCCGATGAAATGTTGAATAAAGGTCAGTGATTTGGCGAACTACATTTAATGACAGTGATTGATCAGGTCTCCTCACATATTACCCAGAACTTAGATATAAATAAAGAAAAAGTATGCTTTTGGAACAGGTTTGATGTTCATCTGGATTTAATCAGATATCTGATTTTATATCATTTCTGATACAAAGAAAAATAATAAGATTTTTGTTTCCTCCTGGTTACCTCCATTATCAGATTTCTGATGTTATGCCATTTCTGATGATACAAAGAAAAAAAATTGTATGGTCCTCTCTTTACTTGTAGTTTTTTAGTGGTTTTTTTTACACTTAAGTTCTGTCATTTTTTCCTTTGTATATTTGAAAAATTAGAAATTATTAATATTATTTGTTGTTTTTGTATAAAGTCATATTAGTATTATTTATACTATATTATTAATATTAATTATATTTTATGAAAACAAATGAAATTATTTGAGTATTTCCTATATATTAGCAATATTATTAATATTAATATTGTTACTATCTATATAATTAATATCATTATTTACATCACTGTATTAAAATATTGAAAACAATATAATATTGTCATTTATATTATTGTCATGAATATTGTTATAATTATTTTTGTTATTCTTTGAGCTGTTATTTTCATTATTCTGTATTTTTGCAGGTTTTAAGGAGCAGATCTATGATGTGTACAGGTACTTACCGCCAGCAACACAAGTGGTTCTGTTCAGTGCTACACTGCCTCACGAAATCCTTGAGATGACACACAAGTTCATGACAGACCCAATCAGGATCCTGGTCAAACGGTAGGTTACCAGCTCCTCTCAAAGTTTTTCTCTCTTTTTTGTACTTTCTTATCTTCTGATATGACCTGACACTGCAAACCGGGTCTTGGTCTTGTTGCATCAAAGAACACAAATGTGATAAAATCTCCCATCATCTTTATGTAAAACATACTATCTCCATCAGGATTCGAACCTAAGTTTACCATTCTGATGCTCTACCAACTGAGCTACAAGTTCAAGCTTGTATATTCCCTTAGATAATCTCTTTAAGACACTTTTCTGAAAGGTATTACATAATATATAACATTTTGATATATCACATGGTATCTTTGGTATGCAGGAATTTTAATATTTTTTATTGGTTCAAAAGTACTTTTGGAAAATTTGCTTTTCATTGCTAATGCTACATACATATAGTAAAAAAAAGTAGATTTTACTTAAATTTATGTAATAAATTGAAACAAAAAAAAAAACAGTTAAGGTTTAAACTTATTGCAAATTATTATCAGGTACACAACTAAGAATATTGCACAATTTGATAGTCTAAGCATCCATTAGTATATAGATATAATTAACTTCCTACAGTGATGAGTTAACTTTGGAAGGCATCAAGCAATTCTTCGTAGCTGTTGAACGCGAGGAATGGAAGTTCGACACGCTCTGTGACCTCTACGACACCTTAACCATTACACAGGCTGTTATATTCTGCAACACAAAGAGAAAGGTAGGACATACAATTCAGCAATGAACATAGTGTAGAAATAGATATTAGCCTATGGGAATTGTGGATGCGAATACATTACTGAAATTGCTGTGTTTACCAAGCTATTAGTGTAAGGTGGTATCTAGGTTAGGTGTCATATCTTGTCTGTAAAAAGTTTTAGAGAAGATATTACAAAGAATTATCAGCTTTCTCTAAGAACACTGTCTTGAAGAAGAAAATTTTGTGCTTAATTTTTGGTTATTCTTGGATTGCGTTTTATAAGTGATTATAATTTTTATCCTAAAATTTTGTAAAAATAATCTAAAGTAATTAAAATTCATGATTAGTGTATAAATAAATATTTTATTTGCCCATCTTCCACCCTGCCCCTAACTCACTAAAAAAAATAGGGGTGGAAAAACAAAAAAACTTTAAAGTTTTTTTTCATATGTTTTTTTCTTTAAAAATAAAGAAAAATATAAGTGAATTTATCATTATTTTTGCCAGATGCCCTACAAATTAGTCTAAATTTGTTGTTTGATGTAGGATATTACCATTCTAGGCCTCTGTGGGTTATTTTTATTCCATCTGATGAGTACTTAAAAAAGAAAATAAACTTTTTCCACCCGCCCCTATTTGTCATTTAAAAAAAAAGAAGGGCAAATAAACAATTTATTTTATTTGGCCTAATATGATTGTTTAGTAATATTTCTTGATATTTTATAGTATATTCCACCTAAATTCATTAAATGATTATTCTGGTAATAGATACATGATCAATTATATTATTTTTATTTATTTGAAATAATTTAATAGAGGATGACCCATTAAAGCCTAAATGTCACTCTACGATTTATTTGTTACTCTTGAGAAAAACATGTTTGTATGATGTAATATTTGAACCCAGGACCTGGGATTTGTAGGCAAGGAACCTTGCCATCAAATATACATAAACATACTGTAGTATAGTCTACCATATATATTTATTTGTGCATGTAAAAAAAAGCTTGTGTTACAGTGGCAAAAAATTAATTTGTTTTGAACCATGAAACTAATTTTTTTCTTCAAAAAGCATTTACACGTTAGAATCATATCATAGAGAAGGGACACTAGCTTAGAAATTGTTAGTTGTAAAATCAAAATAAAATAATTATGCGTTGTTTACTACTTTAAAATAGGTTGATTGGCTGACGGAGAAAATGAGGGAAGCAAACTTCACAGTGTCATCGATGCATGGAGACATGCCTCAGAAAGAACGTGACGCCATTATGAAAGAGTTCAGAGCCGGAGCTAGGTAAGAACAATATTTAATAAAAACAAAAGAAAGTCGTTCACCTCATAAGCAAGTGCCTCTTGGGTCCATACCATAAAGATTAGTCAATTTAAGATGGTTATCAAAATATATTTCTTCCTAGCATTTTACAACTTATTTTATGAGCAGGGGTGTTCACAAGTTCAACTAGATAATAAAACTGTAGTATAAATTGATACAAACACTTCTATTTATCTATATTTATATTCTCAATTTAATGACAATGTTGGCTTTTAAAAAATAGATGTGATTTTACTATAATAATAATTTATAGTGTTATATTTATACAACAGTGCCTGCACCAATATTACAATAAAAATTGTTCACATGCTACTCACAATTAAAATCTATGATCTATTGACCAATAATAACTCATAAAAATTATTGAATACAAATAAAAACAGGTAGCATCTTGTGTTGAATAACTATTTTTTTATTTAGAGACACAAGCTTTCGCTAGCTGAAACTAGCATCCTTAATACAGTAAAAATTACTTTGAAGTAATTATTCAGTTTGTGTAAACCTTTGAACTTCATTGTCATACTTCTATAAAGCTCTCTCAAGATTATCAAATTTTATTTGACAAAAAACTGTTGTATGCACATATATAGTCATGATGTGCCCATATATAGTCATGGTGTGATGCAATATGATAGTGTGGGCAGGAGTTTACAGATTGAAGACAATATGTGTGATCAGACTTGGTGTGTGAAAGAGATGCAAGTGGTTTTATGAGATTTTTCTGAAATAAGCACTACAATTTTTTCTCTTATCTTGTTTTAGTCGTGTGTTAATCACAACCGATGTATGGGCTAGGGGCATAGACGTGCAACAAGTGTCTCTGGTTATAAACTACGACTTACCAAACAATCGTGAGTTGTACATCCACAGGTAAGTGAAGTAGTTGTGGTTTTTATCCCTATAATTGAGGCATGCCATCCCAAAACCAACATACTGTTGCTAACTGTTAAACTGAGTAATTGTTGTGCATAGGAATATGGAAATATTGTAATACTTTAGAACATAGAAGCTGTGATACTTTTACTTATACCTATGGTAAGACCCTTTCAGTAAATGACCCTTCTTTTTAAAGCTTATCATCAGTTTTTATTTTTTTGGCCCTTGATGCTGGTTTTAGATGGAATGCCCCAATTATCATTGTCATAATTATCTACTCTATTTTATTCTTGGTTTTGTAAAGGAATTTTCAGTGTCTTAATTCAAGTATTATACTTCAGATACGATCCATTTACTTAAACTGTGTGTATTTGTATTGTGTGGTTTTTATCTCTACACATGTCATAATTATTAATCTTTTTTATTCTTGGTTTTGTAATTAACTTTGAATGTCTTGATTCAAGTAATAGAGTTGAAATCCAGTCCAATTACGTAAACTGTAAATATATGTATGCATGTTTGCTAAATGTCTCCAATAACTCTTGTTCTTAGGATCGGTCGTTCAGGACGTTACGGCAGGAAGGGTGTTGCAATCAATTTTGTGAAGAGCGATGACATCAGGATTTTACGAGATATTGAGCAATACTACAGTACGCAAATTGACGAGATGCCAATGAATGGTAAGATTTTATACAGTGTCTTAAAGCTAAGCTTATCACCGTTGCGAGTTGACTTGACTCAACTAACTGACATCAGTTGACTTCAGCTAGTTGCCGGTAGCGCTCATGTCAACTTTCAATCGCAGCCATGCACATACAAGCAGCTGGGTAGGACTAGTTGCCCAGAGCGCTTATGTTACTTTGCTGTTGATTATATCTACAACTAGCTGACATGCAACGATACTATAATTTAGTACAACTGCAAAAAACTGATTTATTTGTCAGTGGTTAAATTTATTATTATATGTAAGTGTACAGACACTACAATTTTTTTTATACAAGATTTAAAGAAAGGGGATACTGAGTATACAACTGCCAATTCAGATTGGAGATCTCTTTCCTTTTTTCAGTTTCCTCTGCAAGCGCTTGAACATTTACTTGTTTATGTTTAGGTTTATTTCTAAAAGAAGAAAAGCATTATTAAACTTTGAAAGTTTTGATGTATATAATGAATGTTTTGTTCATAAAATTATACTTAGTGTTGCTGTTTCTTTTTATAATTTCTAGTTGCTGATCTGATCTAGATTTTTATGATGTTGTTTACCAGTCTCCCCACAAGTCATCTACCGGTCATTTACCAGTCAACGCAGGTCATCTACTGATCATCCTACTTTAACAACCTAAGATTTCCAAGTTGTTATTAATTTTTTTTGTACATATGTTTAGCAAATATTTTATTTTGCTTTTCTCCACAATTTTACAATCTTGGTACAATATGCTAGACCACAAATTATGTAGGGATTGAACCGTGGTCTATATCCTACCAAATAAACCACTTAAACTGATTATAGTACAGTAACTTGCATAGCATATTTAGGTTTCAATATTTATACACCTTGTTTAGGTAAGGTTTTCATATCAAGGTGTATACTTCCTCTAATATTTGATAAAGGTATGGATGTTCATTAATTTTGACATTATGTACTTACAGAAAGGCATTTTTTTTTCCTGACAGTTCAATTTCCTTTTAATAAACATTAACTGTTAGCATTATTTCCTTTCATGACATAATTGCAGGCAAGAACAAAATTATCTCACGTTTCATTTACTTATGTATCACAACATATTTGGATACTACATTTATAACTTTTTTTTAATAAAAAAAAAGCAGTTTATGCCAATTAATGTTCTTCATGAGTTGAATATGTTCACAGTGAAAAAGCAGCAGTACCTGGTTGAATTTCCTTTTCTGATAAAATTACTGTATGAAAATAATTTGTAGACCCCTTTTCAATTTCATCTTGTACAGTTTTAAAATTAATCTTTTTGTTAGTGAAATGTATGTCATTAATTTCTATAGCCAATTTGGATTTGCATATTGAGGCAGTTTACTGTATCGATATAACTACACACTTAATATACTGTCATTCACCCTGGGGATGGATGCCCTTGTCCATCCCTGGGTTTTGGGTTGATACGACCTTATTAGTTTAAAATGATGGGGGTCAGTTGTGATTATTAATATTAGGGAAATTTCAAAATCACAATGTATAATGTAAGAAAAAAGACCATATTTAATTTAGCTAACTTCCTGGGTTTAACATCCTAAATGCAACATAAAATCAGTTCTGTTTTCTGCACTTAAATTTCAAAATAGTCAGAGCAAAGTGAGTAAATTGTATGTTGTGATTTTGAAAACTCATTGATAGCTTTTGCATCACATTTCAACATCTAGTCATTTTTTTTGTGTGAAATGTGCTGCAATTATAATTGGTGATAGCAGTAAGCAGTTTTTGATAAAATAAACGTGTATGTGAGAGTCTTAAATTATTGTTTGTTTTCCTTTCATAAAATGTGTGCAGTTGCATGAAAATTTTGGATACATGGGGAGCAGCAGAGATCAGCTATGAAATAAAATGTTTGTTTTCTGTACCTCATTTTTTGGGGCTTTCCTGAAATTACTGATATAGTACTACCAGTAATAATATTGTACAATTAATACTGTATACCATTACAATTGATTTGCTTATTTGGAGTTACAACAGGATACGTAATTCAACTGTACATTTTCTAATGTTAATCTAAACAAATAGATTTTTTCTGACCTGATCTTTGATGATAGTTTTGTTTGAACTTTACGTTTTTTGTAATGTGTTATATATTTACTTGACAGCCATGTTATAATCAATTCTCATTAACATGTTCAGGAGGAAAAGTAGTCGGTTATGTTGTCTATGTATTCTACATGCTGCAACAGTCCTAAATGAATAGTATATTTTTATTTATAATTTGACTTTTATAACGTTTAATGTCAACAAGGCATTTAAGCAGATCTAATTATTATCCCCCTGGATCAAACACAGAACACATACTCGGTTCTGACAAGAATTCAGTTTGTAATCAGCACATTGTTTGAATCTACCCGGTACTCTCTTGTACTCGCACCCGAGTGAAGACTAGATACGTAAAGTGTCTTGCCCAAGGGTAAGCAAAATTCACAGCAAGGGATTGGACCTCCGACCTCAATGTTGAGAAGCATAACCAAATCAAGGCTAAATGGCTCCTACATCAGTGGCATATCTAGAATTTTTTGAAGTGGGGGTGCTTGATGATCTGTTGAGGGACGCCAACTCTCAAAAAAATGTGATTTTTAACTACTTGACCATGATTTTTGGGGGAAAGAGTAATACAGTATTTGGAGGGGCATGCAAACCCCCTTCGATACACCACTGTCCTACATTTGTGAACGATTTAAGTATGTCTACTGCAGTGTAATTTGATATTTTTGACTAAACATATTTTGTGGCAAATTGCTACCAAGGACGTTTAACTGAATGTGGGGATGAAGTGAAGGATGGGGAAGGGTTATTTATTGCCATTTTGTTGCAATCCATCTTTTATTCAGCTTCATATTTTCTTATGTATTCCAAGTTGAGATAAAGAAATACATACACTACACAAAACTAAACTATTTCTGTACAATCCAACTGGAATGTACAAACTTTATTGAAAATACTTTCCAAACAAAAAAAAAAAGATAATTTTATATTTTTACACTTTTTAAAGGGTTCAAGTCATTTTCCTGTTGACATTATATACATTTCATATAACACAAACTTCGATAAAAACAACAACATAATGGGTGAAGTTTGATTATGTTTACTTTCAAGTGGATTTTATTATCTTATACTGTGATGTGTTTGGTTTAAAATACATAACATATCTTGCAATACAAATCTTCAGCTGTACAGAAGGATGGTTCAAAAGGAATATTTAGAATGTTTTTCTATATCATGGTTTAAATTCCTGCAAGTTAACAACAAAGTCTGATTTCTGATTTATTCATCATCGTCGTCGTCTTCTTCGACATCTTCCAGATCCTCTGCTGCTTCCATTGCTTCCCTTTGTGCTGCACGCAGAGCTGCCTCCTCCTCTGGGGTTGGATCTTCAGCCTCTGTGATTTCAGGGCCGCTTGGGAATTCCTCTTGGACAGGTGGTGGTGGAGGTGGGCTGTAGTTGTCTGGGGAATACTTGTGGCCATTACCAATGTATACATTCTCAAATTTCCTAGAGATGAAAAAAGAATTTTAGTTGTTTATACACAATAATTGGGTAAAAACTGCTCATAATAACTAACTTGTAGTAACTGTTTTGCTAGTTCGAAATCGCTTCACATTTCCCTTTTCATTTAAACACAATGATAAACAATATGCAACCTCCGTTACTTCCTGTCTGGTAAATCTTACTGAGGTTATCAGAGATGGTCGAAAGGGGGGCCCCAATCGAGACAACACTACTCTGGGGCTGGGGTCTGGGGAAAATGGCCCTGTGAAATTTTTGTTTTCTAAGCGCTCGAAAATAACCTCTAAGGCATTTTGGACAATCAATTTTCTTTCTTTTTTTTTTTAATTTTCCCCTGGTTACATGCTATAAAAAGCTCTATCAACACTACAGATTTGTCCATATATTGGTGTAATATGATATCATCATGCCCATATAAGGATGTAATACCCAAATATGGGTAAATCAGATATTCGCCACAGAAAATTTGACAGTGTGGACAAAGCACTTAAGTAAGCTAGCAAGATTTTCTTACAATTTTTCTTTTGTGATTTTTTTACAACTTGTAATTCTACAGTGTTAACCAGCCACTGCCTTTTCAGACACTTTCTATGCACTTGCATTAATATTCTAATAACATTTTTTAAACCAACTTACTTTTCTGTTCCGAAAGCAAAAGCTCCAGGCCAGAGATTTGATTGGATAATAGCAATCGCATATTGCGGTACCAAAGTAGATGACAAGCGAGCTGTCCATGGAGGGATTGTGTCAATCTCTGCCAAAGAAAGAAATATAAAAAAATCTCTATTAATTCTACACAATCTACAATTGTTGAATAAACCTTGGCGTAAAAATATGATGCAACCATTTTTAGAAGATATTATGATGGTAATGTACCAGATCACTTACCAACATCCTCAGAAATCGGAGTGAGAACGGCTGGTCCAATTTCTGGTTCAGGTTCATCTGGCTCCTCGCGTTCCTCCTCATCCTCCTCATCTTCAAAATCATCCTCTTGTGGTTGTATTGGATTGAACCAAGAACAGCGACCCTAAAGCAGAAAACAAGAATAGATTAGAACTTTGGAGGCAGGAATCAGCCTAAACATGCAACCTATTTATATTACAGTATATCATACACTGCTGAACTATATAATTAGCTATATTTAAAATCATCCACAGAACATGAAAATAGTGCCTCATTTCAGGATTATTAATATTAAGTTGGGTACACTTGGCACTGTCTGCTACGACCATGAAGACCACTCTCGTCGAGCACTTGGAAACCGCACTGGTCAAGTACTCACGCAGTGCAGAGGTGGATTCGTCAGCCGACAGTTGGCTGAAACAATGTGCGCCTGGCTTTAAGTTTGGATCGATAACTTACCTGAGGCAAGATGTGTTGTGCATGATGCACCCAGTTTGATAACGATGGGTCTACCAAGTCTTTCACTGGAATTCCCTCGAAGTCTGGATTTTCAATGAAGGTGTCTCGAGCTGAAAACAACATACATGAATATAAAAGGTAAATTAATGTAAAAAGGCATAAAGGGCACCACCATAATGAAAATAATTTAATCAACTGTAGTGAAACACAAACAAACATACAGTAGTTTATTTTTAGATCATTACTTCCGGGTCCTTCTCTGAACCTCCAGGGTGTTCAGATGACCACTGCCAGCGAGTTCACGTGCAATACAATAGTTGTATGTTGGACAGGTGTGGACGTGAACCATCCTGAGTTAACCCTGTTGGATGTGTGTGAAACCTTATTAAAATATGATTGGACAATAAACATTTCAACAATTACCTCCCTCCTCCTCTTCCTCCTCTTCTTCCTCATCAAACTGATAGTATCCTAGAGGACTGATCTGTGTGCCGGCGGAGATCCTGGCAATCTGAGCCCTCAAATAATTGGTTTCATTTCCAGGGAAAGGTGGGTAGCTAACAATCTGAAGTCAACAAGCATAAGAGAGCAATAAATAAGACTCGACCTTTCATGTTACATAACCCAAAATTAACATACACATTGCAGAGTTTTAGTAACCCTACAATGACCTCTTATGAACTGACAGTGACATCATAAACTTTGAGTTCATAATTAATCCTTTTATTCCTGTTGAAAAAATAAACATCCTTGACTTGGCTGCGATGAAGCAACATGATTGGCAGATCCTTCCATTTACAGCAGTATTTTAACTTTTATCTTAGCAAAATAGCAGTTTTTTTCTGATTTATTTAGGGTTTTTTTAAACAGCTACAAAACAGTGTACAATACAATAAACACAATGTATTACGTGATATACAAGTAAAAGACAATCACAGTCCTAAGAATGATTTGTTTCAAAAGCTGTTTAACACTTACTGGTGCATCTAGCCTGCCTGTCAGGAATTTTATGATCTGTCTGGCACATACGATCTGTGCAGGGGTCACTGGAGGTAGTTTTGTCCAAGGCTTGCCAGCTAAGATTATAATATAACAAACAATTTAATGAATAAAATTAACAAACTAGAAGAAGATCTAAAACACAAAAGTCTTAATGTTAGTGAAAAATATTTTTGCGTGTAAAATCTTTTCAAATACAAATTACACTAAATATTACAATAATTAATTCTTAATCAATTACTATGAAAACTCTTAATTTTTTATAACATGACTTATATCATATTTTAAATGTGATTATTTGTGTAATTGATTAATCAATGCATAAAAACAATCCACAAATTCTTGTAGAAATATATTTATTGATGTTAAAGACAATGAACACAAACAATAATAATCAACGTCAACTCAGTAGACAATTCAAACAAAAACAATTTACAAAAAAATATTATAACGACCAGGCCAAATCACAACATAAACAAAACTGCCTGTCTTAACAAACAGTATAGTCTACGAATACACTAAATCATGCGCGCTTCTGAACTGTTATTTTATGTGTTACTCCATGGCAATCGCTCTACACTCTTAATGATGCTACAGCATCTACAGTGACTTTATATAATTAAATCAATGTAATAAATAACACAATATTTCTTACGTTCATTGGTCACAAAGTAGACCTTCTTATTAGCTCCTGTACGGTTATCTTCCTTGGGTATGATGGGGGGAGGTTTGTAATCTGCTTTGGGTGTGTCATCTTCCTCTTGTTCCTCTGTAAAGCAAACCACAATATAATATTAAAACTTCATTAATAAATAATAAATAATATCCTGAATTAATATAGTGCCCAATGTCAAAAGGACCTTTAAGGTCTGTACATGAACAAAAACCGAAAAAATTTTGAGTTTGAAACAAATATAATCAAAGGAAAGTCAAGCAGTGACTTCCAACAGAAAGAGAAGGTAAATTTTGTATATAAATTTATTAACAGTACAAAGCAATACTGTTTATTATATTATATTATATTAACTAACTATCTGCCACTTCAAAATTAATTTTTCAAATTATGAGGCTAGAGTTGTTTCATTTACTTACCTCCCTCCCCCTCTTCTTCATCTTTCTCTGGGTCGTCTGCCTCATGTTCCTGAAGAGCAAAAACAGAAACAAAAATACATGAAATACATACGAGAAACAATGCAATTTATACAGTTATATTATCGCCAGTATTAATTTATTACTGTCAATATCATTATCATTGAATAATAGCTTATATATAATGTATTTAGCATAGATTTAGGTATACAGGTCTCCCTCCAATTAAAGACCACTTGTGGGACAAGCGTTTCCCCGGTCATTAGCAGCTTTTGTCTCTAATTGGAATAAAGATAAAACACATTTGTTCATTTTGGACCACAGAAGAGTGGTCTTTAATTGGAGGTAGTCTTTAATTCGTCGTTCACATCACAAACTAACACAATAAAAGTAGATTGTGTTAGTTCGTGAAATCACAGTAGCGCGTCAAAACGAGCGCGTATTGGTTGTCAAGCAATTTTGTATTCTTTACCACACAAAAAGTCCTTAACAACAAAAGCGCGTATTTTGACGCGCTTTCTTGATTTCACGAAGTAACACAATCTACTTTGATTGTGTTAGTTTGTGAGCGAAGGGGTCTCTAATTACAGGGAGACCTGTACTATTATTAATAGCAAACACATAAATATAATAACCTGTTAGTTAAGTGACAGTTAATTACTAAAATATACCTATGTTTTTATAATAAACATTTATAAGTTTAATAGAAAAAACAATTTAATTAATCTAAACTAAAAGATCAAAATGATTCCAACCTCCTCTTCTTCCTCTTCCTCTTCTTCCCCCTCCCTGTATTCAACTTCCGCTATGATGTAGTTCTGCTCCGTACCGAGTATCTTTCCCCAGAACCTGCAAGTCTGTAAGGGGTAGTTGTCCACTAGTTGTTTTAGGGCAAGGAAAATACGAATTGATTCCTCTCTGCTGATTCCAATCTGTAAAGCATTAAAAAAAAATGAATAACATTCAACTTCGTACAATGTATATTTTACCATAATAATAATTTTTAATTCTGATTTATTTTAATTGTGCCCTGTAATCCCAATATTAAATATAAATAAACACAAAGTGGTCATTATAATCTATGAGTCACCAACAATGGAACCGTGTTTAATTATTTCACACTTAAATCTAGAAGTGTGTGTTAATAATTACGATGTAAATTCATTGAAGTCATTAACTAAAGATTTACTTACGGCTCCTTGTTCAAAATAGTACATGAGCTCTGGGAGATTTGGCAACGGAGTCTCCACTTCATCCTCTCCACCACCTTCATGTTCATCCTCTTGATTTCTCTGAAGAAAACAAAAAAGCATTAACATTGGTTATTTAATTTTTAATGTGTAGGGGTGTAGGAGTAGGCTGGTTTTGGCCTGGGGGTGGTGCAAAACAGCCTAGGGGTGTGAAAATTGAGAATGTGGAACTAAATACTTATTCCAATGAAAAATTAATGGTCATTTTTAGTATTTTAACCCACTCAGTGGAAGAAAATTGCCACAATTGGGGGTGGGGGAAGGGAGACCACTCCCATGTGATCACTGGGTTTCCAAGTTGACACATGAAAAATCACAATCATTTGAATGATTGTATCTATGACTGAGAAAGAAATATCAAAAGGACAAAATATACATTCATAAAACTACTACAATTCATATTATTTATAGTATAAAATTCACATTAAAATACTGAACATGGTTTGGTGTTCTGTAGTGATAACGTTTTGAACTAATTATTAATCCACCAAAATTTAAAAGGGTATTTCTTTAAGATATTTTGAAAAAATAGAGAGTGTAGAAATGAATTGAATTTCAATAATCTGTTTTTATAGCCTCACCTCAAACAACACTTTTTGTGACTCTGCTATTGCTACTTCTGTAGTCTTGTCCACTTTGTTTAGAATTGTATCAAAATCGCCAGTGAATTTTGACTTTTTAACATCTTTACTGATGTCCTCAATAACATCTGAAAAAAGATTGAATAAATACAACATGGAGCCCACATTAGTCCTACTAAAAGAAAATCCCTGAGGCTTTCATTCTTTCCCACAATCGCATAGCATCATATGTAACTCCCCACCACCCACTTCTCTCTCACATACACACATTTATCAATCAATATTTAATCATTTAATCCTGATGGTTGGCTACATTTGAAACTGTGCAAGATTACCTTACAGTTTCGAAAGTGAGCATAACATTGACACCTACCAACAACATTCACAGGTCGTTCATCAAGTACTTTTGTAAGGACTCTGCTCAAGTGGTCATATCTGTGAAATAATCATAGTGTTAAAAATTAAATTAGCGAAATTAAGAAGCATAATTGAGCAACCACTGTCATAGATAGGAGGCTAGGCTTCAAACCTGTAGCCAGGGGGTTCGAAAGAACTCCCCTTTTCCAGAAATGCCCTTTTAAATTATTATTTAAATGTAATATTTGCATGGAAGTTGTTGAAATTAACTTCAACTATTTGGAATTTGGCATTTTTATTGCCATTTCTGGACATATGAGGTGCTACTATCTTTAAAATTTACCCCAGCCATGGTGGGGCTGAGGTGGGTATGGACTCAAACTTTTGTAAAAAATTAGAATGCCCTTCAAAAATCCTGCCTATGGACTTGGGCTTGGGCTTCAAAGGATCAGGAAATTTTCAACCTCCTTGTCATCATGACCGTAAATACACCAATCAATTTAGCTAGGCCTACTAGGGCATACCAAATTGTAAAATTAAGAAAAAAAATTTTTTTAAACCCTATAGAACTTACAGATTGATGTTTGAGACAGTGCTTGCAGTCAGAAGGTAGGATTTTGCGTTTTTAAATTCCTGTTCTTTCGGTGTGAGGTTCAGAGCCATGTTCAATAATGGAGATCTTGCAGAAGCAACAGAAGCATGTGGTGTACCTGCAGGAGAAGTTGGTTTTGGTGAGTTATTTTTCGGGGTATTATTCATTATTTCTTGAGCAGTGTCGGTGACTGGAACTTGTGTGATTGGGACATCTCTTGGCTGTTCCTCATCAGTGTCAACTACAGCCACAGAAGGCTGAGCCTCAGCTACTTCTGCTGGGCTCGACATCTATCTTTTCTAGCTGCTGAACGCCGCGATACGCGATACGCACACCACTTGATTTTCAGTGACAACTTTCAAGCAAAATTTTTGGGAAAAAACTCAACTTTATTCAATTGCTACCTATAGCCGATAGTGTAAGGTAAATTGATTGCCTAGTGGCCCTTGTATCGGTCGCCTGAAAATCAAGGAACACAACAAAACTAACCCTATACAATACCTAAATCCTGTAAACAATACTCACCTCGTTGCTTGGCATCACAAACAAAATAATTACAGAAGTCCAAAAACCGTGACGTAAACTATTGAGGGCGCCCTTAAAGCCAGGCTCTGCAACCATTATCTCTGCGAATTCGATCCAACTCGGCCACAAATCAACTCGGCCACAGTCAACTCGGGCACAAGTCAACTCGGCCACAAATCAACTCGGCCACAAGTCATTTACTGGTACTACACTTTGAAGGAGTAATTCATCAAGTATAAAATACTAATTCTTTAAGTATTAATATACCTATTGTTATTATTATTGCTGTTATTATTGTTGTCATTGTTGTTATTATTATTGTTGTTTTTATTATCGTTAGTTTTGATATTAATTATTAGTCTTGGCATTAACATTATATATTGTTCAACTTTTTGATATTATTATTATTAGTACAGTACCATATAAATAATAAATAATTTTCGATTTATTATTATTATTATTCTTATTATTATTATTCATTAGTCTTAGTATTATTATTTTAATAATAGTAATTTAAAAAGTTTTTATTGGTTTATTGGTATTTTTCTCATATTATTATTATTAATATTATTGTCGTTGTTGTTGTCACCTCTATTATCGATATTATTACCCTATTATTACTATGTAGGCCTACTATATAAGTATCATTATTATTATTATTACTAATTAGTATTACTATTATTATAAAAATAAACA